>NC_072373.2:118161969-118465000 GCF_028885625.2 Pongo pygmaeus | reverse complement strand
CAATTCTGGTGCTAATAAAATTTCTCAGCTTTTATTTATATGAGAAAGTCTTGTTTTCTCCTTCATATTTAAAGGATATTTTTGCTGGATATACTATTCTAGGATAAAAGTTTTTTTTTCCTTCAGCACATTAAAGATGTCATGCTACTTTCTCCTGACCTATTAGGTTTCCATTGAAAATTCTGCTGCCAGATATATCAGAGCACCTTTGTATGTTACTTGTTTCTTTTCTCTTGCTGTTTTAGGATCCTTTCTTTACCCTTGACCTTTGGGAGTTTGATTATTCAATGTCTTGAGATAGTCTTCTTTGGGTTAAATCTGTGTGGTGTTCTATAGCCTTCTTGTACTTGAATATTGCTATCTTTCACTAGGTTTGGGAAGTTTTCTGTTACTGTCCCTTTGAATAAACTTTCTATGCATTAATGTACATTTCTCTCCACCTCCTCTTTAAGGCCAGTAACTCTTAGATTTGCCCTTTTGTAGCTCTCTTGTAGGCATGGTTCATTCTTTCTTGTTTTTTTTTTGTTTGTTTGTTTTGTTTTCTTAATCTCCACTGACTGTGTATTTTCAAATAGCTTGTCTTCAAGCTCACTAATTCTTTCTTCTGCTTGATCAATTCTGCTATTAAGGGAGTCTGATCCATTCTTCAGTATGTCAATTGCATTGTTCAACTCCAGAATTTCTGCTTGATTCTTTTTAATTACTTCAATTTCTTCACTAAATTTATCTGATAGGATTCTGCATTCCTTCTCTGTGTTATGTTGATTTTTTTTTAATTTCCTGAAAACAGCAATTTTGAATTCTCTGTATGAAAGATCGCAAATCTCTGTTTCTTTGGGATTGGCCGCTGGTTCCTTATTTAGTGTTCATGTTTTTGGTGAGGTTATGTTTCCTTGGATGATCTTGTTGCTTGTGGATATTTGTCAGTATCTGGGCATTGAAGAGTTAGGTATTGAATGTAGTCTTGGCAGTCTGGGCTATTTCCCACCCATCCTTCTTGGGAGGGCTTTCCAGGTATTTGAGGGGATTTGAGTGTTGTGATCTAGGTTTTTGTTCACTAATGTCACATCTGCATTAGTGGGCATCCCACACCTAGTAAAGCTGTGGTTCTTGCAGACTTGTAGAGGTATCATCTTGTTGGTCTTGGGTAAGATCCAGAAGAATTTCCTAGATTACCAAGCAGAGATTCTTTTCTTTTCCCTTACTTTCTCTCAAACAAACAAAGTCTCTGTGTCTGTGTTGAGCTGCCTGGAGTTGCAGGAGGGGTGACACAAGCACCCATGTGGCCACCACCACTGGGACTGTGCTGGGTCAGACCTCAAGTCAGCACAGCAATGGGTATGACCCAAGGCCCATCATTACCACTACCTGGCTACTGCCTATGTTCACTCAAGGCCCTAGAGCTCTTCAATCATCAGGCGGCAAGGCCAGCCAGGCTGTGTTCACCCGTCAGGTGAGTTCTCTTGAGCTCTGCTGTCTGGGAGCCAGAGCCTAGAGTCAGAAATCTTAGAAATCTACCTGATGCTCTGTTCTGCTGTAGCTTAACTGACACCCAAGCCACAAGACAAAGTCCTTCCCTCTCTTACTTCCCCTTTTCATGGGCAGAGGAGCCTCTCCCCGTGGCCACCATCACCACAGGCTTATTGGGAATACTGCCAGGCTTCCACTGAGGTTCACTTAAGGCCCTAGGGCTCTTCAGTCAGCTTGTGATGAATGCTTCACTCTGAGATTCACCCTTCAGAGCAGTGGGATCCTCTATGGCCCTGCGGAGGTCCAGAAATGCCATCCAAGAGCCAAGGCCTAGAATTGGTAACCCCAAGAGCCTTCCTGGTGCTCTAGCCTATTGCAGCTGAGCTGGTACCTAACCTGCAAGACAAAGTTCTCTTTATTATTCCCTCTGATTTTCTTAAGCAGAAACGGCCTCTTTCTTTGTGGCCACAACAGCTGGGAATGTGCTGGGACATACCTAAATTCAGCATGGCTCTCAGTCTTACAGAAGCCCCACAATGAGTACTTGCCTGGGTACCACTGCCAATTATTCAGGGCCCAAGGGCTCTTTAGTCAGTGGGTAATGAATCCTGCCAGGCCTGGGTCCTTCCCTTCAAGTTAGCAGGTTCCCTTCTGGCTCTGGGTGTGTCTAGAAATGTCATCTGGGAGCTAGAGCTGGAATGGAGGGCTCAGAACTCTGCCTTGTGATCTCTTTTAGTGTGGCTGAGCTGGTATTCAAGTTGCAAGACAAAGTCCTCCTTATTCTTCCTCCCCTCTCCTCAAGCAGAGAAAAGGAGTCTCTTTCTGAGCTGTGAGCTGCACTGCCTAGGGTTAGGGGAGGGGTGATGCAAGTATACCCTTAGCTGCCCTGGCTGGTGTCTCACTAGATCACATGCCCCTTAAGTTCACTGGCTGTGCGCCCAGCACAGCACCGGAACTTGCCTAGAAGTTGCAGCCCTTGTGGCCCAAACTGCCTTTCCAGTTTTCTAGGACCCCAGAGAACTTTAGCTCATGGTGGCAAGGTTTGCTGAACTGAAGCTACAATCACTGGGGTGGACGATTCCCCTCTGGCTAGGGCTTGTCTAAATAAATGTTCCCTTCATGGGTGCCAGCTAAGTTCTGTCCAGTGTTGGCAGCACTAAGTTCCAGTGCAAAGTCCTACAATCACTGTGTTCTTCTTCCTCCATGTGCACAGATTCCGTCTCCGCACCATGCAGCCACTGCCGGGGGATGCAGGAAGGGTGGTGTTGGCAATTCAAGACTGTCTTTCCTATCCTCTTCTGTGCCTCTTTCCTTGACATGAAGTTAAAACCCAATACAGTGATCACTCACCTGATTTTATGGTTCTTATGAAGGTATTTTTTTGTTTAGAGAGTCATTAAATTTAGTGTTCCTGCAGGGAGGAAAATCAGTGGAGGCTTCTATTTGGCCATCTTGCTCTGCTTTCATCTCAAATGAGCAGTTATAAATTTTTTCATCAAAGTATTCAGCAAATGAAACTCCAAGATGCTCTAAACTTAGGAAATTTTAGTAAGTTGATATTGAACGAAGAACGTTGCAAATAGTGAAACTTTGAAAGAGGCAAGAATGAATCAAATAAGGAGTGCTCTAATGCTATACAATATACAAATTCTATAATTGCATTTTATAATATTTCAATTTTGGGGAAGAATCTTTTGATGGAGCAACTATTTTATAAGATATTATTTTTAATCAGATACATTTATTGCTATATTAGATGGGAAAGAAACTTAAGAGACCTATGATCTTGCAACATCTAAATCTGGTGAGACATTTCAAAGAGTCGTAGAGATAACTTACTTGACAAGTTTCCTCTTGTAAAGATGTTTGTTGAAGCAGGGAGCTCTGGACAGAGGCAAACAGAGCACCTGTGAAACATTTGAGTTGAAATATTTCAACATTTTAATGGAAAAAATAGAACTGAGAATACCCTACATTTGACAGAACTTGCTCTGAGCATCTGTAGAGATATTTTTTCTCGATTAAAGATTTTGAGTTAAAAATTTTCTGGTCTACAAAGACAATCAGTAGAAGGTATTATGGGCTGAATTATGTCCCTGCAAAATTTGTATGTTGAAGTGTCAACCTCCACTACCACAGTGTGACTGTATTTGGAGATATGGCTTTTAAAGAGATAAGTGAGGTAATATGAGGTCATTTTGGTGGGCCTTAATCCAGTATGATTGGTGTCTTTATAAGAAGAGGATATTAAGGCACAGACACACACCTAGGGAAGACTTTGTGAAGACACGTGGAGAAGGTGGTCGTCTATAAGCCAAGGACAGAGGCCTTCAGAAGAAACCAACTCTAATCATGAACTTCTAGCCCTCAGAATTGTGAGGAAATAAGTTTCTGTTGTTTAAGCCTCCCAGTCTGAGGTACTTGTTATGGCAGCCCTAGTAAGATAAAATGGGAGGTACCAGCATTTTTAAATTGATTAACCATAAAAATTAACTTTGAAGAAGATTGCAGGCAATATTATTTAAAAATTTAATTGATAAAATCATATTGAAAAAACTCTATTCTTCAGAAAAATGCCAGTGGCACAATATTAGAAATAGGGCCAAGAAACGAATTAAAGTTTCTTGAATAATTATTCAGAATTCTACAGTTTTATTTACTGTACAGATATTTATTTTTACATTTTAGAAACTATATTTTTGGAAATAGTTTTAATAGAACTATTTTATAGTTATTTTTAAAGAACTACTTATTTTGTTTTATAAGTCCATTAGTATAATAAAACACTTTTTCAATAAAAAATAAATATTTCAGAAATTTCATAATTTTAATGCCCCCTTTCACCCTCCAGTGTGTCTGGCTTTGGATGATGAATCACGTGAAGAGACTAGAATTGCTGAGTGAACATTCCATTATTCATTGAATGTTCTCATAAACAATCAGTAGAAAAGGAAAACCCATATGTGCACCAAGTGCTAGCCCAGCCATTTTGTGAACTAATGACAAAAAGAGAATGTGAATTTAATTTCTTGTGAATCTGACATACTTTGCATATATTTCATGGCCATTCGAGTGGATCTGGACAAGGGTTTCTCGATTTCCCTGTGATACTTGCGGGTTGCACTTTAGCTCTTTGTATATGTGCCTGGATTATCTTCATCTTGAGAATCCCCACATCCTGATGGCTCCTTATCTTATTGCCCTGGCTAGTCCGGGGAGGAAGATCGGCTGGAGTCATCCTTGGTATTCCCCCAGTCCTCTCTCCAACCTCCTTCCTGCCGCTTTACTTAGTTAACAACAGTACTCTGAGCAAGCCCTGTCCTGAGCACTCTGTGAACGCGGGAATCTTCATAACGACCCTATGCGGTAGTGATGGTTCTTACATGGCCACTTTCCAGGCGAGAAAACTGACAGAGACACTAAGAGATTTGACCAAGGTCAAATAGCTCGAAAATGCATTTCAAAGCTGGCTGTCTGGCTCAGGTGTCCAGGATCTTAGCGCACACTCTGCTGTCCTTTGGCCCAACCACAACTTGAGGCCACTCATTCCTGCCCAGGCGCCAGCGTTTGGACCTTAGGACCGAGGGAAAGCTGGGTGGAGCAGGTCAGGTGGCACCACCTCAAGTTTCAGGATTCCCTCTCTTCAAAGCACCCCATCCATAACGCCGCCCCTGGCTGCCTGGCCGCCCCCCGCTGCGCCCCCGGCGCTCTCTACGGATGGATGGAGCATCGCCCCCAAGCGGTGACCCACCGGTGAGTCCCGGGTGGCCTAGGGCAAGGCGGACTGGGAGCCATCTCACACCAACACAGCCTGCGGGAAGGATCCGACAAGGTGACGGTAGCCCC
The DNA here is from genome assembly GCF_028885625.2 of Pongo pygmaeus. Classification (NCBI taxonomy): domain Eukaryota; kingdom Metazoa; phylum Chordata; class Mammalia; order Primates; family Hominidae; genus Pongo; species Pongo pygmaeus. The sequence goes on along the minus strand of NC_072373.2, from coordinate 118,459,684 downwards.
GCGCGGGGCCTCAACAGCCACCTCCTCCCGTGTGTGACTGGACCCCAGCCAGAGAGAACCCAACTTGAGTGCCAGCGAGCGCCTGTCCTTGGCCGCTCCGACCCCTCGCCAGGGGATGTCCAGTAGGAGTAACACTGAGCTGAGGTGACGGCACGGAGGCGCCAAAATCTCCACTTAGGGCTATGAAAGGTCATCGGTCTTCCTCTTGCCGGCACTGAAGGAACCGGCGGGGTGCGACAAGGTGGGGCGGGGCACGGGAGCGGATCCTCATCCATGTCTCTGGATGGAGTAAGGCACACTCTGGAGTTAGCAGCGAGTTTGAAGTGTCCAAGAAAAAGGCCTTCTGCAATTCACAATTCGTATGGCTACCTGCACCTTTCATTTACCCACTGGCTGGGTGACTCAAAGCTAAAGGTTGCCGACGTTTTTCAAAAACTCTGGAGGGGCATTCAACATTTTTTAGGTGGCCTGAACTGCCGAGGAAGACAAATGCTGGCCAGATTCCAAGTGAAAGACTGCACAGGATCCCCCAAGGCACGAAGCTGGCTGGAGGGAGCTGGAGGGAGCTCCCCACCTGCCCCGGGAAACTCACGGGAGAAGTGCAGAACTTCGGTGGCGCTGGCAACCGCGTGGCTCTGATTTCTAAGACGACTTGGCATTGGCCGCTAGGGTTCCCTTCTCTCCAGCCGGTACAGGCCACCACTGTTTGGTCAGGGGCAGAAGCGGGGCAGTCACCACCGTCTCCAGATGAGCAACACCGGGAGTCTTTAAATCTCCTGACTGAGAAGCTCTCTGTGTCCAGATGGGAGGTGGGCAAGTCTGTGGGACCAGATGCCCAGACTTGCCCATTGTCCCCCACCCCCACCCCAATGACACTTGCTTCACTCTTGTTCTATCTCTAGTTCCTCACTCCATTACTCTGTTGTTTTTTTAAAAAATCGCTATCAGAGTAATCCTTTGGATGTGACAAGTTCCATCAGCTGCAGCAGCATTTCACAAAATGTTTCAAATAACACTAGCTTTTTGCAAGCTAGTAACAAACTAAACCTGTTTTTTGGGAAATGCTATCCTATACTCATGCTATGTGTGGGCCACAAATTTGGTTTATATTTCTGGTAGACCAGTGAAAAATTAGGAACAAAATTAATTACACAATTTATAATGTGCAGAAAATCAGAGCAAACCAACAAGGCAACCTATTTTAGATTGAAAGACTAGAAATATACTTCTCTCCAGGATTTTTATTGCCAAAACACTGCATAATCCAAGCATCAACATCCTTACAGTAAACACAAAGGCCTATTTTTACATATGAATGCTCCCTATAGCATCCCTTAAAAGAAAGGGAGGGCTAAAGTCCAAAACGCAATCAATCTTTCAAGACGAAGATGCCAAAACAATTGCAGCAAAAGCAAAAATTGACAAATGGAATCTAAGTAAACTAAAGAGCTTCTGCACAGCAAAATAAACTGTCAACAGAGTAAACAGACAACCTACAGAATGGGAGAAGTTTTGCAAGCTATACATCTGACAAAGGTGTAATATCCAGCATCTATAAGGAACTTAAACTAATTTACAAGAAAGAAACACACAACCCTATTAAAAAAACCATTAAAAAGTGGCTAATGGACGTGAATAGAAATTTCTCAAAAGAAGACACAATATGCAGCCAACAATCATATGAAAAAAGCTCAGCATCACTGATCATTAGAGAAATGCGAATACAAATCACAATGAGATACCATCTCATACCAGTCAGAATGTCTATTATTAAAAAGTCAAAAAATAACAGATGTTAGTGAGGTTGTGGAGAATAAGGAACACTTACACACTGTTGGTGGGAGTGTAAATTAGTTTAATCATTGTGGAAGACAGCATGGTGATTCCATGGTGTACCCAAAGAAACATAAATCATTCTCTTATAAAGATACATGTATGCCTACGTTCATTGCAGCACTATTCACAATAGCAAAGACATGGAATCAGCCTAAGTGCCCACCAATGGTAGGCTGGATAAAGAAAATGTGGTACATATACATCATAGAATATTATGCAGCCATAAAAAAAAGAATGAGATCAGCCAGGTGCAGTGGCTCATGCCTGTAATCCCAGCACTTTGGGAGGCCGAGGCAGTCGGATCACGAGGTCAGGAGATTGAGACCATCCTGGCTAACATGGTGAAACCCCGTCTCTACTAAAAATACAAAAAATTAGCCAGGCGTGGTGGCAGGCACATGTAGTCCTAGCTACTGGGGAGGCTGAGGCAGGAGAATGGCATGAACCCAGGAGGCGGAGCTTGCAGTGAGCCAAGATCATGCCACTGCACTCCAGTCTGGGCGACAGAGCGAGACTTCATCTCAAAAAAAAAAAGAAAAAAAAAAGAGAATGAGATCATGTCCTTTGCAGGGACATGGATGGAGTTGGAGGCCATTATCCTTAGCAAACTAACACAGGAATAGAAAACCAAATACCTACTACATATTCTCACTTATAAATGGGAGCTAAATGATGAGAACACATGGACACATGGAGGGAAACAACATACACTGGGACCTATCAGAGGCTGGAGAGTGGGAGGAGGGAGAGGATCAGGAAAAATAATTAATGGATACTAGGTTTAATACCTGGGTGATGAAATAATCTGTATAACAAACCCCTATGAAACATGTTTGTCTACGTAACAAACCTGCACATTTTGCACATGTATCCCTGGACTTAAAAGTTAAAAAAAATGCAATCAATCAAAGCAAACCTATGGGACGCTTATATAAAAGGCAGGTTTCAGCTTTCTACTGATCTCTCCAGAGCAATGTTGTACAATAGGGTAGTCACTAGTCACAGGTGGCTACTGAGCACTTGAAATATGAATAGTCCAAACTAAGATGTATTATAAGTTGGAAATGCATGCCAGATTTTGAATATTTTCTAGAGGGGAAAAAAAAGTAAACTATCTCAGTAATTTTTATATTGATCACATGTTGAAACGATATATATTAGGTATACTAGATTAAATAAAATATATTATTACATTAGTTCCACTTGTTTCTTTTGACTTTTCTAGATGTGTCTTTTTAAAAAATTTAGAGTTCCATATGTGGCTCTCATTATTTTTCTATTGGACAGAGCTGAAATATTTCTTGAACTACATACTCTAAGATATCAATATATATACTGTATATGACAAAAGGGTTTCATAGTTTAATAATTTGGAAAGCACTGCCTACTATATTCCTTCTTCTTGTGTTCTGCAGGGTAACCTGAGATTTTGGGGGAAAATTTTTATGGATTAAACATATATGGGATATGCCAGTTAAGAATAGAGGACTTAGAACTCTCAATGTAATGTGAATTATGATTTTCTAAGAGAGGCATCTTACATACAGCATTTCTCCAACACACTCAAAGAACGCTTTTTATCATAAACACAACCCCCATTAATACAATTCTGAAGGAGAGTTTAGGGAACTGGAGTAGAAGATAAAGCTCATAGGCCTTACTTTGCTTCATGTATCTGTTGTACGGCTCAAGGCTTGCATTGTAAGTCTTTTCTCTAGCTTTTCCCTCAACTAATAGCTAGACTTAGTATCTTCACAAGATACTGGTGAAGTCTTCACCCCAGACATAATCAATCAGACCCTTGGAGATTACCCTTTTTGTGTTAGTTAAGCCTTGTTGTATAAGAAACTACCCCAAAATATAATGGTTTAAAGTGGCAACAATTTAACATGCTACTATATGGATAAACTTTGAGGACATCATCCTGAATGAAATAAGCCAGTCACAAAAAGACAACAGTGTATGATTCCACTTTTATGAGAGATCTAGACTAGTCAGTATAATGGAAACAGAAAGTAGAATAGTGGTTGCCAGGAGCTGGGGAGTGGAGGAATATTGGGAGTCGTTTGATGGGTACGGAGTTTCCGTTTTGCAAAACGAAAACCGAAAAAGTTAGTTGTTAGAAAAAGTCCTAGAGATCTGTTATACAACAATATGATTATAGCTAACACTACTGTACTCTTAAACATGGTTAAGAGTGTACATTTTTATTGTGTTTTTAACCATAATTTCAGAAAATTAAAAATTAAGGTAAAATCAAAACAGCAACAATTTAGCTCACAATTCTGTGGGCCAGCAGTTTGGGCTGGGATGAGCCAGGTACTTCTGGTCTTGGCTGGGCTTACTCATGTGTTTGTGGTTGGCTGGCAGTCAACTAGTGGGCTCCGCTTCTGAGGGTTGCCTGGCTATCAGCTGAGGCCACTGGGAGTGACTGACCACATGTTTCTCATGGCCCCTCAGGCTAACTCTGGTCACATGACAATATCAGCTTTTCAAGAGTATGAGCAAAAGCCTCGTGGCCTCTTCAGAACTAGGTCTAGAACTCACACAATGTTACTCTAGCTGTGTCCTATTAGTCAAAGCAAATAACAAGGCTAGCCCATATTCAAGGGGTGAGCTAAGCAACTCCTGATACAAGGCGCTAAAAAGCACTGTGACTATTTTTACAATTGTCCACACTTGTCCTGCATCCCATTTTCTAGAATAATCCATTTTCTTATATTTTATATGAGAAAATTTCCTGTTTCTTATATTTTATATATTCAGAAGCATACTACTCTTTTGTGCATCACTTTCTTTTACTTTCTCAGACACTCTTTCATCTCATCAGCATATCAGAAGGATTTTATTCTTTTTAGCGGTGAATTTTTGCATTATCATTTTGCTGGGCTTGCCTCACTCCCCTGTCTTTCCATTATCTTTGCTGTATCTCAATGCTAAATGCTAAATATTATAAAAACAGTCTTCTCTAAAAGTGTCTCCTTGACTCTCTCCCTCTGCCTCTAACAATTTCCTTGGGAATCCTAAAATCCAGATGCCTGGCTGTCCACTCCTTAGGCTGGGTTCCTTTTCACTTGCTGTAATAGTTATTATGGGCTAACTTGCCCTGTAATGTTTGACTCACTAGGTCATAAGTTTTTATCTACTTATCTATCTGCACCAGTGATGGTAAGCCCTGTGTCTTGTTTACTTGTATAGCCAAGCACTCACAAGGTACCTGACACAATATAGGCATTCAGTAGGTAATTATTAAATAAATGAATAAACATTAATTAATAAATAGGTTGATGTAGGTGCATTCCCAAGGTGTTTACTGCAAACTACACCATCTAACTATAAGATCTCCTATAGGGGATTCCCTGTAGGGGACGGGAATTGCACCTCTTCTCTTTCTTCCTTCTAACTTGTGACTCATATTTTACTGGAAGGATACCTTCTTTTAATATCTCCTACCTGATTTCCCATATGCAAATCAACACTCTCAGCTTTCTTTTTTTTTTTTTTTTTACTTTTTTTCTTTCTTTTTTTTTTCTTTTTATTATTATTATTATTATACTTTAGGCTCTATGGTACATGTGCGCAACGTGCAGGTAAGTTACATATGTGTACATGTGCCATGCTGGTGCGCTGCACCCACCAACTCGTCATCTAGCATTAGGTGTATCTCCCAATGCTATCCCTCCCCCCTCCTCCCACCCCACAACAGTCCCCGAAGTGTGATGTTCCCCTTCCTGTGTCCATGTGTTCTCATTGTTCAATTCCCACCTATGAGTGAGAATATGCGGTGTTTGGTTTTTTGTTCTTGCGATAGTTTACTGAGAATGATGATTTCCAATTTCATCCATGTCCCTACAAAGGACGTGAACTCATCATTTTTTATGGCTGCATAGTATTCCATGGTGTATATGTGCCACATTTTCTTAATCCAGTCTATCATTGTTGGACATTTGGGTTGGTTCCAAGTCTTTGCTATTGTGAATAATGCCGCAATAAACATACGTGTGCATAACACTCTCAGCTTTCATGTGTTCACACCATGAGTACCATCTGCCAGACTCTATTTCTTTATCAGAGTATTTCTCCTCTATATGTGCTTTAACTGATGAGAGTGCTCTAGAAACATGAGCCCCTCCCCCATCATTCCTTCATATGCACTTGAAAATAATATGACTGTGTAAAAGTGTATATCGTGTAAATTTTCATGTAATGTTTGTATATGTCAATTAGGCCAAATATTAATAACATGCTCAGGTCTAGACACTTACTGACTTTTTTCTTTGTTCTGTTACTGTGAGAGGTATTAGAAATCTCCTACTAGGATTGTAGACTGGTCTTTTCTCCTTTTAGTTCTGGCAATTTTTTCTTTCCATATTTTGTAGCTATGTTCATGAGTACATAGAGATTAAGAGTTTTTATATCTCCCTGTTAGATTGACACTTATTATTATAAAATGTCTTTATCTCTAAGAATGCTTCTTGTTTTAAAATCTACTTTGTCTGATATCAATATAGCTATACCTACTTTCTTTTGGTTAGTGTTTGCATAGCATACTTTTTCCATCCTTTTATTTTAATCTTGCTGTGTCACTGTCGTATTTTTCTTAAAAGTAGCATTTACTTGAACATTTTTAGAAAAGAAAACACATCAGTAATCTTTGACTAATAAATGGAGTATTTAGGCCATTTATATTTAATGTAACTACCGGTATATTTCTGGTATATTTAGGTAACTTTCCCAGAGCCACAGCATGTTAGTGGGAGAGTGCACACTAGGCATTTCCTGACTTTCAAGCCCGGGATGTTTTCTCATTCATTACCTCAGACTTGGGTTAAAGGCTGAATTTTCCACCCTCACATCTACTCCTGCCACTGCTGTAATATTTAGTCCTTCAAGTTCCTTCAGAGATATAGGTAGCACTGCTCTGGAATCTTAGCCTGATTCCGGAACAAAGGAATGTTAATAGCCCTCTGTGAGCTTTCCAGGAGCCCACACAATAGGGTTAGTAGGCTTTCAAAGAAATCAGTTCCATTACTGAACTAGCACAAACAATTGTGAATTTCCTTGAACTCACCTGAAAGCCTTAAGATCCAGGAGTAAATTCAGGGTCAGGACCTTGATGTCATACTACAGGTTGAGAACCCAAAACATATCTAAGGTAGGACTGAATCTAGGACCCATAGCCACCAGCAAAGAACTACATATGCTATATTGCTAGCACTCCCTAGCTCACCTATTTTACTTTTTTCTGAGACCGAGTCTCACTCTGTCACCCAGGCTGGAGTGCAGTGGCGTTATCTCAGCTCACTGCAACCTCTGCCTCCTGGGTTCAAGTGATTCTCATGCTTCAGCCTCCCAAGTAGTTGGGACTACAGGCATGAGCCATCACACCCAGCTAATTTTTGTATTTTCAGTAGAGACGGGATTTCACCATGTTGGCCAGGCTGGTCTTGAACTCCTCACCTCAAGTGATCACCGCCTCAGCCTCCCAAAGTGCTGGGATTATAGGAATGAGCCACTGCGCCTGGCCTATTTTACTTTTAAGAACAAGGAAGACTTTAAGCATTCTAAAACACAACTAGGGAGGCACAGGAGAAAACAGTGGTGATCTGGGAAAGCTGGAATACAAGAGGAGTGAAACCACTTACCTTCCTGCAGGTGCTCCTAACGTACACAGTGCCTCAGTGCCTCTGTCTTATGGCTATGAGCTTTACAGCAATCTTTCTCAAACTGTAAAAAGGCCTAACTAAAATCCATCTTGCAATTCCTAGCACTTGCATTAAGGTAGGCAGCATGTCTACACATCCTTCTGTAGGATGTGACTTTAAAAATATCAGAAGATTTTTTACGCAAAAGATGCCCTTGTGCCAGCCTGCTTTTTCATGTGTAAAATACAACAGTTACTCCTACTAAAATTAATTTATTTGGTGCTCAGTGAATGTCTATTTAGAAGCCCTATTTTGCATAGGAAATAGACTTTAGGTACAACATGGGAATTAACATGGGTTTGACTAGTATTGGGTTTTTTTGGAGGACTGGTATTCTTAAGGAGTTTTTAAACAGAAGATAAGGCACATGTGCAAATAGTCTATAATGATTATTATTTGTGAAGTGTTTATTATGCACCTGATTCTTTACAAATATTTCATTTAATGCTTACAACTGCCATGCAAAGTAGGCATTTGTATCCCAATTTTACAAATTAGGAAACCGAGATTAAGGAACTGTCCCAATTTCTCAAACCAAATGAACAATAGAAAGAATTTGAACCTCAATGGTAGAAAGAATTTGAACTCCAATATGTGTGGCCTTTTCCACTGGTTCCACATTTCTTCCCTACCAATGGTTCATAAAAAGAAGCAGTGAGTTTTCCGAATGGTACAAACAAAATACCAGAGAAGTAGAGGTGAGGAAGGTAGTCACTTTCAGGTGTGATGATTGCGGAAGGTGTCATGGGGGAAAGCCACTGAGGTGGGCCTTTAATGGAGTGGGAGGTGGGTACAGGAGGACAATATTCTATATTCTAGACAGAGGGAATGGCCTCAGCAGGAGGGTGAAGATGAGACCATTTTTGAGTGTGGAGAACAGTATAACTTAATATGCAAGATTTAAATTGAGAGGCTAGCAGAAGGCAAGGCAGAAAGTTAAATTGAGGCAAGTTTGTGGAGTCGATGACAGGCGAAGGAGAAAGAACTCTATGAGGCAATAAGGAGCTGTTAAACTCTGTCCCCCAACTCCAAGGATTTGGAGCCATATACAGAAAAGATCTAGAAGAAAAAGAAGGGAGCTACAGTGCACTGTCACAGTGCAGAACTCTGACAGAAGTGGCAGCAGGGAATGGAATTGATGATTCCAAGGAGAAGGGGAACTCTAAGACCAAAAAGAAGAGGACTATAGATTTCAGTGACCAATGGGTTTTGGAGAGTAGAAGAAATGTATGAATCACAAAAACTATAGTGGTGAGAGCCTGGGTGATCAAGAGAACTTTGGAACCACACACAGAAATGTGGGCAACAGGAAGAGGTGCTGGCTTAGGGGAAAGAACCACCTGGAAAGTGTCAGCCACACAGGGTCTGTGGTCAGGTATGTTACACCGGGGGCCCTGGGGCAGGCTGAATCCAAGGAAGTATCACAAAGGAAAGGAGCCTCCTGAGAAGAGAAGAACCAAGTGAAGGCCACTTCAGGGGTAGAGGGCTGGGAAAGGGTAGGAGAAATAGAAGTAGAAAAATCAACAGAAGGAAAAGAGGTCAAATTTGGGGTCAAAAAGACAGAGTAGGTAATGACCCTCTATAGCCTTTGCTTAAGGAGGAAACTTTGTTCTTACAATGAGTGAATGAATGACTGCAAAGAATAAATGAATGCAAAGTTACTCAATGCTTCCATCTGACAAAGAGTGAGTGAAATAGCCAATCAGCTGCTTCACTATCCAAATGGAGAATATAGCCCACTGTACATAAGCCATTTTGAATTATATAAGCTACTCCCATAATGGAGCTTATTAGTGTGGTTCCTGGGCTTGAGCCCAATCTTTTCTTCTTGTGAAATGAAATCAAGATAGTATTGTTTCCCTGTCAATAATGGGTTCTTAAATGGGCTTGAGCTTTGTGAGCACTGCCAATATCAACACTTACTTTAGAGGCAATCTCGATAAAGGAGAATCTGATAAGGCACAAGAGAGGGCAAAGAGGGTGTAAATGACAGGTTGGATGAGGGACACTACCACTGAGGCAACATGGCCAAGCTCACCCTCCTCACTGGTAAGAGATCGTCTCATCTCTGTACCTCTGAATGACTCTCTCCGTCTTGTTTTTCTGCCCCTTTAAAACTCTTTTACCCTCAAATTTAAACCAGATCAACTGAGATTTTTGCTTTTGGCAAAAGTACGGGGATGTACTGAACAGGGGGACAGCCCCAAATTGCCTGGTGATAGGTTTCTCACTGCCCTGCTGTCCCCCTCCCTTCACCAAGCCCCAAAGGCTCATGGCACTTTAATGGTCTTTTGAATGGAAATAGAGGGGAGTGGGTTTCCAGGACAAATCCAGAGGCTTTGCCAGCCTCAGTAGGTTGGTCATCTACAGAGGATCTTAAAAGAATGAAAAATAGAAAAAGCTTCCTACTGCTTAAGTGGGGTGACTAATGTATAAAGGCTACTCCACTCACATTCCTCCAGTTCATTATTCTCTCTGTTGCTTTAAGGTCTGCTCCTTGTGCTGACAGCTGAGATAGGTAGGTATATTTCTCGGGATGAAACACTATATTGTTCCTCTTTTGCTTCTTCATAATTTGGAAACTCAGTACGGCGCTGTGTCCTTCCACATCAGACAAAGAATATTAACTACTCACTAGAGAGTTCGAAATTCCCTAACCAAGTTTAAACGATTGATACCGTTGGCCTAAAAATCCCAAAGCAGAAACCAACTAGATGGCAGTCTTAAAGAATACATGTTAACAATAAAAACGAATGTGGTGAGGCAGCTACATGGTGTCCTCTGCTCTTAAAACATTTTTAAATCTGTCATCTTACTGAGTTTTAAAACAACTCTTCTTTGAGAGGTGTACAGGAAAGGCATTACCACTCCATCTCACAGATCAGTTAACCAGGGCAGAGATAAGACATATGACCTGACCTAGGTAATACAGAGAGTTCATGGAAGAATCTGAGCTAGTAGCCAGGGCCCTTGGCTCTTGGTGGATGACTCATTTCCCCCTGGGTGGAATTACTCAGGGAGATATCTAAAAGGGCTAAATAGGCTTATACTATCATCCTTTCTGTGTCTCAGTTTCCAAATGGGTTAAAATGAGAAAACAATAATACCTCTCTCACAGGGTTTTGGTGAGGATTCATGAGTAAATATAAGTAAATTTCTCAGAGCAATGCTTGGCACGTAAGCTCCCGCATAAGGGAGCTAGAATACATCTAACTCATAGTTTACTAGCTTTAAAGTTCTATTTCAGCTAAAGGCACTGGTTTCTAAGGTTATTAATTCTCTCTTGGAGGAACAGAGCTATCTCTAAGAGGTATCTTCAGCCCTGAATTGCCTGCTCATTATTGCCTGCAAATTATATAATTATAGGTTTGCTGCAACATAAAGTTCTTACTACTTTTCCCCTTTCCTTTGAGACTTCAGATAGGGAAATCATTTGGAAATCTGTGGTTTTTAAAGAAATCTGTGACTCACTAGGGAGCTTGTCTCTCACCTTCTTCCTCTGAGTAACAGGCTCTGCCTACCAGCTGACATGTTACTTCACCAACTGGGCCCAGTACTGGCCAGGCCTGGGGCGCTTCAAGCCTGACGACATCAACCCCTGCCTCTGTACCCACTTGATCTACGCATTTGCTGGGATGCAGAACGATGAGATCACCACCATTGAATGGGATGACGTGACTCTCTACCAAGCTTTCAATGGCCTGAAAAACAAGTAAATGACAGAAAACCTGAGTTTCAAATCTTTTAACCTTTAAGGACAGTTTAAGCAAGATCTTCCACAGCAGACTTCAGGCTGAAATTCCAAACAGGCCAACAAGCAGATAAATTCAGCTTTCTTATTATTTCAAGTGCAAGAATGACTCTAATTTTAAGGGGAATGGCTGGCTCACAGAAGCTAGCTGCCAACTAAAGCCCAGCTCAGTTGCCAAGGGAAGCTTGTAAGTCCAACTACTGGTGGACTCAGTTGAGAACAATCTTCCACTTAGAAGCAATCCAAAGCTGGCATTGATAAAGCATCCAGTCTCCTTGGTCAGGAGATTCACTCCTAGGGAAATAATTGGAACTGTGGAGGCATTGGGGTGCAGCAAACCAACATGGCACATGTATACCTATGTAACAAAACTGCATGTTGTGCACATGTACCCTAGAACTTAAAGTATATTAAAAAAAAAAGAACTGTGGAGACATTGAAACATACCAATCATAGTCACCTACTCCAACATTCATAAGTAGGAAATAAGGATAAGAACAAAGATAAACCAGGATGAGAGGCTGCATGACGTTTTCCTGGCTTCTTGCTCACTATTGCAGCTAAATGTTGAAATGGCTTCCCTTTCTTTTCATTTGTTCTGATAAAACACTTTGTTTCTTTTCCCTCAGAAATAGTCAACTGAAAACTGTCTTGGCTATTGGTGGCTAGAACTTTGGCACTGCTCTGTAAGTTCTCTTTGGAGATGGCTTCCTAGGTTGATTTTACTCCAAGGTGTTGGGACCACCAAGGTCTCACCCTGCCTTCTTTTGGTCTCCCTCAGTTTCACTGCCGTGGTTTCCACTCCTGAGAACTGCCAGACTTTCATCAACTCAGTCATCAAATTCCTGCGCCAGTATGAGTTTGACGGGCTGGACTTTGACTGGGAGTACCCTGGCTCTCGTGGGAGCCCTCCTCAGGACAAGCATCTCTTCACTGTCCTGGTGCAGGTGAGCTAAGTTCCAGATCATTTTGACTGGAAAGCATACACCCATCTCATATGAAAGATCACTGGGACCTTAAACCTAGTTTCCTACAATTTTATTTGGGGTGAAGGACCTGAAAATCCTATTCCAGTAAGGATGCTGAGGAATGAATGGAAGGATGGAAGAGGTTAATTTAATTCAGCGTCATGAACCTCATGAAAGTAAACTTAAAGTTACTATTCACAGACTTTCTCCTGCTCCTGTACAGGAAATGCGTGAAGCTTTTGAGCAGGAGGCCAAGCATATTAATAAGCCCAGGCTGATGGTCACTGCTACAGTAGCTGCTGGCATCTCCAACATCCAGTCTGGCTATGAGATCCCCCAACTGTCGCAGTGAGTGATGTGCCTTATCTTCAAACCCCTGGAGGTGTCACTCGGGCAGACTAGACTTGTCTTTGGTTTGTCTTGCTATTCAGGGACCTTGTTTAGGAGGCTTTGGAAGTGGTGCCTTTTGCCTGCACAGGTATGGGAAATAACCATCAGAATGATTTTAAATCCTCTACCCCACCTCAGGTACCTGGACTACATCCATGTCATGACCTACGACCTCCATGGCTCCTGGGAGGGCTACACTGGAGAGAACAGCCCCCTCTACAAATACCCGACTGACACTGGCAGCAACGCCTACCTCAATGTGGTGAGTCCCTGTACAGATGCAGATGCAGACCAGAGATGATGATGAAAATCACATAGAGATTCAGGCACAAAAGGCATCATAAATTTAGTGGTTTTCTCAAATGGGAAATTAGGCTGCCATAATTAATTAATTATTCTCATTTACTAAAAAACTTGCCTATTTATTAACACCATACTGATAATTTTACCTAATATGAAAGAAGATTAATAACAAGTGCATTGTTTTTTAATAAAAGAAAATGATATGCCACTGCTCCTATTTCACTAAATTATAAAAGGCTTTTTCCACCTTTCCCCTTTTGCTGTTTCCCTTTTGCCTTACCCATTTTCTACTGTTGTAATCCCTTGCCCATGTATATCATATAGAATTTCAGCCATTAACTAATGAATCATACCAGGAATATCATTTTAAAAGCTCTGCTCTTCTATCATATATTTTTTATCCGAAGGGTATATGTAAAGCCTGCATGTTATTAAAAGAATTTAGTTGAGAATAAGACCTACCACTTTAACAGATATATGTCAGTGATGCTCTAAAATATGTTGCAAGTACTTTGTACAGTGGGCACAACCAAACCGAAAAAAGTTTCGCTAATAATTAATCACTAGGCCATCAGCTGTGGGTGAGAACTCTAGCTAACCCACTGCCATTGCAGGATTATGTCATGAACTACTGGAGGGACAATGGGGCCCCAGCTGAGAAGCTCATTGTTGGATTCCCAGCCTATGGACACACCTTCCTTCTGAGCAACCCCTCCAACCATGGAATTGATGCCCCTACCACTGGTCCTGGCCCTGCTGGACCCTATACCAGGCAGTCTGGGTTCTGGGCCTACTATGAGGTATACACTCAGAAATGTTAGAGGAAATGTGGCTTTCTCTTGGTCCATGTAGCTAATAATATGAGCAATATTCAACAGTTCTTGGATTGGAGCTGAAAGTGGATGTTTGTGGCTATCTATAAGGGAGGCAAGATAAGCCCCCCTGTTGCACCACTTTAATTGGACCTTCACTAGGGTCCTTTGAGGCTAGATTCCAAACACAGAGAGTGTAGGAAAGCAGGCTATCATTAGTGAGAGTATATCAATCTGTAGACACTTCTGACTGCCAGGGCATTCCTTGATATAAGAGTTTCTCCCCACATTGAAAATAAATTACTCAAAAGGGGTAAACAAACAGGATCCCAAATAACTAAGAAATTTGCTGGTAAAGCCATAGACCTTCATTTTCAAGGAGTTTTTATGCAACACTCCTCTACTGTCCCTTCCCCATGTCCTTTTACCTCTGCCACCACGAGGACACTGCCTGCCTCTTGACCTGTTCCTTATATTCTGTTAGATCTGTACCTTCCTGAAGAGTGGAGCTACTGAAGTATGGGAGGCTCTTGAGAATGTTCCCTATGCCTACAAAGGAAATGAGTGGCTTGGATCCGATAACACCAAGAGTTTCCAAATCAAGGTAGACTGTGTTCTATGGGCTGTTGTTGCCTGTGAGCATGTTCCCATTATAGTCCTGGAGCCACAGCTCAGCCTCGGTGTCTGTACATAACTGACTTCCTTTCTAATTACCAGAGGCCGATTGGCTAAAGAAGAACGACTTTGGAGGTGCCATGGTCTGGGCCATTGACCTGGATGATTTCACAGGCACTTTCTGCAACCAAGGAAAATTCCCTCTGATCACCACCCTGAAGGATGCTCTGGGCCTGCAGAGTACAGGTGAGTTAGGGAGTGAGAAGGGACACTAAGCCTCAGACTTGAGAGAAATTCCAAAGGTTCTTTGGGAGTCATGGGGCCGTTGCACAAGTAATTGTCTGACTTTGTCCATTCCTATCTGGTAACAATTGATTAATGGTGGGAAGAACAAACAGGGCTCTTCACCATTTCTTCCTTCCTTCCTTCATTTCACAAGCAATTTTTGAACATCTATTACATATACAGGGCTCTGTAGGTTCCACAGGTGATCCAAATGCATAAATATCCATATCTACTCTATGGAAATTTACAATCTAGTGAGAGAAATTGGATTTACAAAAATTGCAAAGGTAGACAACAATACAGAAGATATTATGTGATACTGTGCCCCCCAAAAGAATAAATAACCTTCTTGTGCGTTCATGATAAATAAAAATTTCAATCAGTAAGATGTAAGGAGGAAAAAATGCACTGTGACTTGAAGGATGAGGAAGGAGTTGGTAAGCAAAGGGGTGAGTGGAGCAGGAAGGTATATCAGATCAGAAGACTGAAATATGCAGAGACATAGAAGGAGGAGCCAAGAACAAAATCCAGGGTACTAGCTCTCATGCATCAGGTATCACTGGCTAAAAGCAAGGAGGTTCAGGATTTGTTTTCTTTTTTCTTCTCAGGTTGCAAAGCTCCAGCCCAACCCATTGCTCCCATTGCCGAGGCAAACATCACACGCGGTGTCAGCCACAGTGGTAGCTCTGGGGGCTGCTCTGGCAGGAGCTCTGGGGGCAGCCCCAGAGGTAGTGGATTCTGTGCCAACAGGGCCAGTAGCCTGTACCCTGACCCCACTGACAAGAATGCCTTCTATAATTGTATGAAGGGAAAGACTTTCACTCAGCGCTGCCAGGCTGGCCTTGTCTTCGATACCTTCTGCTCCTGCTGCAGCTGGTGATAACATTTTTCAGATATCACCTCACCCAGCCTCAGAAGTTGTTGTGCAATAAAAGGTTGAGTATTACTGTACAATCACTTCTGCTTCTTTACTGTAGGATCTTAGATGTAATTGATCCCTATTTCCCAATGATATACAGTTGCTCCACCAGCCCCCAAGCCTGCAGCATGCACTGCTATTCCTGGATGTTGGGTAGTGGAAGCAGGGGGATTAAAGGAAAATACATGGTCTCTTCATTCTCAAAACATGTATTCAGATGAAGGCTGGGGAGCCCAAGAATGTAAGACTCAGATAACAATGACCCATAAACAAATGTCATTTTAAAATGATTGATTTGCCCTTTTTGCTGAGAATGCACAATTAGGAGGCTATTGCAGTGATTCAGGGGAGAGGTGCAGGCTCAGAACAAAGTAGTAGCAGTAGAAGTGGTCAGAGGTGATTGAATTTCAGCTGTATTCTTAAGATTTGTTAAGCCAGCAGGTTTCTTTATAGGTTGTATGTAGAATGTGGGAGACAAAAAGGGGAGCCAAGGATAATTTCAACATTTTGGCTTAAGAAATTGCAAATATGAAATTATCATCAACTGAAATGCAGAAAGCTAAAAGTAGAGTACATTATGAAGGAAGAGCAGAAGTTCAACTTTGGACATGTTGAATTTAAGATTGCTATTGGGTTTCTAAGTGGAGAGGTGGAGTAGATAGTTGGACATAACATTTTTAGAGGTAGTTGGTATTTAAAGTCAATAGATTAGATGAGATCACTAAGGGAGACAGAGAAAGGAAAGCGTTCAAGGACTAAGCCCTGAGCATTTCAGCATTCAGAGGGAGGCTGGAGAGAAGAGTAGGAACAAGTAATGAAGACCAAAAAAGGAGGGCTAAGTGAGGTAGAAGGAAAACCAAGTGTCAAGTATCCTGAAAGCCAAGGAAAGAAACATATTAAGGAGGAGAAAGTGATCAAGTTTGTCAAATACTACTTAGGTCAGGTCAGAAGAATTCTGAGAATTGACCACTATGTTTAACAACCTGTAGATCATTGACAAACTTGACAGAAGTGGGGTTGGTAAACATCTTGGTGGCAAATGCCTGAGTGCAGTAGGTTTCAGAGAGAATGGAAAGGTAAGAATTGAAGACAGTAAGGATACAAAAACCTGTCTTATATGTGTTAAAGGGAAGCAAAAAATGGGATTAAGAATAAAACATTATGGAAAACAGAAGCTGAATTTATGTTTTCAAACCCACATTTACTTATTTAGAGGTATGGGAGATAAAAATCTAACATTCTTTCCATACCTCTCACTTTCTTATTTTTATTATTATTTTCAGAGACAAGGTCTCATTCTGTTCCCCACGCTGGAGTACAAAGGCATGAACATGGCTCACTGCACCCTCGACCTCCTGGACTCAAGCAATTCTCCAGCCTCAGCCTCCTAAAGTGCTGGGATTACAGGCATGAGCCACCACATCCAGCCCCAAATTTTTAATATCACTTTGTTTTATAACAGAACTGAAGTCCTATATTTAAATCAATGCAATATTCATCCCCTATACTTACACTACAGCTTATCCAATATTCATTTATTTAATTATCTTGTTGTTTGTTTTGTTTTTGTTTGCCAAGAAGGACTTGGAGTATCTTCTATTTTCTTGCATGTATGAAAATGCCTGACTGTTGTCTTTATACTCGATTGGTAACTTTTTGGACATAGATATTGGCTCACTCTTTTACTCAAAATTTTGTAAATGTTACTACTTTTTATTCTGGCATTGAATATTGAGCTAGTTTTTTTCCTATGGCTCTTTCATTTACTTTTTCGGGTTTGGATGTTTTGTAGTTGAATAGTTTTTTCAAGTAATTCTGTGGCTGCCACAGGCCTTAAGTTCTTTTATATGTGAGAATATCTGCCTGTCTCCTCTGTTCTTGAAAAGTATACTTCAAGAATATTATACTTGGTAGAGTATAATATGATAGGCTTGTACTTTCTTTTCCTCAGAACTCTTCAGGTGTAGACAAAACTTCTTAACATTATTTCAAATCATCTCTGCCTTACCTTTTAATTCCAGTTGAAGCTACAGCCACCAATTCTGAATAAGCCTTAATGGTCTTCATGGCGTTATGGAATCTTACCTCAGATCTGTGTTGTGTACTTCTTGCTACCCTTCCTAGGGCTTCTGAGATACAGGTAGCCTTGAGTGATACAGGTAGCACTCAAGCAGATACAATCTAGACATGCAGCGGGGTTACTGTCACTTACAAAGATCAGGGGAACGTAATATTTCCACCTTTCCTCCCCTAATGTTCTAGAAGTGCATTTTGTAAGACTTCTAACACTATTCCAAAGGGATGGAGCATTTAGTTGTTTCTACCAGTGGCTAATATGATAAAAGCTTGTTTTTATTGGCCCTCCCTTCTTCCCTGTTTCACTCCCATGTCTCTTACTTATTCCTTGCATTCCACTCCCAAATTACTCTCACATGAGCTACTTCCAGGTGAACTTAGCCTAAGATAGTAGGCATTGCTCCATTGTGTCCTGGCATTGAATATTGTTGTGGGGATGTTTGAAGACAGTGGATAATCACTACCCTTTCTTTAATCCATACTTTTAAAGTTATTTGATTTTTTTCCTGTGAGTGCCTGAAGAATTCATGATTTATTTTTGAAGTTCAATAACTTAACCAGGTTATGCCTTGTTTATGATGGTTTTTGTCAATTTCTCCTATAAAACAGTCGAGAGGTAAGAGTTAACTTGCCTGAGTTAACAGACCTGCAGGCGGCCTCCTGGAAAAGAAAGTTGGCCTGTTGCCTCTGGAAATCAGCTATAATCTATAGCCTAGGTCCTAATGCAATCCATCCTGGCAGAGAGCTGACCATGGTGAATGAGAACTTCAGCCAAGTTTACACCAAGCAGTTGTGCATAATCACGGGGTTGGATTACACCAGAAGAAAGCCAAGCGTTCTACCAATAGATGAATGCTAAGGTAGTAGATAAGACTGAAAGCCAAGGTTCTGCTATATCATACTGCTATTAGATCCCATATCCTAATCTCACTAAAGAAGAGTTTTGTTAAGAAGCTTAAAAGTCCCAACATCCAAGGCCCAGAGCCTCTTTCTCAGAGCTAGATATGTGCTATGTTAGATTGTTGTATGCTGCCGGAGAATAAAATAAACACCAGAGGATCACTCTTCTGCCATTGCTTCTGTCTCTGACTTTTTACCCAGAAAGTACTATTCCAGAAAGCCCAGTGTGCATGCTGCTCGGCTACTCACCCTGGATCACTTGACAATTGGTGTAGAGAGCTGGATGTCAGACTAGGGGCACCTACCATGGCCGTCTAGAAGTGAACCAAGGGACTTGGGATTTAAAAAGCGTTTCTCAGATGATCCCATCACTTTCAGAGATTGGTATGGCAGTCATGGGGACTAGTCTACTAAATTCCTGAAGATACAGAGTGGTAAAAGTGATACTGAGTAGTTAAGATCATCGAGCCTAGCATTCCCTGATTGTTATTATTGGCCTTGGAAGAATTAGCTCTAAGGAGGCAGACCGAGGGGAGCTTGACTCAGCATCTCGAATGAAATTACAATTTGAAAACTTTGGTGAATGTGAAATGATTTATATATGGTCTTATCCAAGCAGGATCAAACAAATTCCGTCCTCTGACCCTCTTCCTATGACTGATAGGATCAGTTCAAGATGGCACAGGTTGTCATGTTGTTAGGGTGTTATGGGCTCCAGTTAAATGGGTGCAAAGGGAAGGAGAGACAAAGTATGTGACTTATGAGGTAAGTTCCCTCATAACAAGTGAAGAAGATAATCTGAAATAGGCTGATTGAACTAACAGAACTTCTGGGTAGACTCCCACTATAGCTCCATCTTAGAAAGTCTATGTGATTATGGCTTCTATATAAAGGGTTAAACATGATAAAATTGATGATGGTCCCTATCTTTGTCTATGGAAAAAAATATCCAGTGAGTTTTGGGGGAACTCATGACCCAAGTCATAATAGGAATTTCAGGCCTCATAAAGACATCACGGTTGAAGCAGAGGTGCTCTGTTTCCAGCAAAGCCCAATAGGAAGCTAACTTTTGCTTTTTGAAAGGAGGATTCCCCACCAGACTGGGAAGCAACAGTCTAGACTCCAGAGTCGGACACTGGACTTAAGTTGTTATCAGATGAATTTGCTCAGCTGCGTACTGCTGTGTTGCAAAATTAAATGGCATTAGATATGCTTACCTCAGCCCAAGGAGGGGTTTGCACCTTACAGCATACTGAATGTTTTGTGTATAGCCCTAACAGTTCTCACAATATTACTCACAAAGCCATGTTGGGTGTGGTTTTTATTAATTGTGCTTTTAATTCTGCTGTACTTAACCTGCATCTGTAAACTATATCAAATATCCCTTCCCCATGTATCTGTAAGGGTATTTTCCTGCAATTGAGTATAAAATTGAGGCCAAATGTGGAGGAATAGTTAAATATTAAATTTGAACTCAACTGAACATGGACACAAACAATGGTCACCAAGTCCCGGAACAGGTTGTGTGAGCCCCTTGAGGTGTTCATCCAGCACTGTTTTGGAAAAATCTCTATTTCAATCTATTCCTATATGTTAGTAATTGAAAAACAATAGACAATCTCAAAAAACAAGTTGACCTTTTTGCGTTCCTTGAACCTAGTTGTGAAGGGCCCTCGTTACTGGGCCTCATGCCAAACAACTCATTACAAAAACAGCTAGAGTCCCAGACGGTGCCAAAGCTTCATGAAACCTCTCCTCGTCTGTGCACGAACAGGTGGCCGACTCTGGAGCCCAGGATGTTGCTTTCCAGTCTGGTGGTGAATCCTCCATAGTCTGGTGAGTGTAAATGTATATATATATATATATCTTTTCCCTTCTCCCTTTCCCATTGCAATTTGATTCTAGTATCAATTTGCTTATTATATCAAGTTGCTTATTATATCATTTGCTTATTATGTCTGCATTCCATTTATGTGGGATAAAGGTTGTTTACCCTTAAAGGTATTGTGTGTGTGTCTTTTCTTCTCCCCTCACACATCTCTCACACAGATCATTTTATACCCAAAGGGATATAAATCATTCTACTATAAAGACACATGCACACGTATGGTTATTGCAGCACTATTTACAATAGCAAAGACATGGAACCAACCTAAATGCCCATCAATGATAGACTGGATAAAGAAAATGTGGTACATATACATCACGGAATACTATGCAGCCATAAACAGGAATGAGATCATGTCCTTTGCAGGGACTTGGATGAAGCTGGAAACTATCATCCTCAGCAAACTAACACAGAAACAGAAAACTAAACACCGCATGCTCTCACTCATAGAGGGAGTTGGAACAATGATAACACATGGACACAGGGAGGGGAACAAGAAACACTGGGGCCAGCTGGGAGGTTGGGGGCAAGGGGAGGGAGAGCATTAGGACAAATACCTAATGCATGTGGGGCTTAAAACCTAGATGACACGTTGATAGGTGCAGCAAACCATCATGGCACACGTATACCTATGTAACAAACCTACACATTTTGCACTTGTATCCTGGAACTTAAAGTAAAACTTTTTTTAAAAAGGGGGAAAAAAAGAAAATATATAGCAAAATGAAACTGGAATTTCCAAATCAATTAGTATTTTATTTAAACATCTATATTTTAAAAATAATTGTAATAATGAGAATACATAGACACAGGGAAGGGAGCAACACACACTGGGGCCTGTCGGGGGAGTGGGGGTAGGGAAAGCATCAGGATAAAGAGCTAAAGCATGTGGGGCTTCATACCTAGGTGATGGGTTGATGGGTGCAGCAAGCCACCATGGCACACGTTTACCTATGTAACAAACCTGCACATCCTGCACATGTATCACGGAACTTAAAATAAAATAGAATTAAATTAAATCTTAAAAATAACAATAATTGTAATAAATTTATATTTGAAACAGGTAAGGTATTTAATTCATACACAATGTTTTGTGTGCAAACTCCCCTTTCCCCTACAATTACTCCTCAGCTATCCAAGGACTTGAGGTCCTCAGATTGGGAAAAATGACATTAACTAAAATTTATTAAATAACTAATGTGTGCTAGGCCCAGTGCTAGGTAGGTTATTTCATTTAATTCTCACAACAACCCTATAAGACAACAACTATTATTATCCATACATAATAAATGAGGAAATTGAGGTTCACAGGTGAAATAACTTGTCTAATGTCACATATCTAGAAAGGAGGAGAACCAAAATTGGAATATAAGTCAGCGATTCAAGAGACCATGCTGATATTCTGTTCTGTCATATGGCAACCTTTGTGCTGGACAGGTGTGGGAGAATGCTCTCTGCCATTGACTGACATTAGTTATTCTAACAGTCTTACCCTCTTCGTATATGAATAAACTGGCATTCTCACTTAGATTGACTGCATGGGCCAGTCTCCGTTGTCTTTTTTTCAATGTTTTAAAAATGTTTTTCTTGTGGTAAAGTAGACCAAAACAAATTACCAACTTAAATATTTTAAGTGTACAGTTCGGTGGTACTAAATACATTCATAATGTTCTTCAGCCATCTCTCCTTTCCATCTCCATAATTCTTTTCATCATGTAAAACTCCAGCTCTATACTCATTAACCAGTAAGTCCCCATTTCCCCCTCCCCCAGCTCCAGGAAACCACTATTCGACTTTCTGTCTCCATGATTTTGACTATTCTAAGTATTCACATAAACAGAAAAATCATATAGTATCTGTATTTTAGGTCTGGCTTTTTTCATTGAGCATAATGTGTCAAGGTTCATCCATGTTGTAGCAAGTCAGAATTTCCTTTTAAAGGCTGAATAATACTTTATTGTATGTATATATAACAGTTTTGTTATCCATTCATTCATTGAAGGACACTTGAGTTGCTTGCATGTTTTAGCTATGGTGAGTAATGTTACTGTGAACATGGGTGTACAAATATTTCTTTGACACCAAGCTTTCAGTTATTTTGGATATACCTAGAAGCAGAATTGCTGGATCATATGGTAATTCTATGTATTTTTTTTAGGAACTTCCATACTCTTTTCCATAGCAGCTGTACCATTTTACATTCCCACCAACAGGGCACAACTGCTCCAATTTTTCCACATCCTTGTTAACACTTATTATTTTCTGTTTTTTGATAGTAGCCATCCTAGTGGATATGAGGTGATATCTCATTGTAGATTTGATAGGCATTTCCTTAATGATTAATGACATTAAGCATCTTTTTATGTGTTTATTGGCCATTTCAATATCTTCTTTGAAGAAATATATATTCAAGTCCTTTGTCCATTTTTGAATCAAGTTGTTTGGTTGTGTGTGTGTGTCATTGAATTTTAGAAGTTCTCTCTATATTCTGAATATCTCTTATCAGATAAACTCTTTGCAAATATTTTCTACCATTCCGTGAGTTGCACTTTTACTCCGTTTGCATTGTCTTTTGATACACAAACATTTAAAATGTTCATGAAGTCCAATTTGTGCATTGTATTCTTTTGTTGTCTGTGATTTAGGTGTCATATCCAACAAATCTTTGAAAGTCCAATGTCATGAAATGTTTGCCCTATGTTTTCTTCTAAGAATTTTATACTTTTAGGTCTTACATTTAGGCCATTGATCTGTTTTGAGTTAATTTTGCCTATGATGTTAGAAAATGGCCCAAAAACATCAATGGGGCCCGATGTGGTGGCTCATGCTTGTAACTCCAGTGCTTTGAGAGGCCAAGGTGGGCAGATTGCTTGAGCTCAGGAGTTCAAGACCAGCTTGGGCAACATGGCAAAACCCTATCCCTATAAAAAATACAAAAAAATTAGCCAGGCATGGTGGCACATGACTGTGGTCCCAGCTAATCAGGAGGCTGAAGTGGGAGGATTGCTCGAGCCCAGGAAGTCAAGGCTGCAGTGAGCTATGATCATGCCACTGCATTCGAGCCTGGGTGACAGAGTGAGACCCTGTCTCAAAAAACAATGACAACAAAGAAACCATCATTGGGATTTCGATAGGGATTGCATTGAATCTGTACATCATTTAGGTAGTATAGACATTTTAACAATATTGAGTCTTCCAATTCATGAACATGGGGCATGTTTCCATTTATTCATATCTTCTTTAATTTATTTGAACAGCATTCTATAGTTTTCATTGTACAAGTCTTTCACTTCATTAAGTTAATTTCTAAGTATTTTACTCTTTTTGATGCTATTGTAAATGAAATTATTTTTATAATTTTTATTTTTTGATTTTCATTGTTAGTTTATAAAAATGCAACTGATTTTTGTGTTGACTTTGTAACCTGTTATTTTGCTGAATTCATTTTTTAGCTCTGACAAAATTTTTTGTGTGGAATCTTTAGGGTTTTTCCTATATAAGACCACATCTGCAGGGACAATTTTACTACTTCCTTCCCAAATTGGATGCCTTTTATGTCTTATTTTTGCCCAAATGTTCTGGTTAAGACTATGTTGAATAGAAGTGGCAAAAGCAGCATTCTTATCTTGTTGCTGATCTTAGAAGAAAAGCTTTCAGTCTTTCACCATTGAGTATGATATTTGCTATGGATTTTTCAAACATAGCTTTTATTATGTTGAGGTAGTTTGCTTCTATTTCTAGTTTGTTTTTATTATGAGAGGGTATTAACTTTTGGCAAATACTTTTTCTGCATCAATTGAGATGATTATGACATTTTTTCTTCATTCTTTTAATGTGGTGTATTACAGTCATTGATTTTCATATGTTGAACCATTTCTTGCATTCCATGAATAAATCCCTCTTGAACACAGTGTATAATCCCTTAACATCCTGTTAAATTCAGTTTAATAGTATTTTGTTGAGGATTTTTGCATCAATGTTTATAAGGGATTTTGGTCTGTAGTTTTCCTGTATATTTATCTGGCTTTGATATTATGGTAATGCTGGACATATAGAATGAATTGGAAAGTGTTTTCTCCTCTTCATTTTTTTGGAAAAGTTTGAAAAGGATTGGTGTTAGTTTGTCACTAATGTTTGATAGATTCACCTCTCAAGTCATCTGGTCTACAGCTTTTTTTTTGTTGGAAGCTTATTGCATTTTATTATTTTTCTGAGACAGGATCTCACTCTGTCACCCAGGCTGCAATGCAGTGGCACAATCACAGCTCACTGCAGCCTCAGCTTCCCAGGCTCAAGTGGTTCTCCTACCTGGGCCTCCCAAAGTGCTGGGATTACAGGCATGAGCCATCATGCCCAGTGTAAGATTTTTGGTTACTAATTAAATCTCCTTAGTAGTTATAGGTCTATTCTAATTTTCTATCTTTTCATGATTTAGCTTTGTTAGGTTTCTTGTTTCTAGAAATTTGTTCATTTCATTTGGATTATCTAATTTATTGGCATACAATTGTTCATAAAAGCCTCATAATCCGACCACTGAGAATTAGGCAAGATGGCCAAAGAGGAACAGCTCCGGTCTGCAGCTCCCAGTGTGATCAACGCAGAAGACAGGTGATTTCTGCATTTTCAGCTGAGGTACCTGGTTCATCTCATTGGGACTGGTTGGACAGTGGGTGCAGCCCACGGAGGGCGGGCCAAAGCAGGGCGGGGCATCGCCTCACCTGGGAAGTGCAAGGCATTGGGGGATTTCCCTTTCCTAGCCAAGGGAAGCCATGGCAGACTGTACCTGGAAAATCGGGGCACTCCCACCCAAATACTGTGCTTTTCCAAAGGTATTAGCAAACGGCAGACCAGGAGATTATATCCCGCTCCTGGCTCAGTGGGTCCCATGCCCACAGAGCCTTGCTCACTGCTAGCGCAGCAGTCTGAGATTGACCTGTGAGGCAGCAGCCTGGCAGGAGGAGGGGCATCCACCATTGCTGAGGCTTGAGTAGGTATACAAAGCAGCTGGGAAGCTCGAACATGATGGAGCCCATCGCAGCTCAGCAAGGCTAGCTGCCTTTATAGACTCCACCTCTGGGGGCAGGGCATAGCTGAACAAAAGGCAGCAGAAACTTCCGCAGACTTAAACGTTCCTGTCTGACAGCTCTGAAGAGAGCAGTGGTTCTCCCAGCACAGTGTTTGAGCACTGAGAATGAACACACTGCCTCCTCAAGTGGGTCCCTGACCCCTGTGTAGCCTAACTCGGAGACACATCCCACTAGGGGCCAACTGACACCTCATATAGGTGGGTGCCCCTCTGGGATGAAGCTTCCAGAGGAAGGATCAGGAAGCAATATTTGCTGTTCTATAATATTTGCTGTTCCGCAGCCTCCACTGGTGATACCCAGGCAAACAGCGTCTGGAGTGGACCTCCAGCAAACTCCAACAGACCTGCAGCTGAGGGATCTGACTGTTAGAAGGAAAACTAACAAACAAAAGGAATACCTTCCACATCAACAAAAAGGGCATCCACACCAAAACCCCATCTGTAGGTCACCAACATCAAAGACCAAAGGTAGATAAAACCACAAAGATGGGGATAAAACAGAGCAGAAAACTGAAAATTCTAAAATCCAGAGCACCTCTTATCCTCCAAAGGATCACAGCTCCTTGCCAGCAACAGAACAAAGCTGGACGGAGAATGTCTTTGATGAGTTGGCTTCAGAAGGTCTATAATAAGAAACTTATCCAAGCTAAAGGAGCATGTTTGAACCCATCACAAGGAAGCTAAAAACTTAGAAAAAAGATTAGACGAATGGCTAACTAGAATAAACAGTGTAGAGAAGACCTTAAATGAACTGAGAGAGCTGAAAACCATGGCACAAGAACTTCGTGATGCATGCACAAGCTTCAATAGCCGATTTGATCAAGTGGAAGAAAGGGTATCAGTGATTGAAGATCACATTAATGAAGTAAACCTAGAAGAGAAGTTTACAGAAAAAAGAGTAAAACGAAACAAACAAAGCCTCCAAGAAATACAGGACTATGTGAAAAGACCAAAT
This sequence comes from Pongo pygmaeus, assembly GCF_028885625.2. Taxonomy (NCBI): domain Eukaryota; kingdom Metazoa; phylum Chordata; class Mammalia; order Primates; family Hominidae; genus Pongo; species Pongo pygmaeus. The sequence goes on along the minus strand of NC_072373.2, from coordinate 118,433,195 downwards.
CTACATTTGATTGGTGTACCTGAAAGTGACAGGGAGAATGGAACTGTGTTGGAAAACACTCTGCAGGATATTATCCAGGAGAACTTCTCCAACCTAGCAAGGCAGGCCAACACTCAAATTCAGGAAATACAGAGAACACCACAAAGATACTCCTAGAGAAGAGCAACACCTAGATGCATAATAGTCAGATTCACCAAGGTTGAAATGAAGGAAAAAATGTAAAGGGCAGCCAGAGAGAAAGGTCGGGTTACCCACAAAGGAAAACCCATTGGACTAATCTCTCAGCAGAAACTCTACAAGCCAGAAGAGAGTGAGGGCCAATAATCAACATTCTTAAATAAAAGAATTTTCAACCCAGAATGTCATATCCAGTCAAACTAAGCTTCATAAGTGAAGGAGGAATAAAATCCTTTACAGACAAGCAAATGCTGACAGATTTTGTCACCACCAGGCCTGCCTTACAAGAGGTCCTGAAGGAAGCACTAAACATAAAAAGGAACAACTGGTACCAGCCACTACAAAAACATGCCAAATTGTAAAGACCATTGATGCTATGAAGAAACTGCACAAATTAACGGGCAAAATAACCAGCCAACATCATAATGATAGGATCAAATTCACACACAACAATATTAACCTTAAATGTAAATGGGATAAATGCCTCAATTAAAAGACACAGACTGGCAAACTGGATAAAGAGTCAAGGTCCATTAGTGTGCTGTATTCAGGAGACCCATCTTATGTGCAAAGACGCACATAGGTTCAAAATAAAGAGATGGAGGAAGATCTACCAAGCAAATGAAAAGCAAAAAAAAACAGCAGGGGTTGTAATCCTAGTCTCTGATGAAACAGACTTTAAACCAGCAAAGATCAAAAGAGACAAAGAAGGCCATTACATAATGGTAAAGGGATCAATTCAACAGGAAGAGCTAACTATCCTAAACATATGTGCACCCAATACAGGAGCACCCAGATTCAAAAAGCAAGTCCTTAGAGACCTACAAAGAGACTTAGACTCCCACACAATAATAATGGGAGACTTTAACACCCCACTGCCAATATTAGACAGATCAACGAGACAGAAGGTTAACAAGGATATCCAGGACTTGAACTCAGCTCTGAGCTAAGCGGACCTAATAGACATCTACAGAACTCTCCACCCCAAATCAACAGAATATACATTTCTTCTCAGCACCACATCGCACTTATTCCAAAATTGACCACATAGTTGGAAGTAAAGCAGTCCTCAGCAAATGTAAAAGAACAGAAATCACAACAAACTGTCTCTCAGACCACAGTGCAATCAAATTAGAACTCAGGATTAAGAAACTCACTCAAAACTGCACAACTACATGGAAACTGAACAACCTGCTCCTGAATGACCACTGGGTAAATAACGAGATGAAGGCAGAAATAAAAATGTTCTTTGAAACCAGTAAGAACAAAGACACAACGTACCAGAATCTCTGGGAAACAGTTAAAGCAGTGTGTAGAGGGAAATTTATAGCACTAAATGCCCACAAGAGAAAGCAGGAAAGATCTAAAATTGACACCCTAACATCACAATTAAAAGAACTAGAGAAGCAAGAGCAAACACATTCAAAAGCTAGCAGAAGGTGAGAAATAACTAAGATCAGAGCAGAACTGAAAGAGACAGAGACACAAAAAACCCTTCAAAAAATCAATGAATCCAGGAGCTGGTTTTTTGAAGAGATCAACAAAATTGATAGACCGCTAGCAAGACTTACAAAGAAGAAAAGAAAGAAGAATCAAGTAGATGCAATAAAAAATGATAAAGGGGATATCACCACTGATCCTGTAGAAATACAAACTACCATCAGAGAATATTATAAACACCTCTATGCAAATAAACTAGAAAATCTAGAAGAAATGGATAAATTCCTGGACACATACACCCTCCCAAGACTAAACCAGGAAGAAGTGGAATCTCTGAATAGACCAATAACAGGCTCTGAAATTGAGGCAATAATTAAGAGCCTACCAACCAAAAAAAGGCCAAGACCAGATGGATTCATGGCCAAATTCTACCAGAGGTGCAAAGAGGAGCTGGTACCATTCCTTCTGAAACTATTCCAATCAATAGAAAAAGAGGGAGTCCTCCCTAACTCATTTTATGAGGCCAGCATCATCCTGATACCAAAGCCTGGCAGAGACACAACAAAAAAAGAGAATTTTAGACCAATATCCCTGATGAACATTGATGCAAAAATCCTCAATAAAATACTGGCAAACCAAATCTCGCAGCATATCAAAAAGCTTATCCACCACGATCAAGTTGGCTTCATCCCTCGGATGCAAGGCTGGTTCAACATATGCAAATCAATAAACGTAATCCATCACATAAACAGAACCAACGACAAAAACCACATGATTATTTCAATAGATGCAGAAAAGGCCTTCAACAAAATTCAACAGCCCTTCGTGCTAAAAACTCTCAACAAACTAGGTATTGATGGAATGTGTCTCAAAATAATAAGAGCTATTTATGACAAACCCACAGCCAATATCACACTGAATGGGCAAAAACTGGAAGCATTCTCTTTGAAAACTGGCATAAGACAGGGATGCCCTCTCTCACTACTCCTATTCAACATAGTGCTGGAAGTTCTGGCCAGGGCAATCAGGCAAGAGAAAGAAATAAAGGGTATTCAATTAGAAAGTCAAATTGTCCCTGTTTGCAAATGACATGATTGTATATTTAGAAAACCCCATCATCTCACCCCAAAATCTCCTTAAGCTGATAAGCAACTTCAGCAAAGTCTCAGGATACAAAATCAATGTGCAAAAATCACAAGCATTCCTATACACCAATAACAGACAAACAGAGAGCCAAATCATGAGTGAACTCCCATTTACAATCGCTACAAAGAGAATAAAATACCTAGGAATTCAACTTCCAAGAGATGTGAAGGACTTCTTCAAGGAGAACTACAAACCACTGCTCAACAAAATAAAAGAGGACACAAACAAATGGAAGAACATTCCATGCTCATGGACAGGAAGCATCAACATCGTGAAAATGGCCATACTGCCCAAGGTAATTTATACATTCAATGCCATCCCCATCAAGCTACCAATGACATTCTTTACAGAATTGGAAAAAACTACTTTAAAGTTCATATGGAACCAAAAAAGGGCCCACATTGCCAAGACAATCCTAAGCCAAAAGAACAAAGCTGGAGGCATCACGCTACCTGACTTCAAACTATACTACAAGGCTACAGTAACCAAAACAGCATTGTACTGTTACCAAAACAGATATATAGACCAATGGAACAGAATAGGTCTCAGAAATAACACCACACATCTACAACCATCTGATCTGTGACAAACCTGACAAAAACAAGAAATGGGGAAAGGATTCTCTATTTAATAAATGGTGCTGGGAAAACTGGCTAGCCATACGTAGGAAGCTGAAACTGGATCCCTTCCTTACACCTTATACAAAAATTTGTGCAAGACAGATTAAAGACGTAAATATTAGACCTAAAACCATAAAACCGTAGAAGAAAACCTAGGCAATACCATTCAGGACATAGGCATGGGCAAGGACTTCATGACTAAAACACCAAAGGAATGCCAACAAAAGCCAAAATAGACAAATGGGATCTAATTAAACTAAAGAGCTTCTGCACAGCAAAAGAAACTACCATCAGAGTGAAAGGGCAACCTACAGAATGGGAGGAAATTTTTGCAATCTACCCATCTGACAAAGGGCTAATATCCAGAATTAAAAAAAAAAAAACCATCAAAAAGTGGGCAAAGGATATGAACAGACATTTCTCAAAAGAAGACATTTATGCAGCCAACAGACACATGAAAAAATGCTCATCATCACTAGTCATCAGAGAAATGCAAATCAAAACACATTGAGATACCATCTCATGCCAGTTAGAATGGCAATCATTAAAAAGTCAGGAAACAACAGATGCTGGAGAGGACGTGGAGAAATAGGAACACTTTTACACTGTTGGTGGAAGTGTAAATTAGTTCTACCATTGTGGAAGACAGTATGGTGATTCTTCAAGGATCTAGAACTAGAAATACCATTTGACCCAGCAATCCCATTACTGGGTATATACCCAAAGGATTATAAATCACGCTACTATAAAGATACATGCACACATATGTTTATTGCGGCACTATTCACAATAGCAAAGACTTGGAATCAACCCAAATGTCCATAATGATAGACTGGATAAAGAAAATGTGGCACATATACACCATGGAATACTATGCAGCCATAAAAAAGGATGAGTTGGGCCGGGCGTGGTGGCTCACGCCTGTAATCCTAGCACTTTGGGAGGCCGAGGTGGCTGGATCACGAGATCAGGAGATCGAGACTGTTCTGGCTAACACGTTGAAACCCCGTCTCTACCAAAAATACAAAAAAAAAAAAAATTAGCCAGGCGTGGTGGCAGGCGCCTGTAGTCCCAGCTACTCCGGAGGCTGAGTCCGGGGAATGGCGTGAACCTGGGAGGCGGAGCTTGCAGTGAGCCGAGATACTGCCACTTCACTCCAGCCTGGGCAACAAAGCGAGACTCTGTCTCCAAAAAAAAAAAAGGATGAGTTCATGTCCTTTGTAGGGACATGGATGAAGCTGGAAACCATCATTCTCAGCAAACTATCACAAGGACAGAAAACCAAATGCCGCATGTTCTCACTCATAGGTGGGAATTGAACAATGAAAACACTTGGACATAGGGCGGGGAACATCACACACCGGGGCCTGTCGGGGGGGTGGGGGCCTGGGGGAGAGATAGCATTAGGAGAAATACCTAATGTAAATGACAAGTTATTGGGTGCAGCAAACCAACATGGCATATGTATACCTATGTAACAAACCTACACATTGTGCACATGTATCCTAGAACTTAAAGTAAAATTTTAAAAAAAAGCCTTATAATCCTTTTCATTTTTTATAGTCAGTAGTAATGTCCCCATTTTTATTTCTGATTTTAGTAATTTGAGTCTCCTCTCTTTTTTCTTAGTTTATCTATCTAAAAGTTTGTTGAAATGTTTTATCTTCTCAAAGAACTTTTTATTTTATTGATTTTCTCTATTGTTTTACTATTCTCTATTTCATTGATCTGAGCGCCAGTCTTTATTATTTCCTTCTTTTTCTAGCTCCTTAAGTGTAATTAGATTGTCAATTTTACATTTTTCTTGTTTTTCAATGTAAATATTTAGATTTATAAAGTTCTCAGTAGCACCTTCATAGTGTCCCATAAGTTTTGCTATGTTGTTTTTATTTTCATTCATTTCTAAGTATTTTTTAATTTCCCTTGTGACTTGCTTCTTTAATCTATTATTGTTTAAGAGTGTGTTATTTAGTTTCCACAAATTGGTGGCTTCTACAGTTTCACTTCTATTATCAATTTCTAACTTCACCCCCATTGTGGTTGGAGAAGGTACTTTGTATGATCTCTGTATTTTTAAATCTGTTGAGACTTAATTTGTGACCTAACATACAGTTTATACTGAAAAATGTCCCGTGTGTGCTTGGGAAGAATGTAAATGCTGTTTTTGTTAGGTAGAGTATTCTGTATATATTTCTTATATCAAGTTGGTTTATTATGTTGTTTATGTCCTCTATTGCCTCACTTATCTTCCATGTGGTTGTTGTATTCATTACTGAGTACAGGCTATTGAAGTCTCCAACTATCATTTATTGTTGAACTGTCTATTTCTTCCTTTAATTCTGTCAGTTTTTGCTTCATATATTTTTATAGGGTGTCATTAGGTACAGAAATGTTTGTAATTGTTAGATTCTTGCTGTATTAAACCTTGTATTAATATGTAATGTCCTGCTTTGACTCTTCTACATTTTTTAATTTATAATCTATTTTGTCTGTTACTAATATAGCCACCCCTGCTCTCGTTTGGTTACTATTTGCATGGAATACCTCTCTCCATCCTTTCTCTTTCAAACTATTTATGTCTTTAAATCTAAAATGAGTCTCTTGTAGACAGCGTATGGTTGGATCATGTGTTTTAATTGATTCCGCCAATCTCAGTATTTTGGTTGAAGCATTAATATATTTATATTTAGAGTAATTACTGATAAAGAGGGAATTATTTCTGTCATTTTAATTGTTTGTTTCCTATATGCCTTTTAGCTTTTTTGTCCCTCATTTCTGGCATTACTGTCTTTCTTTGTGGTTAGTTGATTGTTTGTAGTGAAATGTTTACATTTCTTTCTCATTTCCTTATACACACACACACACATATACATCTATACACATGTATACACACATATACATATATACATACACACATATATATACACACACATATATAGCTATTTTCTTCCCCATTGGTTACATTGGGTATTACATTTAATATCCTAAGGTTATAACATTCTAATTTGAATTTACACAGGTTTAACTGCAATAACTTACAAAACTCTGCTCTTTTACAGCCCCATTCCCTACCCCTTTCAGTTGTTGATGGCATAAATACCACCTTTATACATTGTGCGTTCAAAAATGTAAACTAACAATTCTTTGAAATGCATTTGTCACAAATTATGTGGAGAACAAAAAGTGGAGTTACAAGCCATTGTTACAATAATACTAGCTTTTATAATTGCCCATGAGTTTCCTTTTACTGAGAAGTTTATTTATTCATATGGCAGCAAGTTGCTGTCTAGTGTCTGTTTATTTCATCCTATAGGACTCCCTTGAGTATTTCTTGCAGGACAGGTCTATTGGTAGCAAACCACATCAGCTTTTGTTTATCTAGAAATGTCTCATGTTATCCCTTGTTTTGAAGGATAGTTTTGCCAGATAAAAGATTTTTGGCTGACACTTTTTTTCTTTTAGAACTTTGAATCTATCTACCAACTGCCTTCTGGCCTCTAAAGTTTCTGATGAGAGATCTGCTGATAATTTTATTGAGGATCCCTTGTATGTGGCCAGTTGCTTCTCTTGTGATGCTTTCAAGACAGTCTTTGTCTTTGGCTTTTAAAATTTGATTATAATGTGTCTTGTGTGGATTTCTTTGAGTTCATCTTATTTGGAGTTTGCTGAGTTCTTGGATGTCTATATACATGTCTTCCATCAAATTTGGGAAGTGTTAGGCCATTATCTTTTAAAATATTCTCTCTGCTCCTTTCTTTCTCTTTTATTTTTCTTGAATTCCCACAATGGGTATGTTGGTCCACTTGATGGCTTTTCACATGTCCTTTAGGCTCTCTTCAGTGTTCTTCAATTTGTTTTCTTTTTTGTTTTCAAGTTCGTTTCCTCAAACTTAATAATTTTCACTCTCCTATCTTTATGTTTACCAATTCTTTCTCCTGTCAGTGCAAATCTGCCCTTGAACCATTCTGGTAAGTTTTCCATTTCAGTTATATTACTTTTTAGCTCCAGAATTTATTTTCTGATTTTGTCCAAATTTTTAAAAATCTTATTATTGATATTTACATTTTGTTCATACACCATTTTTCTTCATTCTCTACATCTTTTTTTTTAGTTCTTTGAGCATATTCAAGACAGTTGTTCTAAAGTCTTTGTCAAGTATATTTGCCATCAGGTCTTTTTCAGAGACTTTTCTGTTGATTTATTTTTTTCGTTTGAATGAGCTATACTTTCTTGTTCCTTTGTATGCCTTGTGATTTTGGGTTAAAAACTGGACATTTGAATCTAATAATGTGGTATCTCTGAAAAGCAGATTCTCCCCTTTCCCCAGAATTTGCTGGGGGTTTTTTGTTACTGTTTTGGTTTCTTGTCTTTTTTGTATTTTTTGTTTTTTAGAGATGTGATCTTGCTATGTTGCTCAGGCTGGCCTCAAACTACTGGGCTCAAATCTCCTCCCAGCTCAGCCTCCATAGTAGCTGGGATTACAGGTCACTGCACTTGGCTTTGGTTTGAGGTTTTGTTTTGTTATTTTTGTTGTAAGCTATCTCTGTGCTGAGAATAAGCCTGAAATATAAACTTAAGATCTTCACAGTTCTTTTCTGAGCCTTTCCTTAGGCATATGCAGTCACTTTCTAATTCTCCCAGTATATACAGTTATTTTTTAATGTTCTAGTGTTTGATGTCTGGCTTCCAAATGTTGGAAAGAGAAAAATAAAGGGAAGGTAAGAATGGTGCCAACCCTTCACATCGCCCAGATGTTACTTCAGCCAGAGGGGGAGTAGCTTACAACAATGGGAGGAGGTGCAACAACAATGACTGCCTACTTCTTTGTCTGCACCTTTGTAATCAGAAGCAGCAATCAGTGATAAGAGCACAGATCTCTGATATTTGAAGGACATAGTCCTTTTTTGCCCACCCTGGCTCCCACAATCTCTGTATAAGCTGCTCCTGGAACACATGCACAGCTGCCTGCCTTGGGGCTTAGTGGTGGGGGAAGAATATCTGCTACTGTGCTAAGAACTGAAATTGACTAAAATTAACTTCAATTTACCTACAAAGCTTTTTTCTGAAGTTGCAAGCCTTCAATAGACTCTAGAGTTCCAAAGTAGTTGCATCAGACAAATTCTGCCAGTAAAATTTTTGTCTAGGAAGGGAGACAGATTCCTGGTACTTTCTACTCTGCCATCTTCTCAGAATTCGTTCCTCATTTTCCTTTTATGTGATTCTCCTTTAAGGTAAGCATATTGGAAAAGAAGAAAGAAAACTGCCATTATTCTCGATGACATAGAAACCAAAAAATGCATAGAAAAGTATTTAAGCTAATAATCATGTTTAGTGATATTGCTGGAATTAAAGTTTTTATATAAAGATTAATTGCATTTATAGAAACAAGTAATAAATAGAAAATGCAGTTTAAAATGGTACCATCTATAATAGAGACAAAATATATAAGAGATCTGTAATTTCTTAAGATGTGAAAGACTACTATGGAGAAAGTTATATAACTTTATTAACGGACACTTTCAAAGATGTAAATAACTTGAGAGGCAACCCATTTTCATGGAAAAACTTAAAATCATGAAGATTTTCATTTTTTCCAATGTTATTCCATGTAGTTCCAATCAAAATTCCAATGGGGTTTCTTATGGGATTTTTATGATAAAACTAAAATGAAAGCATAAAAGGCCAAGATAACTAAGGCATTCCTGAAGATGATAAACAGTGTGTGTTTGTTGGAGGGTGGGATAACATTACCTATGACAGGTCTGAGGAGTGGTAGAAATGGCATTTCAAATTAGTGTGGAAAAGATGGGCTATTAGAATTACGCTGGGGCAAGTAGTTACCTACATGGAAAAAATGAAATTGGATCAAGTCTATGCACTACACACAAAAGATAAATTTGATAAATTAGGAGCTCAAATTTAAAGGCAACATTTAAAATTTTAGAAGAAAATATAAAGGATATTTACATCCTCAGAGTAGGGAGAAATTTTTCAAATAAGATTCCAAAAAATCAAACTATAAAAAACAAGTGATATGCATTTGACTATATTAAAATTAAGAATTTATTTTCATTATAAGGCACCATAAAGAGAGTGAAAAAATAACCCATAAAGCTGTAAAAGATATGTTCAATGCACATAACTGAAAAATAATTACAATCCAGAATATATAAAGCATGGCTATAAAAATTAACAAACTTGTGGGCAGCACGATAGAAAAATGGGCAAAAGATACAAGCAGGCATTTCACAGAAAAGGAAACGAAAACAGCCAATAAATGTCAAAAATGCTCAACCACATTAGTAATTTGATAGATATAAACTAAAACTATTCACCTTAATGACATAAATTTTAGTCTGATGATTAAGTTTTGGCAATTTTAGTGTGATGATTCAGTTTTGGCAAAGATGTGGAGTGATAGGAATTCTCATACATTGCTGTTGGTAGTGTAAATTGATATAACTACTTTGGAAGAAACTTTCTAGCTAAATACTAAATGTTAATATGCATGTGTTATTTCACTGGGCAATTCCATTCCTAGGTGTAAACACTGGAAAAACTCTTGTAAATGAGTACCAAGAAACATGTGTACAGGAATGCTTATAGCAGCATGTAGAAGAAAAATATTGAAAATAAACCATATGTTGTTATACATAGAAAGGATAAGTAAATCACAGCATATTTGTATAATGGAATACCATAGAGCTATGAAAATAAGTGAACAGCTGCTACTTGTACCAATTGGATAAATCTCAAAAACAATGCTGAGCTAAAAATGCAAGAAATAGAAGAATGCATATGGTATTATTTCATTTCTATAAAGACTAATTAATATGTTGAAACTAATATAATAAAGTGATTATAATAAGTGAATATAAAACTAATGAATGTATTATTTAGGGAAACAGATATATGTGATAATACTATAAATGAAGTAAGAAAATAGTTCAAAACTCAGAATAGTGGTTACTCCAGGGGAATGAGGAGCATTTAACTGTGGAGAAGTATATAGGGTAATAGTCAAAAATAATGTTATCTTTTAAGTTAGGTGATGGAGAAAGGGTTTTCATTTTTACTTTTTTTTTTTTTTTTTTTTGAGATGGATTCTCGCTGTTGTCACCTGAGCTGGAGTGCAATGGCACTATCTCAGCTCACTGCAACCTCCGTCCGCCTCCTGGGTTCCAGCAATTCTCCTGTTTCAGCCTCCCAAGTAGCTGAGATTACAGGCACCCGCCACTACACCCAGTTAATTTTTGTATTTTTAGTAGAGATGGGGTTTCACCATGTTGACCTGGCTGGTCTCGAACTCCTGACCTCAGGTGATCTACCTGCCTTGGCCTCCCAAAGTGCTGGGATTACAGGTGTGAGCCACCACGCCTGGCCACATTTTTCCTAAAATGTGTACCTAAACTCATGTGTATGGTAGCTTTTACAATTAAAGAGACTAAATATAATACAAGGTTATTGAAAAAAATAATAATGTAAAAGGATACACATGGTCACAATTTAAAACTGTTCATTCTATGACTCATAATGGCAGTAATTCTTTCCAATACCCAAGTGCTCAGATGGGATGCAAGTTTGCTGGGGACTCACCTGGAGCTCTTAAGGAGCTATTAAAAAGAAAGGTTTAATCTGTAGGTCATGTCATTTATTTAGAATCAGGGATGCCAAATTCAATAGAAAATACCTCACTAGATATAAATGGTAGCTACACCCGATAGTCCTGAATATGATAAACCTGGAGCTACTGGCTTTGCTGTTTGTTTTTGCAAATCCTTGACTTTGATTTGACATTCTGACTCTTTGGTTCAACTGTATTCTCTTGACTACCTTGGGAAAATGCCTCACTCAATTTAACTTGGACCAAAAACTTGCCTACTTAACACAGGGATCTGGATCTGGTGTTTAATAGCTAATTGATTTTCTCATCTGCAAAACTGGTGTGATAGTAATAATCCTCTTCATAGGGTAAAAGAAATAATAAAGTCAAGCCCTCTGATGATAGTGATTTTTTTTGGTCACTCAGCTTTCACTTTTTATTCTTTCAGAATTTCATTTTGTGACCAGTCCTTGTGAAAATGTAAATCCAATTGCCCTGCCCTTTCCCTAATCAAAGGTCTGGTGTCATACAACAATATGCTTTTCCCCCAGGATTTAATTCTTGTCATTCATGGATGGAAAATAAAATTGGAGTTTATTTATCCTAAGCCTTCCTCCCACACCCCTCCCCATAGAAAGACTTGGTTTCTATTATATTAGAGGCAGGTTCTGTATTCTTTTTGATTCTGTGAGTTTCTTCATGTCTTTCAAATATATTGATTTGTGCTTCTTAGAGTTGGTTTTGATTGCTTACAAAATTAAAGCCTAAGTGATATAAGCACCAAATACAGTCTCTGGCACATAGTAGGTACTTGTAGTGTTTGTTGATATGATTATTTTTCACAATTGAAATGTTCCCTGAACAACACACACTACAGCCTGTCAGTGGGGGTGTCAGGAGGGAGAGCATCAGGAAAAATAGCTAATGCATGCTGGGCTTAATACTTTGGCGATGGGTTAATATGGACAGCAAACCACCATGGCACATGTTTACCTACGTAACAAACATGTACACCCTGCACATGTACTCTGGAACTAAAATAAAATATAAAATTTTTCCTGGCAGCACTTCTATTAGACTTTCTCTGGTTCTGAGAGTAGAACAAAACACTTAACCTACCAATCATAGGAAGAATGGATACAATTTAGTTTCCAAATGTGATAAATGGATAAACCTGCCTGGACTCACAAGAACTCTGCTAAGGTGCTGAAATCCCATAATGAGCACCCACATTCCCACCAACTGCATTCCTGGTATTGTCACAAGACAATATCATATAAGCAACACAGAAAATATGTGCTAGAGTACATAAAGTAAATCAGAAGAAGCAGAGATCATTAAGATACAAAGAAAAGATCTGAGTTGGACTTTGAAGAACTGTTAAGATTGGGATAGGCAGTGAGGATAAGGAGACACTGCAGGCAAGACATTACAGGCAAGGAGTGGAGGGATAACTTGAGCAAAGACATGCAAGGCATGTTTGAGGACAAAAATAGACCTTTGGCCAAAGGAGAAATGTATTATAGAATAATGGTAGTGAATTATGTTTGGAAGGGGTAAATTGGAGTTAATTTAAATACAAAATTCCAGAAATGGTCAAGTTGCAAATATTTCTATGAAGAGACTCATTTCAATATCATCGATATTATTTCTATCCATTAGCAACACAAAGTTTTTAGGGGATGTAATTTGAAACTACAGAACACTAGAGAGTTCTTGGTGACCTTTAGAGGGGACATTTTGAGATCCGAACATTCTTAGATAAAATTATCATATAGTCATGACTTGAAGCCTTTCCAAAGAACATGTGTGAGTAGAATATTGAGAAAGTAGCACCTAAAGAGGGAAGATTTCTTAGGCACTGATTGTACAAATTACATATGAATAATTCCATGAGGAAAAAAAGGTTTAAGAACAGCTAATAACTTCCAAAGTTTCTTTTTATTTATTTTTCCATAAAGACTTGCTTTGATGCCAGAAACAAAATGTCCACAACAGAAAATCTAACCACAGTATCTAAACAGTTGCTTATCAGCCCTGGGAACTGCCAAAAAAGCTATTAAACTGGTGCTTTCCATGGTGATGGTCTCCACCACCCTGTTAGGAGCCATGACATTGTTCTGTCCTTGTTGGGCAGAGAAGGTGGTGATACTGGTGGTGGGAGGGTGTAGGTTGAAGGTCTCGGGAGGCTGTTTGTAGAAGAGAAGGCCCGTTGATTTACTGATTAACTACATACACATCTGGGTCAAATCGTTCTCCATTTAGAAGCCTTTGTGATAACCACGGAATCAGAATATATAAAAAGCCAATCTAGGCTCTGCGGGACTGGTGCTGACTGCAACCATGACAAAGTTTATTCTCCTTACAGGTGGGTTTGTAATCAGAGATTGACCCTTCATCTTATCTAGTTTCTTTTTCTCTCACAGGCTCTGACAATCATAAAGTGGTCTTCATACTACATCCCTATACTTTTCCATTCTTCTTTCATCATTTCAAATTTCAAATGAATCTTGTTATACACAAATCAGTCTGCCTCTTGTTCTCTTAACTTCAACTGACTCTGGTAACATTTCTGCTTTTGTTAATCCCATGGACCTGGTCCTAAAGGAAAAGCATACTTTCTCCTAGTGTTAGTCTTACTCTTTCATCTTTTGTTCAGCCATTCCTTTTTCTTTACTCTTCTTCCTATGCCATCTCATTTTAATTGGAATAATGTTTATTTATTTGCTTGTGTCCTTGGACTAGTTTTTCGGGGAAGAAAATCAGTAGGAACTGAGATAGAGTTATGCAAGTTGTCTTTGTTCTGCTGTTTTCAGAATTATTTCTCTATTTATTCCCCTGTTATCCTACTGAGTTGATGATGTACCATAAACATGTTAGAAATTAAATTATTCAAAGAGGTTGATTCAGTAAGTTGTTTAGAGCCAAGTCATACCAAGAATTTATTAGTTGCTCTAGAGCTGGGATTTGCAAACTGTTTAAGCTTCAGAACCTTTTCCAAATGAAACCTCAAGCTCAATTTATAAAACAATCAGAGTAGAAGAATTGCTTTGTAGAAGTCAGGGAAAGGCATCTGGAGTCTCACCCCATAGTTCCTAGCTCTTCTCTCCTCATATAAGGCCTCCTGAAAGTCATTCCAAAAAACCCCTAAAGCCCAGAAGATACTGAATTCTCTAATTTAGCAGATGCCTTATCTGTTGGAAGGCTGTGTTCTATCACTCAGGTAGGGGAAGAACGAATGGATGTGTCATCATTGAGTACAGTGATCAGTTGGTGATTTCAGTAAGTACATCTTCCATAGATAGTAAACTTCAGACTCAGCATTCAGTAACATTTATTTGTGACATGGAAGGTGTGAGATGAAGGCACCATGGTCATTTTTGATAAAGGTGGGGAAAGGTAGATCTACTGTTGTATTCACTGAAAAGCCTTTGGAATCACCACCAAATTTCACTGAGGCTGTAACAATTTATGGCAAATTGGAAGGCAATCAATCCTTCAGAATTAGATTCTACGGGGTACAGACAATTGGTTCAAAGTAGATGCTTTTTCTTTCTATCTAGGTCTTGTCCTTGTACTGAATTTGCAGCTGGGTAAGTCATGGACTCCATGTTTTATCATTGAATGTATATATACGAGATAAACCATACTAGGGAAAGAGAGCTGCTGTTTGCTTCACAGACAGATGGGTTTGATTTGGGAGTAATCTAGTGTTTTGGATTGGCTGTCAGTGCTATCCTCTTCAGCATGACCATCTGCATTATAAACTGGTACTCACTGGCCTTCATAGGACTAGGGGCATCTTTTCTTAGAAGGCTGCTAGCTAGGCTTATCCAAAATCCCAAAATGAGTCTGTCAAAGTTAGAAATAAACAACTCCAAGTTAGTGACCAGTTCTGAGTTAGAATCTTAGGATGCATCTGCAAGAGTGTTCATACTAACTACCTCCACACAGAAATCAGGCCTCTGAGGCACAGGGAGGGAAACAGAGGCAGGGCCAAAACTCAGAGCACACTTCAGTGGATCCTAAACCAGGCCATTGTCCCTCCTGCTGACTATACACAGGCTCTGCCTACCAGCTGACATGCTACTTCACCAACTGGGCCCAGTACCGGCCAGGCCTGGGGCGCTTCATGCCTGACGACATCGAACCCTGCCTCTGTACCCACCTGATCTACGCCTTTGCTGGGATGCAGAACAACGAGATCACCACCATCGAATGGAATGATGTGACTCTCTACCAAGCTTTCAATGGCCTGAAAAATAAGTAGGAAGAGGGAGATATTTAATTTGGTATCCCCTTTTTCAGTACTTCCCAAACATTAATGCTTCTTAAAATGTAGTTCAGATCCATGGATCTGAGATGGGGACCAAGACTCTGCATTTCATTTTTCTTTTATAATTGACAAAAATTGTATGTGTTTATTATGGACAATGTAATGTTTTGAAATAAGTGTACAGTGTGGAATGGCTCAATCGAACTATCAACATATGCATTTCCACAAATACTTAATGTTTTTTGTGGTGAGAACACTTAAAATGTACTGTTAGCAATTTTCAAAACACAATATATTGTTACTAACAATAGTAACCATGTTGTACAATAGACCTCTGCAACTTATTCCTCATTTCTAACTGAAATTTTGTATCCTTTGACCAACATCCCCCCCAACCCCCATCCCCACACCACCCCCAGCTTCTGCTAAACCACCATTCTACTATATACTTCTATGAGTTCAACTTCTTTTAGATTCCACTTATAAGTGAGATCATGTGGTATTTGTCTTTCTGTGCCTGGTTTATCTCACTTAACATAATATCCTCCAGGTTTATCCATATTGCTGCAAATGGCAGGATTTCCGCCTCTTTTTTAAGACTTAATAGAATTCATTGTATGTAAAGACCACATTTTCTTTGTCCATTCATCCATTGATGGGCACTTAGGTTGATTCCACATCTTAGCTATTGTGAATAGTGCTGCAATGAACATGGAAATTCAGGTATCTCTTCAACACACTGATTTCATTTCCTTTGGATATAAACCCAGTAGTGTAACTGCTGGATCATATGGTAGTTATTTCTTTGATTTTTTGAGGAACATCTATACTGTTTTCCACAATGGGTATACTAATGTTCATTCCCACCAACAGTGTGCAAGAGTTCCTTTTTTCTCCATGTCCTCTCCAACACTTACCTTTCATCTTTTTGATAACAGCCATGCTAACTGGATTGAGTGATGTCTCATTTGATTTTGATATGTATTTCTCTGATAATTAGTGATGTTGAACATTTTTTATATACTTGTTGACCATTGGTATGTCTTCTTTTGAGAAATGTCTATTAAAGCCCTTGGCCCATTTTTTAATCAGGTTATTTGCTTTCTTACTACTGAGTTGTATAAATTTCCTATATATTTTTGATACTAATTCCTTACTTGATATATGGTTTCCAACTATTTTCTCCCATTCTATAGGTAGTCTCTTCACTCTGTTTCCTTTGTCATGCAAAAGCTTTTTAGCTTGATGTAATCCCATTTGACTATTTTTGCTTTTGTTGCTGCACTTTCCAGGTCGTATCCAAAAAATTCTTGCTGTAGCTCTTGGAGCTTTTTTTAAGGTTTTCTTCCAGTAGTTTTACAATTTGAGGTCATAAATTTAGGTCTTTAATGCATTCTGAGTTGACTTTGTTCAGTTTAGTCATATTTAAGAGAAGGAAAGCTACAGGTGATTGCTACTATCAGTAATGGCATTATCGTGAATACAGCTACTAGAATTTAAGTTACAATGACTAAGACTAAATAAACTCCTTTACAGCGGTGTTTCTTGAAGTGTGGTCCATTGACTACTTGCCTCAAAATCATGTGAGGTACTTGAGTAAGTGTTAGTTCCTACTGCAATCCAACTGAATTGGAATCTCAGGGGAAGGGGTGATAAACCCAGATTTTTAATGTTGTCCTCCGACAACCCTTGCACTTAATTATTATGTACGTTAATGTTTGGGAATCTCTATTCAAGAGAATGTGTATAATTTCAAGCCAATTAATTAATTTTAACGTTACAGAGGCTAAAAATGTAATTAAGCTCAAGCAACATTTACCATTTTATCTGATAGAATAGAATATTATATTAGCTATTCATGCTTTTTAAACTTACACATATCAAAGATACTACCAATACACAATATTTTTTAAAGCCCAGTTTCAAAATTTAGATGTCCCTAGGGAACCCTGAGTGCATTCATGACAAGAAAAACACAAAGAATTTTTATAAAGGAAGTTTTCAGTAGGAGAGGAAAATTGTTCTACAAAAGGCAAAACAAAAATATCTGACCAGATCCAATACTAAAGCAATGTATTTTAAATGGAGGGAGTCATGAATTTTGAAATGTATCTGTTTCTATGCTTTGCTTTACAGGAACAGCCAGCTGAAGACTCTCCTGGCCATTGGAGGCTGGAACTTCGGGACTGCCCTGTAAGTCTTCTATGGAAAGCATGTTGTTCGTTTGCTATTGAAAACAAGTTAGCCCCATGTGATCACTGTCCCTTTAGACTTCACAGTCTAAGACAGGGTATTGAGGATGTACATAAACAAATATATGAATTAAATAAATTGCTACACCAGAACCTCAATATTAAGTGGAACACAATTTATTTCATACATTTAATTTAGTGGACATTTGGGGGCCCTATCCACAGAGGTTTACTTACTGAGGTTCCCAAACAACCTCTTCTTAAAGTATTTCAAAAGTACAAACCCTGAGGAGAGTGTTATAGTGCTTCCCTCTATTTATCTTCTGGTGGGGGGAGGAATGAGAAACTCACACAAATAAACAAGAGGACTTCTTGGAGGGCACATGTTTGGGGAAGGAACACAGTGTGCTGGGTTTGCCAGGTATTCAAAGAAACAAGGGCAACTTGGGAGAAAGAGCAGAGTTGGGGGGATAACAAAATAAAAGGAATGTTAAGATACCATGGCTGGGAAGAGAGGAGAAAACCAAGAACATGCTTTACTCTGGGCTATGGGTCCTGATGAAGGGCTCTGAGGCAGAAATTGAGAGCTTGATTTTACTCCAAGGTGTTGGGACCACCAAGGCCTCACGCTGCCTTCTTTGGGTCTCCCTCAGTTTCACTGCCATGGTTTCTACTCCTGAGAACCGCCAGACTTTCATCACCTCAGTCATCAAATTCCTGCGTCAGTATGAGTTTGACGGGCTGGACTTTGACTGGGAGTACCCTGGCTCTCGTGGGAGCCCTCCTCAGGACAAGCATCTCTTCACTGTCCTGGTGCAGGTGGGGAAGGAAGTCCCAGTCTTTAGCCCAAAAAGATTCAAAGTCTTTCTTTCCGAGGAGAATTGGGTGGCTCTAGGGTAAAACAAAACTTGAATTTAAACTGATAGAATATTAGCATTGCAAAGATTCTTATATATCATGCATTCATTAAACAAACATTTAATAGCAACAACGAAACAACATGTGAGCTGTGTGCCAGGCACTGCTCTACATGTTGTTTTAAGAACCATAACTCATTTCATCTTCATATTTACTCTATGGCATACACACTATAAGTATTATAATCTTTATTTTACAGATGAGGGAACTAAAGTACAGAGAGGGTTTAAGTAACTTGCCCAAGATCACACAACTAGTAGGCATCATAACTGCCTCTGCAGTTTGGCTACAGAGTCCATTGCTTCTAAGCATTACACTAGGCTGCCCGTTATTACTGATTACATATTCTGCGGCAGACATTGTCAGGCTAAATATAAGAATAAGACACTATCCTTGGCTTTGAAGAACTTCTTCTGAGGTGGAAGACTGAAAAAATATGAACAATGACAGTGCATTGTGATAAATGCCACGCTAGAGGTCTGCAGAGTACAAAAGTAACAAGGAAAGAGGGTAACTAATTCTGCTCTGGGGCAGGATCAGAAAGTGTTTCCTAGAGAAAGTGATGCTTGGGCTCAGTCTTGGAAGAAACTAGTGTTAACCAATTAAGTGAGGATGGGAATGGCGCAAATGATATACAGATAAGTGTGAGCAAGTGGGTGAGTAACGGCTGTGAAGTTGCATGAAGAACAAGATAATGTGAGAACTTTTATATTATGTTCAGGAATTTGCACTTTACCCTTGACGCAATGGGACAGTTTTGAAGAATTTAAATAGTAGAGAGCTGGCTTTAACAATAGAGGATAAATTAGAAGGAGATGAGAAGGCATGGATAGAATTAGGAGGTTATTGTAGTAAATCAAGCAAGAAATGATCAGGGCCCCAACAAAGGCTCTAACACTGAGGGAAGAAGAAGATGTGTATAAGAGATATCAAGAGGATAGAATCAATAGGATTTGGAGATCAATCGGAAATAGGAAACGGAGAGGACCTCCAGTTTTCTGACTTTCAGGATGTGTTTGATTTTAATGCTGTTAACTAAGACGGTAAATAAAGGAAAAAGTGTAGATTTGAAAGAAGAATTGACCTTGAACTTGATGAGCATGAGGTATCTGTAGAGCATCCTAATGGAATGCCCAGTAGGCATCAGATAAATATCAATCTGGAGTTCAGGACAAAAAAGCTTGACTTGATATACTTGGTTTTTAGACTTACTGTCTCCCAAGACAGATTGTTTGCTATACCATTCTATGTAACAGATCATCACCCAGCCTCTGAATAGTTTCATTGTTAAGTAATAGGTGAAAAGTCAATTTACTTACTTGTTGAATTGCTCTAATGATCATAAACGAATATCTCTTTCTTGGCTGGAACATGCCTGTAGTCATAATTTATAACTTCTGGTCATTGTTTCCAGTTCTTCCTGGTGAAGCAACAGAGAATAAGACTGCACCTTTTGCAGTATATGGGCTTAATGTCTTAAGACAGCTGTAATGCCTTGTCTATAATTTCTCTTATTCCAGTTAAATATCTTAGTTCCTTCAATCAATAACTACATGACAATTTTCAGAGCCAGTCTTCACTGGAACATACTCTGGCACGCCGTAATAGTGCAATTATAAGAACTAAACCCAGTACCCCAAATGAGATTACAGTCGCACAGATACAGGTGGATTAATCTCTAGTATTGAACAGGAACCTATCATCTAGCTGTTACCGCCTTCCTTATTGGCCAATTCACCATTTTATTTGATGGGATGTCAGTCCTGTAAAGTAGTTCATCTACTTTATGAAACAAATTTCTATACTGCTGGATGTAGGGTATCACTGCAACTGTAGCTTCAAAGTATAGAGATACAATGGAGCTCTGATGGTCATCTGGGACCTGGGTTTTGGTCATGACCTACCTACTAACTCACTGGGGGACTTTGGTGAAGTGTCCTAACTCTTATGCATATTAGATAGCCAGAAAATTCAATAATATTATCTATCCTATCTACTTTATTAGGTTGTTGTGAGACTAAAGTAAAATAAAACATGTGAAAGCAATTTAAGAGAGAAGCATTATACGAACATATGTTTATTATTATTATTTAAGGAGCTAAAATCAGCATCATAGCTGTCCTATTACACCTTATTATTCTGTAGGAAATGCGTGAAGCTTTTGAGCAGGAGGCCAAGCAGATCAACAAGCCCAGGCTGATGGTCACTGCTGCAGTAGCTGCTGGCATCTCCAACATCCAGTCTGGCTATGAGATCCCCCAACTGTCACAGTGAGTGATGTTCCTTATCTTCAAACTCCTGGAGGTGTCACTCGGGCACACTAGACTTGTCCTTGGTCTGGCTTGCTATTCAGGGACCTTGTTTAGGAGACTTTAGAAGTGGTGTCCTGTGCCTGCATAGGTGTGGGAAATGACCATCAGAATGATTTTAAATCCTCCACCCCACCTCAGGTACCTGGAC
The DNA here is from genome assembly GCF_028885625.2 of Pongo pygmaeus. NCBI lineage: Eukaryota > Metazoa > Chordata > Mammalia > Primates > Hominidae > Pongo > Pongo pygmaeus. The sequence continues at coordinate 118,412,363 of NC_072373.2, read as the reverse complement.
TACATCCATGTCATGACCTACGACCTCTATGGCCCCTGGGAGGGCTACACTGGAGAGAACAGCCCCCTGTACAAATACCCAACTGACACTGGCAGCAACGCCTACCTCAATGTGGTGAGTCCCTGTACAGATGCAAATGCAGACCAGAGATGATGACGAAAATCACACAGAGACTGGGACACAAAGTAGACATAAATTCTGCAAGTGTCTCACTTAAACAACTGTCCTCAAGTTGATCGTATTTCATTAACTACAACTTTGCCAAAATGTTTTGAAAAAAATACTAATCCATCTGAAATTAACAGCATAGAGTTTTACCTGTTGGAATAGGGGACTAATATAACTAAGCACTGGGTCCCCAGCTGGTTGGGCCCTGTAACTAACCCACTGACATTGCAGGATTATGTCATGAACTACTGGAAGGACAATGGAGCACCAGCTGAGAAGCTCATCGTTGGATTCCCTACCTATGGACACACCTTCATCCTGAGCAACCCCTCCAACACTGGAATTGGTGCCCCCACCTCTGGTGCTGGTCCTGCTGGGCCCTATACCAGGGAGTCTGGGACCTGGGCTTACTATGAGGTATGTAGATTGGACTGAAAAGTGCTCTGTGAATTCCATGCACTGTGCCTTAGGGCTAGAATCTGCTGAAATCTTGAATGTTCATTCTGTCTCCTACCTGAATGCTTTAAACACAGCTGCTTAAAGTGTTTAAATAACATTCATTTACATAATCCAAATGAAGAGCATTTAACAGTGCATAATATCCCTTCACACAACAGACTACCTTTTTAATGTAATTTATATTAGCACACAGGTAATAAAATAAATATACCTGTCATATTACTGTGGGTTCCCAAAATCATTTGACAAGCAACTTGATCCTCTTTACTACAAATAAAAACCTGTAATTAGAAATTGAGCAAAACCCCAACTGGAGACATGAAAGAAGAAAAATTTGAAACATGTTTTTCTTTAATGGGAGTAACATTTAAAAGATTTGAATCTCTTGACTTTTGAAAGATCTGTACCTTCCTGAAAAATGGAGCCACTCAGGAATGGGATGACCCTCAGGAAGTGCCCTATGCCTATCAGGGCAATGTGTGGGTTGGCTATGACAACGTCAAGAGCTTCGATATTAAGGTAAGATCAGTCCCTTAAATGTGCTGAGCTCCCAGCCCTGAGTCCCAGGAAAGCAAGTGATTCCTGTTATCCTCTTTCTTTAAACAGGCTCAATGGCTTAAGCACAACAAATTTGGAGGTGCCATGGTCTGGGCCATTGATCTGGATGACTTCACTGGCACTTTCTGCAACCAGGGCAAGTTTCCCCTAATCTCCACCCTGAAGAAGGCCCTCAGCCTGCAGAGTGCAAGTAAGTGACTGAGGGGGAATGCCCAGGTGTATAAATGCCCCTTCTCCAACTCAAAAAGCAACCCTGATGTCTTCCTACCTCCCCCCTGCCCAGGGATCCTCTTTCCATTTCACCTCACTGCTCTTGCCCAGATGAGAGACAGGTTTTACCCTTGAACAGCCATGTCAGGAACATTATGCACTTATGGGAAGCCAGGCCTAACTGGGTGGGTGTTCTAAGTCTGTTAAGTCTTAAGTGTGTGGAAGAGCCTCAAGAAATTATACTAACATCAATATAAGTATCTGCTTCTCTATGAATCCCTTATTCAAAGTCTTTCTCAGCCCACCTGGGGAGATTTAAGAAACCCTCATCAATGCTCACATATCTCTAATCAGTGATTCAGGGGATGTATCTATTATCTAAATTTTTTCCAGATTTTTCCTAGAATTTATTTGTTCACCATTTATGCCCAGATTCTAGAAGAGTGTTTTGCATACATTTGGTGGTTAGTAAATACTTTTTTGAATGATTTAGATGTTATAAGGAAAGAGCAACCTTTTTTTACAATTAAAAGCCAGGCTGGCTTGACACAATAGCTTTACTTATCTCCTGAATATGGAGCTACTTTCTCTTCTCAGTTGCAGGGATCCAGAGCCAACTGCACCCCACCTCCACACTTCCACTCCCACAGTTCTCTTCACCTCTAAGTGAAGCTTAGAGCCTCTCCCAAGCCCACTAGTCTGCTTTTACTGCTGTGTGTTTCAGGTTGCACGGCTCCAGCTCAGCCCATTGAGCCAATAACTGCTGCTCCCAGTGGCAGCAGGAGTAGCAGCGGGAATGGGAGTAGCGGCTCTGGAGGCAGCTCGGGAGGCAGTGGATTCTGTGCTGGCAAAGCCAATGGCCTCTACCCCGTGGCAAATAACAGAAATGCCTTCTGGCACTGCCTGAATGGAGTCACGTACCAGCAGAACTGCCAGGCCGGGCTTGTCTTCGACACCAGCTGTGATTGCTGCAACTGGGCATAAACCTGACCTCGTCTATATTCCCTAGAGTTCCAGTCTCTTTTGCTTAGGACATATTGCTCCTACCTAAAGTCCTGCAATAAAATCAGCAGTCAAAACATGACTGTCCTTGCTTTTAAGTGATTTGGGTGGAAACCTTTTCCAGATATGAAAATAGGAGCTATGCATGGGGGTGGAGTGGTGGAGTAGAGTGTGGGAGGAAGTGGTGGAGCTAACAGCGTCACAGTCTTCTATCTGCCTGTGTTCATCTGCATGAAGTTTGGAAGCTGTAAGGAGGAAATGTCTGAATGTTTGGTGCATGGGAGGGATGAAGATATGAAGAGGATAGGTCTGTCACCAGGCAATTTTCCTCAGGAAGGAGCTGAAGTGTTTCTGTAAGGCTGGGGGACATAGGCAGTGCTGCCTGGCTTGCTCAAGGAGTGGAAGACTGGGACATCCTCTCCACTTCTACTGAAGACCTAGAGCTGGTCCAACACCTCCTGGACTGGCAGCTTTGGGAAGATTTGTGCAGTAGATTCCATTTAGGGTGTCTGCCTAGCCCATGGGCCAGCCAGGCTCCCTTTCTCAGGAGATGACACCTACCATTGGACTCGTAGTGGTGGCCACCAGTTGCTGTGCTTGTATGCATACCCCCTCCCATGGCTTGGCTGATAGACTGGGATAGACATCAGGCTCAAGAGGGCCAATAAGATCATCACACCTCAGAATTTGCAGCTCGGAACAAGGAATTGCCTGTCATCACTCGTGTGGGTGGGTCTGCAATATGTAAGCTCAGGAGCTGTAGCGAGGGACTAGAGGGAAGGAAAAGTTGTCCTAGATGCAGAGCTGAGCTACAGACAAAAGCCAGGATGTGAGATGAGAGAGAACATTTACTGATAGATGGCTTTCTTCTTCTTCTTTTTTTTTTTTTTTTTTGAGATGAAGTCTCGCTCTATCGGCAGGCTGCAGTGCAGTGGCATGATCTCGGCTCACTGCAACCTCTGCCTCCCGGGTTCAAGTGATTCTCCTGCCTCAGCCTTCCAAGTATCTGAGATTACAGGCACGTGCCACCATGCCCAGCTAATTTTTGCATTTTTAGTAGAGACGAGGTTTCACCATGTTGGTCAGGCTGGTCTCAAACTCCTGACCTCAAGTGATCCACCCACCTTTGCCTCCCAAAGTGCTGGGATTATAGGCGTGAGACACCATGCCTGGCCAGATAGATGGCTTTCTAGCTTTTGATTATAGTTCCTTCCTGAGGCACAGATGCACTTTTGCCTATGGATTTTGTGAAATATCCCTATAACTACATAATAAATTCCTCTTTGCTGCTTAAGCTAACTAAAGTTTGTTTATTTTACATGCAAATGAAAGAAACCTAAATAATGTAATGAGAATATAAGGGCTCATTTCTTTTTTCTGGCATTCTTACTATGTGTCAAACTGTTCTAAATGTTTTACATGTATTTTCCTATTTAGTTTTCCTAGCAACTTTATGAGGTGGATAACATTAACTCCAGGAAACTGAAGTAGAGATGAATTAATTAACCTGCCCCAAATCACACAGCTAGTTAGTTGCAGAGCCAGATACATAGCCAGGTGGGCTGGCCCCAGAGCTCACAGTCTTATCTACTATGTTTTACTTGCCTCCCTTGACACACACCACATTGTTCTCATGGGAGATGACAGCACTGGTGGCAGTGATGAGGTGCACACCACTCTCTGGGCAACATCATTCATTCATAAACTCACACCATTTATTGATTATTATGTGTCAGGTCATATTCTATGTACTGAAGACATAGTGGTAAATAAGACGTACTCTACTCTCATGGGGATTATATTTTGCTCGTGGAAGTGTTAGATGATAAATAAGCAAATGAACAAATGAGAAAAGTAAAACAGTGATAGAAAGTGACCAAAAGAGGAGACTACTTTATTTGGAGCAATCCCAGAAGGCTTCTCTGAGGAGGTCCTATACAAGATGGCCTTGACAGTCAAAAAGAGTTGTCTATTTTGGGATCTGGGAAAAGTGTGTTTTGGGCAGAGGGACTAAGTGCAAAGTCCTTGAGGTGGAAATGAACATGGAGTGTTAGATACAAGAAGCCCAGCATGGCCATGAGGTGGTGGGCACAGGGAAGAAATAGGCAGGGGTCAGATCATGCAAGGTCTTGAAACATGGTTAGAAGTTTGTGTTTTATTGTAAGTGGGCTGTGAAGCCATTGGAAAGTGATAGCAGGGATGAGGTTGGTGACAGGATCTAAATTCAACATTGATGAGATGAGGCTGGAATAGGATTAAAGAATATAGGAAAATGGCACTCATGGCAATGGTAGTCAATGGATTGACTGAGCACCTTTGTGACATGCCTTGAAGATTGAAGACAGAAGTGGGGGACTTGTGTCTTCAGTGAGCAGAGGAAGGCAAGAGACAGTAAAAGTGGGTATCACTAGTAATGTCATTATATTTCTAGTCAAAGAATGATGAAATCTGGAGTAAAATAGAGCATAGAAATTTTGGGGGTGGCTTTTGAAAGGAGTTTCCTATTTAGGTCACTACTAAAGTAAATAGCACTGAAGGGGAACATGGGGATGTGGGGCTCTGGAGTTAATGAAAAAACGACATGACATCAGCTGTTGGCTTTGAGGAAGAGCGTCTTTGAACAACATAGTGTCCAGTGGCTAAATCAAAGTGGTTTTCAAAACTAGCACCTTTTTCAATGCCACTATTTTCCCACAAAGAAGAATTCTGCCACCATTTCTAGAACAGGGAAATTATTGCAGCCAAAAAAAGTAGTGTCCCCTCCATTTTTCTTCCTATTTTTACATATGAATTGGTCATTCAAATGCATGTTTACTGTGCACCTACTATGTGCAAAAAGAAGGTGAGCATGAGCTAGCTCCCCTGACCACTCTGACCTCACCTCCAACAATTCTCACCCACTCCATTCCAACTATGTCATCTTCTTGCTGTTTCTCAAGTATTCCAGGCATGTGTTGCCTCAGGGCCTTCATACAAGCTAGAACACACTTTCCATAGATTTCCATTTGACTCTTTCCCTCACTTCCTTCAGGCTTTCCCTGGAAGTCACCTTCTCAGTGAGGTCTTTCCTGGCCACTCAACCTAATTTTGAAACCCCCTTTCTCCGCCTCTCCCTGCTGTGCTTCTTTTGCCCTTTCTTGACACTTGTCACTACCTGACCTACCATTCATTTAATGTATTTACCTTTTTTATCGTCTACCTCCCTCACTAGTAATAACCTCCATGAGGAAAGGCATTTCTGTTCACTGCAACATTCTCACTGCCTAGAACAAGGCCTGGCGTATTATAAGAGAATAAATACTTGGTGAATTAATAAATGAATGAGGTAAAGGAAGTGAGATAGGAATTAACAAGCTGACCCCTCATGTCAGGTGGTGTGTGGTCCATGGCAGACTTCTCTCAGCAGACATAAAGGGTTGGGTAGGCCTGCAGTTTCATGCAGGTCAGTCCTGGGTGCTACCACTCACAGGAGGATGAATTCTCTCTTCTTGTTACCTGCCTGCAATTTCCCATCCCCAGGCATAGAAGATAGCATGTTATGCCCTGACTGTGCTAATAGGAATAAGAAGATGATAAAAAGATTAATGACAATAGAGAAGTAGCAGCAACCTGTTTGAATACAATGTAAGAGACCAGAATATGCCACCTCAAAATAAGTATTATTTTGATTTGAAGGCAACTGAAAAGAGTCACATACAAGAGAAATTCTCTGCCTTCCCACTATAGGCTAAAAAACAGGACATAAATTTATAAAAGTCTCTTGTCCATTCTCTACCAGGAAGGACAAATGGTGGTGAGCCTGTAGATGACTTGCATCCCAATCATTGCTGTGCGGTGTCCTGACCATATTTCGTGCCTCCTGATGCCTTCAGTACTGACTTATTAAACATTTAGCTGTACAGAAAAAAAAAACCAAGCTGAATATTTCAAGCATCAGGCAATGTACTTTATATTGGTTATCTCCTACTTAGTGAGTATTGTCCCCAGGTTTCAGGGTGAGAAAATCAAGACCTTGTGAGGATAAGCAACTTGCCAAGGATCACAGAGCTGGTAATTAGTGGACCTCATTCTCAAAAATTAGGCCTCTCTGGCTCTCTTTAAATCACAATGCTGCCTTGCACAAATCAATGTCACAATGACTTGAAGAGGGACTTCCAGTGTGGGGCTGTTGCTTAGCAGCCAGTCTTAGTTACACCCTTCATTTTCTTGGTTAAAGTCCCCATGTGACAGTGGCAACTCATGGAAATAATACATGAGAGATCCAGGCTTACTGGAAGTTCCCCTGAGGACCTGTTCTTGCCCAGAACGACTGAGAAATCCAGAAGGTCCATGCTATCTTCTTTACCTGGGAGCCTGAGAGGCAACAAAACCATATCATGGATCAGACAGCCATACATCTGGAACTTTGGTAATGGTAATCATGTTCTTGGACTCTAGTAGATGTATGAAAACTCATCCTTTTAGCATTGGAGTCTAACTGGAAAGAAGTAGAATATTCACAAGGTCTCTGATTACACAAGTTCTCTGATTCTGGATGGAGGCAGAGAGTGTTCCACTCACCAAATTATTTGCTTCAGCAAAGGCCAGCTCCCATCTTAATAAACCTGCACTGTTTCTTCATCTGCACAAAGATACCCTTGGAGCTAGCTGCAGCCCTGGGCATGGAGGTGGTAAAGTGGAAGTGCCTTAATATTTGTTAAATACCAAATATAGGTTAGTCCCTCACTGTATATGATTTGTCCTTGTGTTAGCTCCGAAATTCTTATGGCATCCTTAGGAGGAAAGAAATGATTCATGCCATTTTATAAATAAACCAAGTCTTAGGAAGTTTAAGTAACTTCCACAAGGTCACATAGCTAGTCAATGACAGACTAATACTTATTGAAAGCCAGTGCTGAGAAATTTCAAAGCCTTTGTTCATCCCTCTACCATCGGATGGTAGATGTAGGTTTTAAGAAAGTCTGGAAGATAGTATATAGAAATTATATTTTCCTCCTCTCTTTCTCTCTTCTCCAGAATAGAGATCTCTATTCTCTTGGACAGGGATTCTCAATCTTGCTTTGAGTGGTAGATTATTTTATAACACTTTATTTATTATCCTAAAATTAGAATTAATTCATGGATGACATAACCTACTACATATAATTTCACAAACAACTTGGTATAATGCCCTAACTATAAAGTAAAGGAGAAAAAATAATTTCTAACAAAATAATATGGATTTCAGTATATAAATGTTTAGATGTAACTACTTTAGAGACAATGAAGTAGTCAGATTCTTGCACCATATGTTGTATAATGAATTAGTCTAGAATTAAGAGATCAAAAGTCCTTTCATACAAGCAGTTTAGGAAAATAGAAGAATAGAGTTATAAGTGGACACCAGAACAAAAACCAGTGTTAGGAGAACTAATAACACTCCAGACTTACCAGTTTCTGATAGCAGAAAAAGGTAAGTAGCTTTAGTTGAAATAGGAATAATACCTAGACAAATTACAAGCCATGGAAATGAAAAGAGGAAGAGAGTGTAAATATGCTATTTTTTTACTGATGCATTATATTTTACCTATTTATGGGGTACATGTGATATTTTTACTTGCATAGAATGTGTAATGACCAAGTCAGGGTATCTGAGGTGTCCAGTACTTTGAGTATTTTTCACTTCTATATATTAGGAACAATTCAAGTCCTCTCTTCCAGTTACTTTGAAATATACCATTTGCTATCAATAACCGTAGTCACTCTGCTGTTGAATGACAGAACTTACACCTTGTATCTAAATGTATGTTTGTACCTGTTAACCTATCTCTCTTCATGCCCCACCAACCACTCACCCTTTCCAGCCTCCAGTATCTATCATTCCACTCTCTATTCTCTACCTTTATGAGATCAACATTTTTAGCTCCTACATATAAGTGACATTGTCTTTCTGTGTCTGGGTTATTTCACTTAACATAATGACCTCGGGTTCTATCCATGTTGCTACAAGTGACATGATTTCACTCTTTTTTTATAACCAAATAGTATTTCATTGGGTATATATACTACATTTTCTCTATCCATTCATCTGTTTGTTTTATATCTTTACAATTGTGAATACTGCTGCAATAAACACACAAATGAAGGTATCCCTTTGATATACTGCTAGATCATATGGTAGTTCTATTTTTAGATTTTTGCAATTTCCATACTGTTTTCTATAGTAGTTATAATAATTCCCATTTCTGCCAACAATATATAAGAGTTCCCTTTTCTCCACATCTTCACCACCATCTGTTATTTTTAGTCTTTTTAATAATAGCCATTCTAACTGGGGTAAGATGGTATCTCATTGTGGTTTTAATTTGCACTTTTCTGATGATTAGTAATGTTGAGCTTTTTTTCATATACACATTAGCCATTTCTTTGTCTTCTTTTGAAAATTGCCTATTCATGCTTTTTGTCCAATTTTTAGTGAGATTTTATTTGTTTTTTATTTTTGAATTGTTTTACTTCCTTGTATATTGTGGATATTAGTCCCTGTCTATGAATACTTTGCAAATATTTTCTCCCATTCAACAGGTTATCTCTTCACTCTATTGATTGCCTCATTTGCTGCACAGAAGCTTTTTAGTTTAATATAGTCAATTTGTCTATTTTTTAAATTATCTGTGCTTTTGATGTCTAGCCATAAAGTCTTTGCCTAGACCAATGTCCTGAAGTGTTTTCCCTATGTTTTCTTCTAGTAGTTTTATAGTTTCAAGTCTTACATTTAAATCCTTAATAAATCTTACATTGATTTTTTTATATGATGAGAGACAGAGGTCCAGTTTCGTTCTTTTGCATTTGAATATCCATCTCTCTTTGTTGTGTCTGTGCCAGGTTTTGGTATCAAGATGATGCTAGCCTCATAGAATGGGTTGGGGAGGAGTCCCTCCTCCTCAATTTTTTGGAATCATTTCTGTAGGAAAATGGTCCCAGCTCTTCTTTGTACTTCTGGTAGAATTCTGCTGTGAATCTATCAGGTCCCAGGCTTTTTTTTAATTTGTAGGCTATGTATTACTGATTCAGTTTCAGAGCTTCTCATTGGCCTATTCAGGGAATTAATTTCTTCCTGGCTCAGTCTTGGGAGAATGTATGTGTCCAGGAATTTATCCATCTCTTCTAAGTTGTCTAGTTTTTATGCGTAGAGGTGTTCTCAGTAGTTTCTGATGGTTGTTTTTATTTCTGTGGGATCAGTTGTAACATTCCCTTATCATTTCTAATTGTATTCATTTGGATCCTCCCTCTTTTCTTCTCTATTAGTCTAGCTAGTGGCCTATTTTATTATTTTTTCCAAAAGCCAACTCCTGGATTCACTGATTTTTTGAATTTTTTTTGTCTTAATTTCCTTCAGTTAAGCTCTGATTTTTGTTATTTCTCATCTTCTGCAAGCTTTGGGGTTGATTTGTTCTTGCTTCTCTAATTCTTTTAGTTGTGAAGTTAGGTTAATTTGAGATCTTTCTAATGTTCTGATGTGGACATTTAATGCTATGAATTTTCCTCTTAACGCTGTTTTAGCTGTGTCCCAGAGATTCTGGTATGTTGTTATCTTTGTTCTCATTATTTTCAAAGAACTTCTTAATTTCTGCCTTAATTTCATGATTTACCCAAAAGTCATTCAGAAGCATATTGTTTAATTTCCGTGTAATTGCATAGTTTTGAGCAATTTTCATAGTCTCGACTTCTATTTTTATTGTGCTGTGGTTTAAGAGTGTGTTTGGTATGATTTTGTTTCTTTTACATTTGTTGAGGTTATTTTATGTCCAACTATGTGGTCGATTTTAGAGTATGTGCCAGGTGGCAATGAAAAGAATGTATATTCTGTTGTTTTTAGATAGAGAGTTCTGTAAAGGTCTATCAGATCCATTGGGTCCAATGTTGAGTTTAGGTCCTGAATATCTTTGTTAATTTTCTTCCTCAGTGATCTGTCTAATACTGTCAGTGGAGTGTTGAAGTCTCTCAATATTATTGTGTGGGAGTCTATGTCTTTTTGCAGGTTGCTAAGAACTTGCTTTATGAATCTGTGTGCTTCTGTATTGGGTGCATATACATTTAGGAAAGTTAGGCCTTCTTATTGAATTGAACCCTTTACCATTATGTAATGCCCTTCTTTGTCTTTTTTTATCTTTGTGAGTTTGAAATCTGTTCTGTTGGAAATTAAGAGGCAACTCCTCCTTTTTTCTGTTTTCCATTTACTTGATGGATTTTCCTACATCCCTTTATTTTCAGCCTATGAGTGTCATTACTTGTGAGATAAGTCTCTTGAAGACAGCACACCATTAGTTCTTGCTTTTTTATCCAGCTTGCCACTCTGTGCCTTTTAAGTGGGGCATTCAGCCCAGTTACATTCAAGGTTCGTATTAATATGTGTGGATTTGATCCTATCATTGTGCTGTTAGCTGGTTATTAAGTTGGCTTGTTTGTTTAGTTGCTTTACAAGTACACTGGTCTGTGTGCTTAAGTGTGTTTTTATGTTAGCTAGTAGTGGTCTTTCTTTTCTATATTTAGTGCTCCTCTCAGGATCTCTTGTAAGGCAGACCTGGTAATGAATTCTCTCAACATTTACTTATCTAAAAAGAATCTTATTTCTCCTTCACTTAGGAAGCTTAATTTGGCTGGATATGAAATTCTTGGTTGAGTATTGTTTTTCTTTAAAAGTGTTGAATATAGGCCTCCGATCTCTTCTGGCTTGCAGGGTTTCAGTGGAGAGGTCCCCTGTTAGCCTCATGGGGTTCCCTTTGTAGGTGACCTGACCTTTCTCTCTAGCTGCTTTTAACATTCTTTCTTTCATCTGGACCTTGGAAAATCTGATGATTGTGTCTTGGGGATGATCTTCTTGTGTAGAATCTTGCAGGAGTTCTCTTTATTTCCTGAATTTGACTGTTGGCCTCTCTAGCATGGTTGGGGAAGTTTTCATGGATGATATACTGATACATGTTTTCCAAGTTGTTTGCTTTCTTCCCCTCCCTTTCAGGGCTGCCAATGATTCGTAAATTTGGCCTCTTCACATAAACCCATATATATATATATATATATATATATATATATATATATATATATTTTTTTTTTTTTTTTTTTGAGATGGAGTTTTGCTCTTGTTGCCCAGGCTGGAGTGCAGTGGCACAATCTCGGTTCACTGCAACCTCCACCTCCCAGGTTCAAGTGATTCTCCTGCCTCAGCCTCCTGAGTAGCTGGGACTACAGGCATGCACCACCATGCCTGGCTAATTTTGTATTTTTAGTAGAGACAGGGTTTCACCACGTAGGCCAGGCTGGTCTTGAACTCCTGATCTCAGGTGATCTGCCCGCCTCAGCCTCCCAAAGTGCTGAGATTACAGGTGTGCGCCACCACCCCCAGTCATAATCCCATATTTCTCAGAAGTTTTGTTCATTCATTTTCATTTTTTTCTTCATTTTTGTCTGACTGTCTTATTTCAGAGAACCAGTATTCAAGTTCTGAGATTCTTTCCTCAGCTTGGTTTATTCTGGTGTCAATATTTGTGATTGCATTGTGAAATTCTTGTATTGTTTTTCAGCTCTGTCAGATCCATTAGGTTCTTTTTTATACCAGCTATTTTGTCCTTCAGCTCTTGTATTGCTTCATTGTGATTTTTATTTTTCCTGGATTGGGTTTTGCTATCCTCCTGAATCTCGATAATCTTTGTTCCTATCCATATTTTGAATTCTATTTCTGTTATTCCAGCCAGTTCAGCCTGGTTAAAAACTCTTGTTGGAGAGCTGGTATGGTCATTTGGAGGATATACCACACTCTGGCCTTTTGAGTTACTAGAGATCTTGCATTGGTTCTTTCTCATCTCTGTCTGTGGGTGTTCATTTAACTGCAGTGTAGATTGAGTACAATCACTATACTTCTTTTCTGGATGTTTTCACCAGGCTGAGGCTTTGTGCAGGGCCTTTATTTGAAGCTGACTTCTTGTCTCTGGTTTCAGAGGGAGGTTTGTTAGTGAGGTATTTTTGGTGTTGAAGCTTTGGGGTGTGATCCAGCAAGTGGCACTTAGGCTTATCGGTCAGTCAGTAGACTCTTGCTTGGTTATGCAGCTCCCTATGTTTCTGCACAGTTGCAGCATTTTCTTTTTCAATGCTCTGAAATTGCAGAGTTCCTCTCCCGCTTCAGTGCTGGCTGTAGATTGTGACTTGGCACTCCTGAGTTGCCCACTGCAGCTCTGGGGTGATCTCAGTGCTTATGTTTCTTCCCCACCATGGAGGCAGCAGAGGAAGAGATCTTAGTAGTGGTTGTGGCCAAGGGTTACTTGCTTGTCTCCTGGGGGCTCCACACCAAAGAGATGCAGTTCAGCAATCTCTCAGTGCAATCAGCCCAGGATGGAGGGTCTGTGCTGTGGGCCCAAGCCAGGGGTTCCTTGTCTGGTGATGAGCAGTTGTGGGGACCCATGGGAGATGAACTGGCCTCTTCTCCTCTCCTTCATTTCTGAAAAATATCTTTACTGGGAATAATATTCTTGACTGGCAGTTTTTTCTATTCACTTTGAAAACTCAAAGCACTTTGAAAATATCAACCCATTCTCTCCTGCCCTATAAGGTTTCTGCTGAGAAATCTGCTACTAATCTAATAGTTGAATAGACATTCCTTTGTGTGTGACTTGATACTTTTCTCTTGCTGCTTTCAAAATTCTTTCTTTGTCTTTTACTTTTGACATTTTGAATATAATGTGCCTCAGGACCTGTTTGGGTGGAATCAATTTAGCATTCTTTGAGCTTCCTGAACCTGGATGTCTGTCTCTTTCCCTAGACTTGGGAAGTTTTTTGATATAATTTCATTTAAATATGTTTCTCTCACATTTTCTCTTCACTTTTGCAATGCCCATAGTATGGACTTAATGATGTCCATAAATCCTGTAATCTTTCTTCATTCTTTCTAATTCTTTCTTCTTCTTTTTTTTAATCTGCCTGTGTTACTTCAAAGGACATGTCTTTTAAGTTCAGAAATTGTTTCTTCTACTTAGTCTAGTCTGTTGTTGAATCTCTTAATTGTATATTTATTTATTTCATTCATTGAGTTATTCAGCTCTGGGATTTGTTTGGTTCTTTTTTATGATATCTATCTCTTTGTCAAATTTCTTATTCAAATCAGGAACTGTTTCCCTTATTTCATTGAATTGTCTATCTGCATTCTTTGTATCTCACTAGGATTCCTTAATATTATTATTTTAAATTCTTTTTTTGGGGGGACATTCCATATATTTCCTTGTGATTGGGGTCTGTTACTGGAGAATTTTTTTTTTGGTGTGGGGTGGTGACATGTTTTCTTGCTTTGTCATGTTGATGTGTCCCTAAACTGATTTCTACACATCCGACAGGAAAGTCATCTCTTCAAATGTTATGCAGTAGGTTTCATAAAGAAAGACTTATTATATGAACAGGTCTTAGGATGTCAGTTCAGGGAGGGTGCATTGGCCTTGTTCTAGGTGGAGTAGTAGTGTGTTCTCTATGTAGTGACCAGCTATAAACCACAATGATGGCATTTGAGAGTTCCTCAGTGGCTTAAGCTAAGAGAATTGGTGGCAATGATGATTTAGTTTTGTCAGAGTGGGCTCACTAAGCTGTTTTTCAGGTCAGGGGCATGTGTGTGCATAGGGTGGGTTGGCCAACTTGGAGTCTGGCTCACCAGGATTGGAGCCACATGGCTGTTATTCTGGCTAGTAGAATGGGCATGTGGTTACTTGGAGGTGTGCCTGCCTGGGCAGTCTGTGGGGCTGTTATGCAGTTGTTTGGCTTCTTGGTTGGCCTGAGGATGTGTCTTCTGGAGACAACCCACAGCAGTTTCTCAGGTCTGGGACCCAGCTCTATGACTGCTTCGTTGCCCTAAGGCCATGTTTGTCATATGTAGCCCATCAGGCTGTTTCTCAGGCCTGGATTGTGGTCAGGAGGCTTCTTGGCTGGTCTAGTTATGAGTCTGCAGTGGGAGGCCTATAAAGTTATTTCTGTGGCTTAGGACACAGACCTACAGCTACTTGGCTGGACTGGGGGCATTTCTGCAGACAGTAGACCACAGGGATTTTTCAGAGGCCTGAGACGTAGGCACAGGACTGCTCAACTGGCCTAGGAGTATCTCTGCTTGAGGTGATCTGTGGGGCTGGTTCTCAGGTCTGGCATGTAGGTTCAAGGTTTACTTGGCTGGTCTGGAGGTACACACAGGGCTTTTCTGAGACACAGACACAGGGCTGCTCAGCTGGTCTGGAGGGGTGGCCTGTGGGACGGCTTCTTGGGCCTGGGACAATGGTGCATAGCTGCTTGGCTGATCTAGGGATGTGTCTGCAGGAGGTGACCCACAGGACAGTTTCTGAGGCCCAGAAAATGAGCAAACAGCTGCTCAGCTGGCCTGGGGGCTTGCCCTCCAGGGGCAGCCTGTGAATTTCTCAGTCCTGGGGCATAGATACATATTTGCTCCACCAGCCCAGAGGCATTTGTACCAGGTGCCACCTGTGGAGCTGTTTCTCAAGCTCTAATTGTAGGCACACGGGCACTGGACAGGTCAAGGGCCTGTCTGCAGTGAGTAGGGCATCTCAGGGCTGTTTTTCAGGCCCTGGATGCAGGCCCATAGCCACTCCACTGGCCTGGGAGCATGTCAGATGCTCAGAGGCTTAAGAGTCTCTCCTGTTTGGGGAAGGGTGCACAGCAGTTTGGCTGGCCTGAAGGCAGGTTCACCCTGGATGGAACTTTTAGGCTATTCCCCTGGCTGGGGGTGAAAGCAGTGGGAATTGGTTTCCCTGCTGTGCACGACCAGCATCACAGCCCATCCTAGATCAGGCTCCACACTGCTAGGGCTGCAACTTTCAACCACCAGTGGAAGCTTGTGGAATAAAGATGGAGCTGCAGTGCTGGAGAGGTGCAGTGGCTATTGGCCCCCAGAGGAGGAAGCACTCCAGAAGTACCTCTGGTCTCAAGACGGCTCCACGCTGCAGCAGTTTGGCTCATAGAGGGGTGAGGTGTATACCCTTGTGCTCCTAATCTGGGGCAATGCAGCTGTGTGATTTCCCAGCACATCTCCAAACTGGACTCCAGGGCTCATGAGGACTGTGGTATTCTCCTGTTGTAAGGACTGTAGGTGTTTGTGGTGACTGGTGGGAATCTTCTGCTTACCTTTTCTCCACAATGGGAAGTCCCTCTTGACTCCCAGCAGATTTGATTCAGGTGGGGAAGGAGAGGCTGCAGAGGAAGGGTGCCTCCATTCTGCCCTCCTGGACTTCCCATGACCACAGATGCATCTTTACTCCCCCACTGTACTATAGCACTCTCTGTCTGATACTCTGGTCAAATCTTAGCTGTTTATTCATTGCCTTGGTACCTTCTTCTTTTGGGGAGTGTCAGAAATAAATGTCAGGCATCTGCAATCAGCCCTCTTGCTGATGTTCAGAACCTCACAACCAGAAGTAGGCAATTCTGAGCTGGAAGGCCTGGTCTGTCATTCTCATTGCATGTACAGTCCATCATTGATCAAAATGTCTTTATGTGGTGCATGACTGTATTGGTATAGATTTGATGATTTTTACTTTCATTAATAGTTTAGATAATATTAATATTTGTAGGTAATCACAGTGTTTTTTGAAAACAATGTTTACATTATTAGTGACATAAAGCATATTTCACAAAGTACCTTGAAAATATGGTAATCCTTTCTTGCATCGGTAAACTGGTTTGCTTCAGACTAATTCTCCAGCTGAGAACAGGTAGAAAAGGCTGGACTAAATAACTAAAATATATATGTTTGACGATATCAAAGATATACCAAGAAAGAAAGAACATGCAAAGCCAAAATCTCAGAGAGAAAAGTGGCGACAGTTTAGGAAGGGCAGGGCTCCAATCATTTACTAGAGCTGAGGCAAATCTGGGCTTAGGGCACCACCTGGAGCTCAAAAGGAGGCAGTGACCTAGCAGTAAAGAATCTATTAGTAAATATATCCAATGAAAACCAAAACAAGCCAGACAGAGAAGGCTGGAATAAATAATACTTCAATGCCAAGACACAGATGTACATTCACAAGAAACAGAAGCAGACAGGGAACCATCACCTCCCCAAATGGACAAAGCAAGGAACCAGCAACTGACCCTACTGAGACAAGATATGTGAGTTCTCTGACCAGAAATTCAAAATAGCAGTTTTAAGGGAACTCAGTGATCTCTAAGATAACACAGAAAAGCAATTCAGAGACTTATCAGAGAAATTTTAAAAAGAGATTTAAATGATAATTTTTAAAACTTTTAAAAATGGAACTGAGAAAATAATTTTCTGAGCTGAAAGATTCATTAGAGGCTCTCAACAGCAGAATGGATCAATGAAAGGAAAGAATCAGTGAGGTCAAAGATGGATTATTTGAAAATAAACAGATGCCACACAAGGTGGCTCATGCCTGTTAATCCCAGCACTTTGGAAGGCTGAGGTTGGCAGATCACTTGAGCTCAGGAGTTTGAGACCAGCCTGGCCAACATGGCAAAACCCTGTCTCTACCAAAAATACAAAAATTAGCTGGGCGTGGTGGTGCGCACCTGTAATCCCAACTACTTGGGAGGCTGAGGCAGGAAAATCACTTGAACATGGGAGGAGGAGGTTGCAGTGAGCTGAGATTGGGTCATTGCACTCCAGCCTGGGTGACAGAGTGAGTCTCTGTCTCAAAAAAAAAAGAAAGAAAGAAAGAAAAGAAAAGAAACAGAGAAGTAAAAGAAAAAAAAGAATAAAAAACATAGAAAATTTCCTACAAGATATACAAAATTACCTCAAAAGACCCAATCTAAGAATTATTGGTGTTCAAGAGGGAGTCGAGCAGGAGCAAGGGGTAGAATCTCATTCAAAGAAATAATAACAGAAAACTTTCCAAAACTTGAGAACAATATAAACATCTATGTACAGTAAGGTCTGACAACATTAAACAGATATGACTCAAATAAGACTACCCCAAGGAATAAACTCTCAAAGGTCAAGGAGAAAGAGAAGATCCTAAAAGCGGCAAGAGAAAAGAAGCAAATAACATATAAGAATCCCCAATTCACCCAGCAACAGATTCCTCAATGGAAACTATACAGGCTAGGAGTAAGCATAATGACATTTTCAAAGTGCTGAAAGAAAAAAACTGCCAGCTAAGAATACCATATCCTGGTGGCCATGTCTAAGTTCTGTACATGAGTGGAAATGATGTGTCCAACTTTCAGGCCTTGCCTCCTTGGTCCCTTTCTCTTTCCACAAACTGAGACCTAGCAAGAGCATCAGCCTT
Source organism: Pongo pygmaeus (assembly GCF_028885625.2). NCBI lineage: Eukaryota > Metazoa > Chordata > Mammalia > Primates > Hominidae > Pongo > Pongo pygmaeus. The sequence goes on along the minus strand of NC_072373.2, from coordinate 118,394,700 downwards.
GGAGCCAAAAGTGGAACCCCTTGTTGAGATATCCCTTGTTGAGATAAATTCTTAGTGTGAGAAGGCCAGCTAGGGTTTGTGCCCAGGAGACCTGTGGGATGAACTTCCTACAGCTTTGCGCTGCTGAACAGCCACTCTGATTTGGCATCTCCTTTAGCTGAGTTACAGAGTTTTCAGGGCTGGTTAGGTAATCCTGCCTCCTCCCTTTGCCTCTGTCTGTTTTCAGGTATATTTCTCCCCCCAGGCACTGTGATGCTTCCTGTGGGTTAAGGCAGGGGCAGATCTTCTGCCAGGAAACCCAAGATAGTGGGAAAACTGGTTGTCCATCTCAATATCACTTTTTCCAATGTAGAAACTGAACTGGAGGAAAATTTTCCACATGCTTGTTCTGAGCAGAATGGCAGGAGGGGTGCCACAGATGTGGAAGTCCAATTCTCTTACCATCTGCCTGGAATTTTTTCACTTCTCGTGGCCCTGGCAACTGTTTTCATATTTGAATTCTGGGATATTGTTGGTGATAATCCCAGTGCTGTATATCTGGTTTTGGTTTTCTAGAGGAGGCAAAGGGTGAAGCCAGTTTGCTTCTATGCTGCTACTTTGGAACTGGAAGTCCATTCATTCATTTTTTTCAGCTTTTCTAATCTGCTGTTAAACTCATACATTGAATTATTATTTTCAGCAATAATACTTTTTATTTCTACAATTTTATTTGATTCATTTATTGTTTCTAAATTCATCTTGTCATTTAATTTCTTAAATATGGTAATCAGCTTTATCCTCTGTGTTGAATTGATTATTATTTAATTCAATAATTTTAAAATGAGACAAATCTATTTAAAACATTATACCAAAAATTGAATCTACTTATCCTCATTAAGTTAGACCATTGCAACAGAGGAAGTAATTCCCTGGAATAATAATAATTCTTATATGTCCTCAGAGACAGTCAAGTGAGAAAAGCCATTAACTGTCTCTCATAAAGCTATAACAGTCTCCATAAACATCTGGCATCCTCTTGATACTATAAAATGTGCATGATGGAAACTACTGAATTCTTAAGGTCTTCATCAAAACTGGCCACACTATAAAACTTTGTCTGAGTATTCCCTGGTACTAGCAGACACCTGCATGAGTTCCTTTATGCATGGTCATCATTCAAAAACTGGCATCGTGGCATTTCTTAGAGCTACCTGAAATTCTGCATTAGCCTGTTATCATTACACAGATGGTTATACAGGAGATACACATGACATATAGACAGTCTGTCTTTGACTATACGATGTTCAGTCTGGCTTTACTGAAAAGTTGATAAATTTTGCATCAATCAGGATGTAGATAGGCCCAGTTAAGTTATGTTGATCACATTGGCAGTATGAACAGAGATTGATGGGAAATTTCTCTTTCCTTGAGTATACTGGGATCTTCATTGACTTTGTTTTTAGAGTCTGATCTTTTTCTTTTAGCCTCTTACCTAAGAAGTCAAGCATTTGCTTTATGTTATTTCCTTGCTTTCTTTCGCTTCTCTATGTTCACCTTGCAGTCCTGTTGCTTTCTCCAAAATCTCAAACCAAGTATGGTTATTTTAAAGTCCATGTTTAATGACTCCGATATCTGGATTTTTCTGTGAGTCTGTTTGTACTCTCTTTTATTATAAGCTCTTGTTTTATATCAAATGCCAAACATTTTGCATGAAAAAAATTGTAAAAATTAGTTGAGTCTCTGGATGATATCTTCAGAAAATACTTACTTTTGTTTATTACATGCAATAAGGGTAGAAGTGGTTCACTTTAATGCAATTGGGAACTGAATTGGTGCAAAGCTGAACTTCAGGGTTTTTTGACAGCTGGTCTATTTCTTGTTTACCCTTATTCCTAGGGTTTATCTCTTTGAAGTTCTGACTTAAACTTCAAACTGTGTTTTCCAGTGTCCCCTTCTCCATGGCCAACCTAAATCTTGTTTTCGAGTTCTCAGAGGCTGTCTAACCAAAGTTCTGCTCAAATCTTCTGCTTCTTAGCCAGCTTTTTATTTAGCAAGCATTCCAATGGAACAGCAGCACCAAGGTTGAACTCACCACTTTGGGCTTCTCTTCTCTCTGAGATTTTGGCTCTGAATGTTCTTTCTTTCTGGGTATATCTTTGATATCTTCAAACATATATATTTTACTTATTCAATTCACCTGTTCTCAGCTGGAGAATTAGTCTGAAGCAAACCAGTCTACCAAAGTAAGAATGGATTACCACATTTTCAAGATACTTTGCGAAATATGTTTCATGTCACAAATAATGTAAACATTATTTTCAAAAAGCACATTAATACCTACAAATGTTAATATTACCTAAATTATTAATGAAAATAAAAATCATCAAATCCATACCAATACAGTCATACACCACATGAAGACATTTTGATCAATGATGAACCGTATATACAATGGTGGCTCCCTAAAATTACAATGGAGCAGCCCTATACAGGTGTACCATTTTTAATTTTAAACCATAGTTTTACTGTTCCTTTTCTATGTTTAGGTAAGTTTAGATACACAAATACTTAATATCATGTTACAGTTGTCTACAGTATTCAGTACGGTAATGTGCTGTACAGGTTTGTAGCCTAGGAGTAACAGGCCATACTATAAGCCTAGGTGTGTAGTAGGCTATACCATCTAGGTTTGTGTTAAGTATAGTCTATGACGTTCGTACAACAAAGTCGCCTAATGACACATTTTAGAAAACATCCTCATCACTAAGTAATGGGTGATTGCATTTCTTTACATTTTATTTACTATCAGTATTATTGCAATTGTATTTTAAGTAGACAAAATGCTTGGAGTAAATTATACAATAATTTTCAGACCCTATCTTTATTCCATTTAAGCTTGGCTCCTCATAACAACCTTCTATATTACTGGGCTTTCTGCATTATTTCCTATAAATTTCTTCACAATGTTAATATATATAACTACTACTAATTATTTTTGTAGAGTCCAACCGGACATATTTGAATGTCATGTGGGACATGGGACAATTCACTGTATGCCTGGGCAATGCAGTGTAGGATGTCTAGCCTCCCTAGCCTGTTGACCAGGAACAACACCCCAACAATTTTTAACAAGCAAAAATCTTCCACAAATTTCCAAAACACCCTCTGGGAGTCACTGTCACCTTTTTTGGAAAGTCTACCTTAGATCTATAAAAATCATCCCTGAAGGCCGTGCTAACGCAGAGTATGTGTGGATTCCAGGTTCATCACCTGTAAAGGGTCAAAGTATGGACGAGTCACACTGGGTGTTCTGTTACCTCTAACACCTGAACAACTCCTAAAGCCATCCTAAAAATCTAGTGAAAACAAGCTAGTGTTAATATCCACGACAAACGCAAAAGAGACAAAACACACTCTGATATTTTTTTCTTCGGTTATTATTATCTTCAGTGATAATAACCTGTTGTATGTCACCACCAAGTACCACGTTCTGAACTGTTTTAATCCTGTCATCTTGAGCCTCTCAACAATCCTATATAGAGGAATTTTTATTCCCAATTTAGAGATGAGAAAACTGGGGCTTAGAAATTTGATTGCCCCAACTTCTAAAAAAAAACTATTAGAGTCTTCTCTGATTCCGTGGCATTCTACCTGGTCCACGCAAGGCCTCCAGTTCTTTTAAAACCTCGCGCCCCCTCCCCACGGCCCCCCGGGATAGAATGGGCAACCTGATTGGAGGGGCTTGAGGAAAAGGAAAAATGGTCTAAGGGCGTAATATGGAACTAGCTGTCAGCTCAACTCCGCCCCCTACTCCTCTGCTGGGGCGTTACCCAGGGAGCCCACCCCGGTACGCTGCAGCGGCTTTCTACTTTCACTTTACTTGCTGGTGGCCCGGACTTCGGGACGTTCTGAACCCCACTGTCCTTCCCTCTACAACAGCGCTTTCCTCTTGGCCCAGCTTCCAAAGCTATTTGTCGCCCCGTCAACCCTGCAGCCCCTACAGCCGCGAATCCAGGAAACCCTCTACCCGCAGCCCAGCTACTGAGTTTACAATCCCCTGGGCTTTGGGCTCCAAGATGCGGGTTCCTGCCCCAGTAGCGCCTCGGTGGACGCCCCCAACTTGCCGCGCAGGCGCGCTCGGGCCCTCTCTCCCTGCCCGCGCTCCGCAGCTGGGAATCACGGGACTAGCCTTCGTTTCCTTGGCAACGCAGTACACAGGTGCTAGCCCTAGCAGCTCGCGATGTGCTTCAGCAAAGCAGGTGAGGAGGGCTGCCGAGAAGCCTAGAGTAGAGGACAGGTAGGGGGAAGGGTGGGGAAGCTGGGAAAGACGAAGTGGGAGGAAGTGCAATTCGCCCCCCTCCATGGAGTTTCGTGTGGTTTTGTAAGCGCACGGTTGGACCCTGTCCTCTGCTCAGTCTCCCCGACCTTCCCCTCCCGGAACATGCTCACGTGTAGACCCAGGTGCCGTCCCTCACGTGGAACCTTTCCTCTTTATTTTAGACGCTGCGGATAACTACCCTTTTGGAACATGTCAACAGAGGAAACTTTTTCCTCACTTCCATCCCCCAAATTTGATTGGGAACAAGTTTGTCCCTCTTAGGGGATCACCCCACAGAGGGCCTGGGTGTTATTTTTCAGATGTGAGTATTCACCTCCCCTTAGATGCTCATCAGTTCCCCGGCTATTGAGGGATAGCCAAGTTTCCAAGTTTCGTAAAAGAAAAAATTCTATGGGACTTGAGATCTCCAGAGTCCCAGCATAAGAAAGCGCTCTGTTCTTCTGCAAGCAGCTGTTTCAGCCAATGCCAGAGATTAAAGGATTATTGCTCCCCGCCTTGCACTCACGCAAGCCCTAGCTTCATATAATCCCTACTGCTTCCTCATTTCCAAAGGCCTCTGAGCCAATGCCAGTTACCCTCCCATTCCTCCAAACCTCAGGCTGACAGTTGCATTAGAGTAAGTTCGGCTCTGTGGGGCTCCGAAGACTGATTCATTCGAATATATGGCAATGTCCTATAGTCTACGTATCCAGCCACACCCCTCTACAAAGTTACCTGTATTGCTTGTGTAATTCTGTGGTCTTGACCTCAAAGGAGTCAAGACAAGAAAGAATAATCCCTTGCAGAGAAGGTTCAGATGGGAACATGCTAAGCTCACTCCATTTCGATGGCCCTGATGTTCTCTGACTATGTGTTGTTTTTTCTTTTTTTTTTTTTTTTGGTTTTGTTTGTTTGTTTGTTTTTTAATATACCACCCAAAGGGATATGGCTTGGCATACGACTTATCTAAGATCCCAACCAGTATAAAAGGATATACTTTGGGAGCCAGAACAGCTGTGAGGTTTAAGCCAATACAGAAGGTAATGTGCTGGGATTTTAGTGTTATCCACATTGTTGCATGCATTTGCACAGGAGTGCAAAGGGCAGAGAGCAAGAGGGGGGTGATCTAAAAGAATATGCCCTGAAATTAAAGAAAAGTAGGCATTTAAGCAAAAGCTATTAAGAAGCCTATCTGAAAAGCTTGGGCATTAACGTTGCAAATATGCATGTGAGTGTATTGGGGACAGTGAAAAACAATTTACTGAAGAAATGGTCCCAACACAGGGCTTTAGTGTTGAGATGCCTGAGGTTAAACATTCGAAGCTTGTGTTTATATACATTATATTATCTTGTCAGTTAAATAACAAATTCCAACTTTTCCACCCTTTTGTGTAATTGGGTTTCAAGTCTAAAGTTCAGTAGGGGATCCTAATCTCTTATTGGACGATATTTTCCTGACACTTGAGCTTAAGGAGCAGAGATACTATCTCTAAAAATCTCTGAGTGAGGTGTTAAGGGTAGTGACTGTGATAAGTTGCCTTGGTTCTCTACCCATCCTAGATTTATTTCTACAACCTATACATTATGTATCACTAGGTAGCTGAACCACACCCATATCTCGGTTTTCTACCTACCGAAGACTTATTTCTGTAGCTTGAGGTGGCTGAACCATAGCTGATTTATGAACAGAAAGAGGATGATTCTGTTTTTTCTACCTGGAAGGCTTTATGTGTATATATATACATATCACTCTGTAACATAATGATCTTTTTCTTGGAAACAGGAAATGACACCTCATGCAGGCATGTACCAGAAAGTAAGTCCTCAGCAGGAAAAACACAAACAAAATTTTGCTCCATTTAATGTCTTGGTGCCTCGATTTAAGAACTACCCAAAGGACACTCACTATCCCAGGTATGTCTCCTCTCTTTTGGTGCACTTCAACAAAAAGGCAATAGGAGGAAACGAAGTATGTAATAAGAAAAGAAGCACATAAAGAAGGGATGAGATCCAAACCATCCCAGTTAAATAAGGAACCATTCAGAGATGTAATCAATTGTCTCACAGATTTCTGGCATTGTAGAATGTAGAATCATAGTTACTCATTCAACGAATTTTTATTAATATGCCAGGCAGTTTTGCAGGTTCGATAGATTTTGCAGTAAATCCATCACACAAGGCTCCTGATTTCTTGGGGCTTACATTCTAGAGTCCAGACAGAGCACAAGCAAATACACAAGAAAATATCAGTAGTGATAGAGTGACCATATAATTTGTTAGTCAAACCATGACACTTCTGAGAGTAAAAGGGGGCCTATTAATATTCTACCAAGACAGTAGCCATGACAAACCAGGAAGTAGGTTGTCCAGGCTACAAAGAAGGTAAAACAGGATGACAATGTGATAGGGAGTGATGGACCGGAGTCTACTTTAGAAAGGGATGAAGAAATGACAGTTAGCCTGAGATCTAAATGACAAGACTGAGCCAGCCCTGTGAAAATCTGGGGGCCAAGCATTGCCAGCAGAAGGAACAGCAAGTGCAAAGGCTATAAATTGGGGAGGAATTTGACGTGAACAAAAAGGCATGCTAGCATGGCTAGAGTGTAGTGAGCAAGTAGGAAATGAGACAGAAATGGAGGACATGCTGGAGCACATAGGCCTTGCAGGCCAACAGTTTTACTCTCAATGCTTTAGGAAGCTATTCAGAATGTATAGACTTGTAGGGCGAAAGATCAAGGGCTTTCTTTTATTGATGAGAAATCCAAGGATCACAGAGTGAATGTAACTTTCTCAAGTTGCATTAAGGAAGTAGAAGCATTGAGTCTTGACCCCCCATGTCCAGTCCGTTATTTCCTGACAGTAAAGAGTCTACACCAAAAGACAAAGTGTATATGAACAAAGACAATTTTTAAATGACCCCATTGTCAAGAAAATTTAACTGGCTTTGCTTTGCTTTGCCTACATTGCAGATAGATTATCACTGCACTTTTATCACCAACTTTAAATTGTGGGTCGTACTAATTCATCACTGCTTTAGATCTCTTTCATCACCCACCGCTTCTAGGACCTTCTTGTCTCTCAGCTGTAGATACTGAGGTACAGAAATATCTTTTAATCTGGAGTCGATCTGTGCTCTAACTGGATGTCAAGTTTGTCAAGTTAGATGTTTAACGCTAACATCTAACTCGAAATACATTAACAGGTAAAGGAATCCCATGCTTAATTAAAAAGCTAATCAATCTGTTGCCTTTTTCCAAGAGGTTAGGCCTAGTTCAGGGACGGCTCTGGTACTGATGGAGTTTGTGTATGGTCACTAACTCATTAGACATGATGCTTGTATTTTTATTTCTAGCCCTGGTGCATACAACCCAGAGAAGAAGCCACCGCCAAAAATTGCCTGGCCAATGAAATTTGGATCTCCAGACTGGGCTCAGGTTCCATGTCTACAGAAAAGAACCCTAAAAGCTGAGGTAATAAGATTGGACTTCTGCAGAAGACTCTTATTCAATCTAGTACTTTCATAGGTATCAGGGACTCTTAATTAGGGGTCTGTGAATGAACTTCAGGAAGTCCTTGGTCCCAAAAAATTATATGCACAATTTTGTGTGTATATGAATGTGAGGAACTTTTTGGAGAATTACACTATTTCATTAGATTCTTAAAGGTATATATGACTAAACAAAAGTGACGTTTTCTTATTTGATCCTTAAATAACTTTTGTGGTAGGTACAGAGGAAATATCCCTACACAATAGAGGCCCAGATGGATTAAGTGATTTGTGCAGGTTTCACAACTGGAATCCAGATCTTGTGACTCCTAATACATTGCTCTTTCCAACATACTCCTTGAGTACTAGATCACTGAAGAGCCATAGAGAATTCAGCTAAGAGCATGGATTCTGGGGACAAAACTGCCTGGATTCAAATACTAGCTGCAGTATTTACTTGTTGTGTAATCTTGAGCAAATCTTTTGACTTTTCTAAGCCTCAGTTTTTTAATCTGTAAAATGGGTATTGCAATAGAATCAATCCAATAAGGTTATAAAGAAAATGTGGAAAATCATTTAACACAGTACCTGATAACATAGTAATTGTTCAATCTGTTAGCTATCATAATTCCAGAGGTGCTTTTTTTCTTTCCTAGTGGAACTTTTCATTAATTCTACAATCATTTATTAAATGCCAAATGTATTAACATTATTGCGTTAAGGCCTATGGGTAACAACTCAAGAATTAAACATGTAGTCCTTGACTTCAAGAAGCCCACCAACTGCTTGAGGATTTACTAAGTAGTAAATAATTCCTAGCATGGTATACACTATAGTAAGATAATAAAAGGTAGATGTACATACAAATTTTGGGAGAATCACCAAGGCTAGATTACTATGGAGTTGGGATTCACCTCTATAATGTACAGTTTTTTTTTTTTTTTTTTTTTTTTTTTTTGCGTAACTGGGAAGACCAGAGGCAGAGGGTTCTCATTAGAATATTGATCTAGACAACATTCTTTCATTGCAGCTGTCCACAGACAAAGACTTTAGAAAGCATCGGAACCGTGTGGCCTACCTAAGCCTGTATTATAATTGAGCAGCTGTGACTACCTTCATGTGCTCCTCTTATACACAGACTCTCCAGGACTGAGGACAGAGCTGCTCTTCTTCTTCTGCATTACTGTGGCCCTCTTGTCTGGCAGCCTGGAGCCCAAGGAGGGACAGGGGCTTATAGCTGCTGTATGAGAACATAAAGACTAGTGCACAGTGCTATCTCCGTCTACTGACTTGTGGTGTACGCGTGCGTGTCTGGGTCTGTGGGTTCCTGTTGGGTGCTGAGTTGGGTGATTTCATTTTAGTGAAATATTTGTGGGCCCCTGCCCTCTAGTTCTAATTCCCAGGACCCAATTTTATATATTCTACCACTAGCCCTGGTCATAGGAGGCTGTTAGCCTATACATATCAAGGGTTTGGATGGGATTTGGGCTTGCTAGATACAGAAAACACTTAAGGCAGATTGAAACATGTATTGGAGCTCTTCCAGTTGTGTTCCTCAGTGTGGAGTGGGAAGGTCTTGATTTGGTTGACTTTCCCAGATTGACATAAAACTCAAAAACCAAAAAATTGCCCCTTTCCTATGACATCATCCATTTAGTCTGTGAGTCAACATATATACTGAGGTCCTACTATGTGTTGAGCAGAGCAGTAAGCACTGGGGATATGGCAGGAATCAAAATAGACTTATCTACTAAGTCCTTGGGCCTGGCCTGAAGTCAGAGGAGGACTCCCCAGGGCAGCTAGTGGATTGGGTTTGCCGTCCAATCTGAATGACCCCCTAGAACCTTACAAGTCATTCTGGGGTTATAAAGATCATAACATTTATAGCCCCAGACTGTCTTGTAAGCAGCTACATTTAAAATACTTACCCAGACACTCAGGCCTGAGAGGTAGACCCCTTTCCTTCCAGCACTAGCTGAAATAATCACGTATATAGTTTGTTCAGGATTGGCACTAAATATGATCTAATCTTTTAATAAGAGGGTCCTTTTGTACCCACTTAGGCTTCTTTGTAATTACCAGAAAGGTGATAAGCCTGCATGTGTCTGGACACCAAAGATTGAGAAGCTGCGAGTGGCTGCAAGAGAGCCTACTGTAACCCTCATGGCCACCCCCTGATGAGTGTTAGCTGGGGAAAGGGCTAGCAAGAGGTGAAGCCTCCTGGCCATATGATGCTGGGGGTGCCTAATTCCTTAAAGGCCAAGGTCTTCTGAAATAATAATGGTGAAGGACAGAAAAGTCTTTATGAGAAATCACAGAGGATATATTAAGATAATGATAAAGATACCTCAGCAAGAACATACCTAATATACACACTTCTTTTAATCTGATGACTTAATGATTTCTGTTATCTTATCAAGAAGTATTTATGACTTGAGATACGTCAGGATTAACTCTTATCACCTCTCCTGCACACCTCTCTCCTTTTTCTCCTTTGTACCCACATGTGCAGATTTTTTTAGAGGTGATAATTTAGCATTTAATGTTTTTTTTTCTGCTTCAAGGTCTTAGGTCCCTTTGGAGGATATTGATGGGGGTGGGGGTGGGGATAGAACATCTTTCACACTGTTTGGTACATAGACGCTCAAAGCTTTTCCCAGGGAAGGGAACTCTCTAAAATAGTAATCTGATTTGATGAAAGATAAAATTCTAATATAGCTTCAGTTAACCTTCAGGGTCCTTTAAAGTGCTACATTGTATATAAAAGTAATAAAGTACAAATGAACACGAAGACTAAAACATACCATGCCATATTTGTTTTACATCTAGACTTGGTCCGAGGAGTTTATAGTATTTTTAGGTCTTAATAGAGTTAAGCTTTATCATAATGCTGTTTTAGTGGGGTAAAGCTTCCAATGTGACAGATTTATATAATATGTAGACTACATGACATATTGGAGGATGTAGTTTGACATGCAGACAACAGAATCTGTGACACTAGGATTTTATGAGTATGTTTAAGGCCAGTTGCAACACTTAACAGTTCTGCTCCAACCTTGGGCATACTTGAGGTGAAAGGTATTGCCTTCCACACACCAGTAGAATTTGTTATTATCTTCGGGATTACTATAAATGCCATCTGCTTTACCACTACAGAAAGCTCCGTCTCCCCTACTGCCCTCATCACTGCCGCCTTCTCCATCACTTCCCCCATCACTGCCACCTTCTCCACCACTGCCACTGCCTCTGCCAATATTAGCACAGAAGCCTTCACTTCTGGGTGTCACAGGTCAGTTATACCAGTTGTTGACGGCTGGTGGAATACATTCTAAAAGAATAAAAACATTTCAAAGCATCATCATAACCTCTTTTAAACATAGAAACAAGCAGCTCTGAACATTCCCCTATATCAGTTCTGTTCTCAGAGAACTGGAGGGAAGCTGTAGCTGGGAAGAATGCTACACACGGACAGATGTCCAAAGCAGGGAGGAGGGAAACTAAGGCCTCTGGGGTCTTAGCAGGATGTCAAGCCTGGGCTTCCATTCTAGTTCCACTAGAGGGGAAATAAACCCAACCCTACAGTGATAGGAAAGGACTTTATGTTGAGATTCATTAATATTTGGGTTTTGATAGGGGAGGCTTATCTGTCAGTATTTCTGTCATATGTAATATATTTGGGTTTTTGTTACCTTGTTATGCTTTGTCTTTTGTGCTCTATGTTTGCTTGCTTCGTTTCAGCACTGTTTTTCCCTTCTTTCCTCTTCCACGATGATTCAGAAGTTTTATATTTCATTTTCTTCTACCAGTAGAATGCTCTCAACCACTAAAATTTTCTGGCTCACTGTTTAATTTGAGCAAATAATTTTTTTTTGTTTTTTGAGACAGAGTCTCACCCTGTCACCCAGGCTGGAGTGCAGTGGCACGATCTTGGCTCACCGCAACCTCTGCCTCCTGAGTTCAAGCGATTCTCCTGCCTCAGTCTCCTGAGTAGCTAGGACTACAGGCACGCACCACCACTCCCGACTAATTTTTTGTGTTCTGTAGCAGAGATGGGGTTTCACTATATTGGCCAGGCCGGTCTCAAACTCCTGACCTCATGATCCACCTACCTCAGCCTCCCAAAGTGCTAGGATTACAGGCATTAGCCACCACACCCAGCCAAGCAAATCATTTTATAATCTCTCATAGGTTTTTACAGTTCTAAAAATCAGTAATTATATTAATTTTCTTAGAGACCTAAGGAACCTCTGAGATAGCATCTTTCACTTCTCTATCTCCACTTTTAGACCTGCCCCAAGGGATGCTTAATCCAAGGAACGTACAAAGCCCATGAAGGGCAGGAGTTTTTTGCTTCATACGTTGAGACCCATCAGCCACCTGAGTGTTTGTCCCTGATCCTTTTTATGATGTCCCTCTAGCCATCCTCACCAAGAACCAGATAACAAAATTTATGCGTCTAAATTAGGAAATGGTGCACTGCCATGAGTGAGAGAATTGATCTAGCTCAGAGATAAATGCCAGTATATACAGGCATACCTCAAAGATGTTGCAGGCTCAGTTCCAGGCCACCACATAAAGCAAATTTTGCAATAAAATGAGTCACACAGGTTTTTTGGTTTCCTGGTGCATATAAAAGTTATGTTTACACCCTAGTCTATTAAGTGTGAAATAGCATTATGTCTAAAACAGTGTACATACCTTAATTTTAAAATATTTTATTGCTAAAAAATGTTAACAACTATCTACACCTTCAGTGAGCCATAATCCTTTTGCTGGCGGAGCATCTTGCCTCAGTGTTGATGGTTGCTGACTGATGGCGGTTGCTAAAGGTTGGGGTGGCTGTACCAATTTCTTAAGATAACAATAAAGTCTGCTACATCAAATTGAAATTGACTTCCTTTCATGAAAGATTTCTCTGTAGTATGCAATGCTACTTGAAAACATTTCACCCACAGTAGAACTTCTCTCAAAATTGAAGTCAGTTCTCTCAAACTCTGCTGCTACTTTATCAACTAAGTTTATGTAATATTCTAAATCCTTTGTGGTCATTTCAACAATGTTCACAGCGTTTTCACCAAGAGTAGATTTTATCTCAAGAAACTTCTTTGCTCATCCATAAGAAGCAACCCATCATTTGCTCACATTTTATCATGAGATTGCAGCAATTCAGCCCCATCTTCAGGCTCCACTTCTAATTCTAGTTCTCTTGCTATTTCCACCACATCTGCAGTGACTTCCTCCACAAGTCTTGAACACCTCAAAGTCATCCTTGAGGGTTGGAATCAACTTCTTCCAAACTTCTGTTAAAGTTGATATTTTGACATCTTCCTTTGAATCACACAGGTTGTTGATAGTATCTTAGAATGGTGAATCCTCTCCAGAAGGTTTTCCATTTACTTTTCCCAGATTAATCAGAGGAATCGCTCTGTACAGCAGCTATAGCCTTATAAAATGTATTTCCTAAATGATAAGACTTGAAAGTCAAAATTACTATTGATCCGTTTGCTGCAGAATAGATGTTGTGTTAGCAGGCATGAAAACAACAATAATCTCTTTGTACATCTCCATCCAGGCCCTTTGGTAACTAGATGCATTGTCAATGGCCAGTAATATTTTAAAAGAAATTTTTTCTGAGCAGTAGGTCTCAATGGTGGTCTAAAAATATTCAGAAAGCCATACTGTAAACAGATGTGCTGTCATCCAGGCCTTATTGTTCCATTTATACACCACAGGCAGAGTAGTTTGAACATAATTATTAAGGGACCTAGGATTTTCAGAATGGTTAATGAGCATTAGCTTCAACTTAAAGTCACCAGCTGCATTAGCCCCTAACAAGAGAGTCAACCTGTCCTTTGAAGCTTTGAAGCCAGGCATTGACTTCTCCTCTCCAGTTACAAAAGTCCTAGATGAGCATCTTCTTCCAATAGAAGGATGTCTTGTCTACCTTAGCTACATAAATAACTAAATCTGTTATTTAGTGTAGCCTCCTTTACCAATGATCTTAACTACATCACCTGGATAACTTGTTGCAGCTTCTACGTCAACACTTGCTGCTTCACCTTACTCTTTCATGTTGTAGAGGTGGCTTCTTTCTTTAAACCTCATGAACCAACCTCTGCTAGGTTCACACTTTTTTTCTTTAGCTTCATCACTCCTCTCAGTCTTCATAGAATTGAAGAGAGTTAGGGCCTGGCTCTGGATTAGGCTTTGGCTTAAGGGAAAGTTATGGCTGGTTTGATCTTCTGTCTAGACCACAAAAACTTTCTTCATATGGCAATAAGACTGTTTTACTTTTTTATCAATCATGTGTTCACTAGAGTAGCACTTTTAATTTCTTTCAAGAACTTTTTCCTCTGCATTCACAACACAGCTAACTGGCACAAAGGCCTAGCTTTTGGCCTATCTTGGCTTTCAACATGCCTTCCTCACTAAGCTTAGCTTTTGATTTAAAGTGAGAGATATGCAACTTTTCCTGTCACTTGAACACTTAGGATATTGTAGGGTTATTAATTGGCCTAATTTCAATTTTGTTCTGTCTTAGGGAATAGGGAGGCTCCAGGAGAGGAAGAGAAATAGGGAAACAGCCAGTCAGTGAAGCAGTCAGAACACATACATTTATTGATTAAGTTCATTGTCTTACATGAGTGCTATTACTTGTGCCCTAAAACAATTAGAATAACAACATTCAAGATCACTAATCATAGATCACCATAGTAGAAATAATAGTAGTGAAAACATTTGAAATATTGTGAGAATTACCAAAATGTGACATAGAGACACAAAATGAGCACATGCTGTTGGAAAAACAGCCCTGATAGACTTTCTTATCACAGGGTTTCTGCAAACCTTCAGTTTGTGGAAAACACAATATCTGCAAAGCACAATAACGTGAAGTGCAATAAAACAAGTCATGTCTGTATATCAAGCTGGTTTTCAGGATACCCAGTTCCTGGCCTAAATTTTTCTGAGCAACAAGGCCTAAGTCTAGGGTATCTAGTGCATTCAAATTCTAGCTATCAAACTTAGCACTGGTCCCACGACTAAAAAACAGATTTCTAAAAGGGCACTTTCTGTAAGTGTGTCCCTTTTCTCAGCTGTGAGGGCCTAGAAGTTCCCTGGCTGTCTCCATGCACCCTGGCTTCTCTGTCTTTGCTGTTCTTTGCAGCCTAACCTGCATCTTCTTCAGAACAGCATGTTGGACTTGTCATGATGCACCTGAGGACAGACCCAGGTGTGACTTCAGCTTGCTTATGAGCAAGTATTTCCTCTCATTGCCAAAGGACCTTGAGAAGTCATCCAAATCAATGGCCCAAACCATGGACCCAGCAAAATTGTTCTCTTTGAGAAAGTCCACCTCTAGACAAAAAGTGTACTTGGACCAGAATCAGATGGCATCCATCCAACAAGCAGACAACTGAGTATGGACTGACAGGTGACAATAGGGAGATAAATGCTTTTCTTCTATAAAACGGTATGTGCTTTGTGGATTCAAGACATAATTGACGGACTCAGCTCTATTCTTGTTTTTTTGTCCTATTTAATAAACTCTTGGGTAGTAAATATAAATAAAGCTATTATTTATTTAATTCTAGTATTAAATAGCATTAGGCTAAGCTATATTTTTACATTAATTACTCAATCTTCATAATACTTCACAACTACCATATAGATTCTATTATTATTCTTTCATAAATTTGTTGGAACTCACTCAGTCTCAGACTGAAGATTTAGAACAAGGTATAACTGATTCCAAAGCCTAAACTCTTAACCAATGCACTATAAGGCTCCTTCCTTCCTCCTTGTCAGCCACCTTTCTCCTGACCCAGATTCTGTAATGAGCAAACAGAGTGGTATAGTAGAAAGAACCTAGACTGTGAGCCAGACCACATATTGAATTACTGCTTTTCTTTTCCAGCTATGTGACCTTGGACTAGTCTATGAGCATCTATGATCCTCAGCTTATATACCTGTAAAATGGAGAGGCTGTTTTTTACTACACTGGATTGTATATAATCAAGTAAGATAATGGTTGTAAATTCTTGGTTTCTAAGAGTAAAGCATTTAGGTAAAAATATAAAGGGCTATTTTTATTATTGTCATTAAAGGTGATGGTCTTCGACCAATCTTATAACAATATAATCTTAAAATCATCACATATACTAGTAGAGATTCACAGTGGACAAACATTGGGAAACTTTAATCATATTAGAAAATTCTAGTATATTTTGGTATATTGTGCTATATGTTATACATTGTATTATTGAATATTATATTTAATTATATAATTTTCTCTGTCTTGGAGAAAAAGTAAGTAATAATAAGTTTGCTCTACCCTTTCTCTAGTCATATTTAAAATCTTGAAATCACATCTTAGGAAAGTGGTCTCCTGATGAATGTAGGATTTGAAGCCAGAATTGTTATTTTTTAGTGATGCTCATACTTTGTACCCATTGCTTTCAATGGTATCATAACCAATCCACTCAGTGTTTTGTAAGCATATGTGACTTTTTGATCTTCAATCCATGTACTTGTGGCTTCACTTAAGAATGTGCAGATCTATGGGGGAATGGAGAAGGCAATGTTGAGTACTTCACAGATCTATGCCATGTATTGGAGGAGAAAGGACTTAAACAGGAGAAAAAATGGGAAGAAATGGGAGGGTGTGGAAAAGAGGATATTATGAAATCTACATTAATCTCACATATTTTTCCAGAAAGTGATTTTGTCTCATAAAATGAAGACATAAATTTCCATGAAACCAGCCTACAAACAAGTATAATTCTAATTTTATACCCAGTTTATTTGGGAAATGGTAAGCATAGCTATGTGTGCTGTGGTCATGTTTGCTCTTGAGTTTTTAGCGAACACTGCTTATCATTCATCCACTGGTCTCAGAATTTTCAGGACAGAATTCAAGTAAACACAATTAATTCAACTAGTAAGTAAGATTGAATTATTTATTATACCTGGGCTAGCCTATTAAAATCCTTCTGTGGTTGTTTACATGGGTATAGTAGAATCTGGTATTACTTTGAGGCTGTGAGAAGAATGATGGTATGCTTCAAAGCCCAAAAAGGAAATTCACATTTTTTTCCCCAAGTGAAACTGTTCCACAGCCATCAAGCTGCTTGTACTCAGAACAATGAGAAGCCAGGGTATAGGAACTCAAGAGAAGAGTGACAGGGTGAATTGGAGAGTGAAGGAACTTTCCCCAGCGCATCCGAAGTCTGAATTAGCCATGTCAGTTACCTCATAGTAAGTCCCGAATCCAGCCTCACATGCAGAAGGACCAGATGACCCTGCTCTACCTGAGGTGTCAGAGCTTCTGAGCCAGAAGGTCCTCCCATAGGTGGGGAGACCTGTGATGAGCTTCTCTGCTAGGACCCCATTATCTCTCCAGTACATCATGGCATAGTCCTGAAGAAGGCAAAATTATTTCATCACCAGTGTTTGTGAAGAGGTGGCCTGCCCTTCCACACCTGTGGGCGTTTCTCGTTGGGTGGGACAAGAGACTGAGAAAAGAAAGAGACAGAGAGACAAAGTATAGAGAAAGAAAAGTGGGCCCAGTGGACCAGCACTCAGCATACGGAGGACCCACGCAGGCACCAGTCTCTGAGTTCCCTCAGTATTTATTGATCATTATCTCTACCATCTCGGAGAGGGGGATGTGGCAGGACAGTAGGGTAATAGTGGGGAGAGGGTCAGCAGGAAAACATGTGAACAAATGTCTCTGTATCATAAACAAGGTAAAGAAAAAGGTGCTGTGCTTTGATGTGCACATACATAAACATCTCAACGCATTAAAGAGCAGTATTGCCGCGAGCATGTCTCATCTCCAGCCCTAAGGCGGTTTTCTCCTATCTCAGTAGATGGAATATACAATCGGGTTTTACACTGAGGCATTCCATTGCCCAGGGACGAGCTGGAGACAGATGCCTTCCTCTTATCTCAACTGCAAAGAGGCCTTCCTCTTTTACTAATCCTCCTCAGCACAGACCCTTTACGGGTGTCAGGCTGGGGGACGGTCAGGTCTTTCCCTTCCCACAAGGCCATATTTCAGGACTATCACATGGGGAGAAACTTTGGACAATACCTGGCTTTCCTAGGCAGAAGTTCCTGAGGCATTCCGAAGTGTTTTGTGTCCCTGAGTGCTTGAGATTAGGGAGTGGTGATGACTTTTAACAAGCATGCTGCCTTCAAGCATTTGTTTAACAAAGCACATCCTGCATAGCCCTAAATCCATTAAACCTTGAGTCCACACAGTATATGTTTCTGCGAGCACAGGGTTGGGGGTAGGGTTACAGATTAACAGCATCTCAAGGCAGAAGAATTTTTCTTAGTACAGAACAAAATGGAGTCTCTTATGTCTACTTCTTTCTACGTAGACACAGTTACAGTCTGATCTCTCTTTCTTTTCCCCACAGTTTGTTGTATTTGATGAACAAAGTCTAGCAATTGTTCCCCAAAGAGAAAGCCTTAATATACAACCAAGATTCTCCCCAATCCCTTCCCCATCTCCCCTCTGCATATGATTTGAGCTTTTTCTTTCTTACACAGTTGAAATAACGCATTTCACCCTGATCCTTGGATTCTATGTGCAGGGGACTGTTGTGTACTGTAGGTGTGTCCCAGCTACCTTGGAAGTCGTAAGTCATCGCACTGATGAAATCAAGGAGCCTGGAACAGGATTTTAAGCCAACAGGATTCCGGGGGAATTTTCTTTTTCTTTTTCTTTTTTTTTTTGAGATGGAGTTTCACTTTTGTTGCCCACGCTGGAGTGCAATGGCACGATCTCAGCTCATTGCAACCTCTGCCCTCCTGGGTTCAAGTGATTCTCCTGCCTCAGCCTCCTGAGTAGCTAGGATTACAGGCACCCATCATCATGCCCGTTAGTTTTTGTATTTTTAGTAGAGACAGAGTCTCACCATGTTGGTTAGGCTGGTCTGGAACTCCTGACTTTAAGCAATCCACCCACCTGGGACTCCCAAAGTGCTGGGATTACAGGTGTGAGCCACCACGCCCAGCCTGGGGGCATTTTCTTTTCTTTTTTTTTTTTTAAGTATATCTTTTTTTAATTATTATTATACTTTAAGTTCTAGGGTACTTGGGCACAATGTTACATAGGTATACGTGTCAGTATATGAAGGGGTGGCCTGCCCCTCCACATCTGTGGGTATTTCTCATCAGGTGGGACAAGAGACTGAGAAAAGAAATAAGACACAGAGACAAAGTATAGAGAAAGAACAGTGGGCCCAGAAACCAGTGCTCAGCATACAGAGGACCTGCACCAGCACCGGTCTCTGAGTTCCCTCAGTATTTATTAATTATTATTTTCACTATCTTAGCAAGGGGACTGTGGCAGGAGAACAGGGTGATAGTAGGGAGAAGGTCAGCAAGAAAACATGTGAGCAAAGGAATCTGTGTCACAAATAAGTTCAAGGAAGGTACTATGCCTGGACGTGCACGCAGGCCAGATTTATGCTTCTCTCCACCCAAACATCTCAGTGTAGCAAACAGTAACAGAGCAGCATTTCCGCCAGCATATCTCGCCTCCAGCCACAGGGCAGTTTTCTCCTATATCAGAATAGAACGAATTCGTATGATCGGTTTTTACACTGTGATATTCCATTCCCAGGGGCATGCAGGAGATGGAGGCCTTCCTCTTATCTCAACCGCAAGAGGCCTTCCTCTTTTACCAAACCTCCTCAGCACAGATTACGGGTGCTGGGCTGGGGGACGGTCAAGTCTTTCACTTCCCATGAGGCCATATCTTGGGCTGTCTCAGTGGGGAGAAACCTTGGACAATACCCAGGCTTTCTTGGGCAGAGGTCCCTGCGGCTTTCCGCAGTGCATTGTGCCCTTGTTTAATCAAGAATGGAGAATGGCAATGACTTTTACCAAGCATACTGCATGTAAACATAATGTTAACAAGGCACATCCTGCACAGCCCTAGATCCCTTAAACCTTGATTCCATACAGCACATGTTTCTGTGAGCACAGGGTTGGGGCTAAAGTTACAGATTAACAGCATCTCAGGGCAAAACAATTGTTCAAAATTACAGATCGAAACGGAGTTTCTTATGTCTTCCTTTTCTACATAGACACAGTAACAGTCTGACTCCATGTAGGGTGTTTGCCTAGGTACACTTAGAGTTAGGTATTTCTCCTAACGCTATCCATCCCCCAGTCTCCCATCCCCAACAGGTCCCGGTGTGTGATGTTCCCCTCCCTGTGTCCATGTGTTCTCATTGTTCAACTCCCACTTATGAGTGAGAACATGCAGTGTTTGGTATTCTGTCCTTGTGATATTTTGCTGAGAATGATGGTTTCCAGCTTCATCCATGTCCCTGCAAAGGACACGAACTCATCCTTTTTTATGGCTACATAGTATTTAATGGTGTATATGTACCACATTTTCTTTATCCAGTCTATTATTGATGGACATTTGGATTGGTTCCAAGTCTTTGATATTGTGAATAGTGCCGCAATAAACATACATGTGCATGTATCTTTATAGCAGCATGATTTATAATCCTTTAGGTATTTACCCAGTAATGGGATTGCTGGGTCAAATGGTATTTCTAGTTCTAGATCCTTGAGGAATCGCCACACTGTCTTCCACAATGGTTGAACTAATTTACACTCCCTGGGGGCATTTTCTTACAGAAAATTTAAGAGCAAAAAATGATAGCCATGGGAAACATATGTCAAGTAGATATCCATATGACCCCACCAATGTGGCTTCCTATGGTGCTCCAGGGAACAATGTTATTTTCTGCAACCCCCATAGGGCTGGACAGGAAGCCTTTTTTACTTCCTTGACAAAAACAGAAAAAACCCAAAGCAGAAAGCTAGGAAATGTGGTTGTTAGAGCTCGTAACTGAGAAACACATGTGTCTAGGAGCACGGGAATCATAGTGAGTAACTATCCTATTGCTTTGTCAATAATAGCTTTGGTGACTTTATATCCTTTTTCAGGAGAAATTGATGATGAGGACTGCTATTATAAAGATTCTGCATGGCCTTAAATCTTAGTCTTCTTCTCCCCAAAGCCTACCACAATGACCATTTAAAGGGGCCACCATCTTATTCCAAAGCCACCAAGTCCTCAAGTCTCTTTGGCATTGCACGCTAGTTTTTCCAACATTACACTTACAGCACTGCTTGGGATGCTGTCCACCAAAAAGTTTAGAAATCTCTGCTCTGGGATTTGGGGACTCCCAAGAGACACACTGCACTCACTTCTTGATCTCTGAAATTTCATATCCTGCATCAATGGTCTCCTTGCCAGCAGATATAGCTGCTGTGATACACAGCCTGGGGTGTCCTGTTCCTTTAGCCTCTTCTTCAAAAGCCTCCAATATTTCCTACAGAGAGAGTGAGGGTGGATTTGAGTGGCTGTCTTTATTATCTATTTTCTATAGTAAGCACCTCTTAGGCTTCTTCCCAGCTCCTAGCAATTCCCCTTTTCTAGAAATAGTCCCCAATATACAGGTATGGGTCTTGATAAAGTATAACTTGGAACAAAGAGATACTACACATACTAGTTGTCCTTGGGTCCAAGTTACAGTTAATGGCAATTCCAAAGAAAAAACCTAGGAGCTCCTGGCAGAGTTCACTCTTCCTTCTAAAGCGCTAAACTTTTTGGATTTGTCGATAGCCATGCTAAGCTCTTTCTGCCCCCAAGCTTTTGCTAATTAGCCACGCTAAGGTTTTTCCTGCCTCCAGGCTTTTGCTAATGCTGTTCCAACTGCCTTAGAACAATTTTCTCCCTATTCTTTTTGTGGCTGGTTGCTGTTAATTATTCATATCACAGCTTAAATGTCACTTCCTCAGAGAAGACTTCCCTGATCATCCTATTTGCTTCCATCATAGCTCTTATCACAACTTATGATTGTTTGATACTTTTTTTTGGAGTCTGTATCCTCTTTGCAAGCCCCACAAGAGCAAGGATCATGTTTCTGTCATTAACTGCCCTAACTACAGTGTGAAGCACAGTGCCTAGATGACAGTAGATGCTCAATAAACATTTACTGAATGAATGACTGAGATAATGAGTGGCTCCTCCTTCCCAGTCCAAGGATTTCTCCCTTGTGTTTCTTCAGATACCTATATCTTTCCAATAATTCCCTTTGGGCTTACACTAACCAAAGAGTCTGTTTCTATTGCTTGCAACTCCCAAACACCTTAACCCATGTACTGCCTGAGGGCAACATCCTTTGCTATCCCCAGGAAATTCAGCCCTTACAGAAAATCCATTAAGGTACAAGCTTCTCTACAAGACGACACAGAGCTGGTGCTCCATTCTGTTGGAAATAATGCTCAAAATCCTAAGGAAATCAAACACTCAAACAAAGGATTTTCAACAAAGCAATTTTACTTCTGTGCAAAGAGGTGCTTCTGCTTGTCCAGTCGCCATGAGAGCACACCTGAACAAAGGGGCGTGAGGGCCTTTATTCCTGATGCAAGTACTGCCCCTGTGCCCTTTCCCCATTAGCCGGAGTCGAGCCACACAATCTAAACTAGTCCTGGTTGGCTAAATATTTGAACTTTCTTTAGATAAGGTGGGCTTCTCAAGGAGAGAGGGGAAAGGGAAGGGGTGTCTGCAATGAACTAGAGAGCTAGTCTTTCCAAATAAGGAAAGGAATGTGAGCTGGTACTGATAACACCTGGTACTGTGGCATGTCTGGGCATGTAACAAAGGCAGAAAGGAAGAAAGAGGAGAAAAGGGAAAGGGGGGGTACTATGAATTAAAGAATAAAGGATTGATCAGGCTATTTGAAGAGAAACCTCATCATATCCCACAGCTTTCCCCTTCTTTTTTTATAACTCTTTCTCTTCAAACCTTTTTAGCATAATTCGGCTCTGTTGTTCTACTTGGTCTTCTAGAAAGAAAAGCTCATTTGAATAAGGGGCAGGAGGAGCGTAAGAGGTTTTAGTAAGAGCTGTTTCAATAAGCCTTTGTATTAGTCCTCAGGCACAGGGTATAATACAACATCCTACAAGAATGAGCAACCCTATTCCGATGGCAAGAGAGATGAGGATTGAGGACATAAGTCCCTTCCATCTACCGAACTAATTTCCCATTACATTTGTGAAGGGATCATTTAGTCCAGAATTTTTGGCTAGCTCATTTGATAAGGCAGTAAGACCTTGCAATGCTTTAGTTATGGTCCCACCAGGAGCAGTATTATTAGAGATATAAGTACAGCATTGGTTCCCAACATGACACAAACTCCACCCTCCTTTGCTAGTGTCATGTCTAATGCTATCCTATTTTCCCAGGCCATTTGACTGGTGGGTCCTAATTGTTCAGCTATCCTTTTAATAGCATCTCTATTATAATTAATAAATCGTTGTTGATTGTAATAAATGTAATTTATCCAATTCACATTTTTATTCATAGTTAACCACCAGAAGAATGTAGATTCAAATCTGGCAGTTATTTGATTTCGGGCCTTAAATTCATTTGGCACTCCTCGTGGGACCTCAATGGCATCTACATAAACATAAGAATCAAAGGACCCATAGGGGGCCTCTCTTGTTTGGCGATGTTTGGTTCCTATCCTTTCCAGTTGATGAAATGCCAGGGTGAAAGGGATGGCCAATTGAATTAAAGTACAAATTCCGCTCCAGTTACTTGGCAGAGTGTCCAGTATTGGTCCACCACAATACCACCACACATCTGCTCGAGGATGGCTAAGGGCAGACTGATGGGTAAGCTCTTGGAAGAGTTTAAGCTCACTGCATCCCGTTAAGGCTCCTGGGAATGTCAAGTCTTCCCCCTGTCGTGAGAGACACGAAGTAAAATTGGCATTGGGAGATGGACGCTGGATGACCCTCGGGGGCTGACCCACAGAGTGTCGAATTTCAGGGAAGAGCAGAGAAAGAGCTTGGCATGATTTGTTGTCCCAAGCTGAGGAGTTTTGGAAGAGAGCTACCATACAGCTCTAGAGACTCATATCCTGTCTCTAGAGCTATAGTTTGCCTTAAATTTTCTACCTCCACAACTGTTACCTTGGTTGGGTCATTTTGGAGATGGGAGGAGGACGTTGGACTCACTATACTTGGGTAGAGTGTTGGGTTCCACGTGTCTCCTGGACTCTGGGTCTGAATTTCTTTATTATTGTTAACCAGTGGTTTAACTAACCTTAGAGGGAAGATACCTATACGGTCTTGTCCTGCAACGTCTGCTCCTAACCCATACCATTCGAATATAGAGGGTTCTTGGGCCATTGTCCGGGGATTATTTATAATCAGCAATAAAGGGTTACAGTGCAATGGCTTGCAATTTGGTGGGGTGGGACCACGGACTAGTTGGAGTTTTCGTTTTAGTCCCTGTAACCTATTTGAAACCGGGGGCCTGGCTGTCCACCCTTTGTACTTAGTGGTCCACCAAACATCTGCCCAGTCACTACAGGGACTTTTTAAAGATCCATACTTATACTTGGTTGACTCTTTGCAGTATGGACGTAGATACTTATCAACATGGGATAGCTTTCTTTGAGCTTGCTTGTCTCCACACAGGATGACTGAACAAGCGTCGAACTGAAGGGTTAAAGGATGGCTAGCCTGAGTTACACTGATGACAAGATGACCTCTGTTGAAAAGAAAAAAGAAAATAAACAAGTGATTATTAGCTTCCTTTTAGAGTTAGTTTAGTGGGGGTGAGCCCTGGAGTGACAATCCATGATTCTGGAGGTGGCGGTGCCTTTTTGACTTGGGTGTGATGAGTTCATCCTCTTTCCGCTGTCTGGACTGCAGTCTCAGTAGTTAGGAGAACTAGGTAGGGTCCTTCCCAGGCTGGCTTGAGCTTCCCTTCCTTCCACCCTTTGATGAGGACATGGTCTCCAGGCTGATGTTGATGTGCTAGAAGCTGCAGAGGCGGCACCTGTGCTATGAGACCTTTAGTCTTAAGGGAAGAGAAGGTAGAGGATAGACCAAGTATATAATTTTTGAAGAACTGATCTTTTGTCTCAAATGTAGGGATGTCAGCAGTGGAGTGTAAGTAGGGCAATCCATAGAGCATTTCATAAGGGGAAAGGCCAATATCTCTTCGAGGGGCAGTCTGGATTCTTAACAAAACAATAGGAAGACATTTAGCCCATGGCATTTGAGTTTCTAAAACTAACTTAGTTAAGTGGTGTTTTTAGAGTCTGATTCATTTGCTCTACTCTTCCTGAGGAGGATGGATGCCAAGGGTTATGGCATTCCTAATTTATATCTAGTACCTGGGCTAACTTCTTAATGACAGTGAAACGGGTTCCATTATCTGAATCAATATTTTCTATTAGTCCAAATCTGGGTACGATGTTTTCAATTAATGCCTTAACTACATTTTTGGTGGTTGCACTTGAGAATGGGATAGCCTCTACCCAGTGGGTAAAGTGGTCTATTATTACTAATAAGTATTTTAAATGACCAATTGGGGGCATTTCAGTATAATCAATCTGAACACTTTGAAATAGTCTCAGCCCTGGATTCCTTCCTCCAAGGGGCAATTTCCTTAGAATCTGCCTATTAGTCTTTTTACATATTAAGCAACTATCTGTAACTTGTTTGGCCAGGCTGTAAATTTTTATACACCCATAAACCTGGAGAACTGCATCACACATTGCTTGGGGTCCCCAGTGGGTCCCTTGATGTAATTGAGACAAGACCTTCCTCATGAGAGGTTTTGACAACATCTGTCTTTGATCTGGTAATATCCATTTCCCTTCTGTGTTCTTTCTAGCTCCATTCTTATTAACGTCTCTTTTTCAATGGAAGAGAAAATGGGGGTTGCAGTAGGAGAAGGAAGGCATGGATTTAAATGAAAAACAGGTGTTTCAGAATAAACAGCAACTAGCTTTGCTATCTGATCTGTGAGATTATTTCCCTGACTTATGAAAGACAAGTTCTTTTGATGCCCTGGGACATGTACAATAGCTATCTCTTCTGGCAATTGGAGATTGTTGAGGACATGAACAATTAGTTCTCTATGAACTAAATCTTGGCCTCTACTATTGATAAGACCCCTCTCCGTCTAAATTTTTCCAAATGTGTATGCCACGATAAAGGCATACTTAGAGTTGGTATAGATAGTTCCTTCTTGGTTTGTAAATGTTCTAAAGCTTGGCTGAGTGCAAACAGTTCACACATCTGGGCAGACCAATTATTAGGCAGTCTTCCTGATTCTACTTCTTCAAGCATTTCTCCATCAATTACTAAATACCTAGTAGGTCTTTTCCCTTCAAATACCCAGGAGGATGTGTCTATGAATAAGTGCCACCCTGTCTTGAAGGGAGTTTCTCCTAAGTCTGGTCGAACTTTTGTATGGTAATCAATCAAATCTAAACATGTATGCTCTCTTTTTAAGCTTGGATCCCCTGTTAGAAAGCCTACTGGATTAAGTGAATTATCAGTAGTTAATATTAAATCATCTTTTTCAGTAAGATAGCCTCATATTTTAAAATCCTTGAGTCACTGATCCACCTTCCTGCTTTCTGATTTAAAATAGTTCTAACTTGGTGGGGAGTGCTTACTGTTAATTTTCCTCCAAAGGTTAACTTCCTACTTTCTTCAACTCATACTGCTGTAGCCACGATGGATTAGATACACTGGGGCCACCTATGAGTGACTGGGTCTAAGACTTTTGACAGGAAGGCCACGGGCTGTCGGCAGCCTCCATGATCTTGGGTAAACACTCCTAGAGCTACCCCATTATTCACGTTAACAAAAAGGTGAAATGGCTTTTCTAGGGAGGGTAGAGCTAGAATAGGGTGGTTATGAGCATCTCTTTTAATTCTTCAACTTGCTGGATTTCCTCAGAAGTCCACAAGAGATGATAAGGCTTCTACTGGGTAAGTTTCTCATACAGAAGTTTACTTTTTAATGCATATGAGTCAATCCATAAATGGCAATGTCCAATTAGTCCTAAAAATTTCCTGAGTTCTCGTTTAGTTTGAGGCAGGGGTAGGGAAAAAATTCCCTCCACTCTTTCAGGCCATATTTTTCATTTGCCAGCACTGATTAGGTGACCTAAGTATTTAACTTCAGGTTCTTCATACTGAAGTTTCCCTTTTGAGACCTGCATTGCAAGTGATTGAGAATATGTGTAGAGAATTCACCTACTTCCTTTATATCTTTACTAGACATAAGGAGATCATCCACGTACTGAAGCAGACATATTTGCTTAGGGACTATGACTTTCTCTAGTACTTATTCTAGAATCTGACCAAAATGGTTGGGGGAGTCTGTGAACCTTTGGGGCAAGACTGTCCATTGATATTTTTGTCTCTGCCCCGAATGGGGATCTTCCTACTCAAAAGCAAATACATCTTGGCTATCCTCAGCCAAGGGGAATGCCCAGAAGGCATCCTTTAAATCTGTCACTGTAAACCACTGATGATTGTATGGAATTTTGCTAAGAATGGTGTAAGGGTTAGGAACAACGGGGTGAGTAGTCTGGACTATTTGATTAATGGCTCTAAGGTCTTGCACTAATCGATATGACCTATCTGATTCCTTGACAGGCAGGATTGGGGTATTGTAAGGAGAAACACAGGGTTAAAGAAACCCATCTTTAACGAGACTTTCAATTACAGGCTTTAGTCCTACCCTGCCCTCTAAAGGAATGGGGTATTACTTTCTCCTTACTATTTCCCCAGGAGTTTTTAGTTTGGTATGTTATTGGAGGGATTTGGAATTTTCCTCTATTTCCTTCCTTTGACCAGACATCAGGATGAATATATTTCTCATCCACAGCAGTGAGTAAGTGTAGTGAAATGAGGAATCCCTTAGGGCTCACTTGAAGGCCTATATTTAGCCTTAGCATTAAGTGTCTTCCTAATAGATTAGTTCCAGCTTCAGTAATTAATAAAAATTGAATATGAGTAAATCAATCTTGATATCTGACTTCCGTGCTTTCTAAAATTTTTGCCTTAAATCCTTCTCCTTTTACCCCTGAGACTAAAATTTCTTCTGAAGAGCAGGTAAGACCAGGTGGAGGGACACAAACAGGAATGTGAAGCCCCTGAATCAACTAAAAAGGTGATAAATTCATGTTTAGGTCCCACCTGCAAATTTCAAGGGCTCCTGGTGGGACTCAAAATAAAAGTGGCAGAGCCCTTAACTCCCCTATTGTTCTTCAAAAGTCATGAGTGTGAAAGTTGCTCTCTCTTTCTTTAGTTCAGGACATTTTCTCTTGAAGTGTCCTGTTCTTCTACATTTGTAGCATCTATCTTGTCCTTCCTTCTCAGTTTTAGTATTCTCTGCCTTTGCTCCCCTATACCCCTTAGAGGGTTTGTTAAACGAGGGTCTCAACCCTCCAGATGGAGGCTTGAGTCCTCTAAAGGAGGGTTTCGGCCCCTTATAATCTCTGGTCCCTTGAAAGCCCTGCTTAGAGATATATGGGTTTGGAGCCATCTGTTGGAAGGTGAATAATATGTTGTGTCTTTTGTTTTCGTTTTTCCTGGTCTCTTCTCACATATACTTTTTGAGCCTCCCTGAGAAGTTCACTCAGGGGATGGTCCTCCTAATTTTCTGTCTTTTGTAGTTTTTTGGAAATGTCTGGCCAACTTTTAGTAATGAAGTGAAGTTTTAACGTTCCTTGTCTAAGGGGGTTTTCTAAATTGAGGCCTGCATATTGTCTCATTTGCTCGCTCAATCTATTTAAGAATCTAGTGGGTCCTTCATCTTTTTCCTGTTGAATATCAAATGCCTTAGAAAGATTTTGAGTTCGGGGTACTGATTCTTGAATTTCTTTTATTATCTTCTCCCTTAGGTCCTGCATGTTTTCCCGGTGATTTGCATTGTTATTTTCCCACTGGGGGTCTCGGGCGGGAAATTTATTGTCCACAGGTGGAGCATTTTGACCAGGAGGGTGCTCACCTTCCTAAACCGCCATAGCAGCCCTACGAATCATACTTTGTTCTTCCTCTGAAAAGAGGATGTCCAAGATGGACATCAACTCAGCCCAAGTGCATATCTGAGGCCCTAGAAATTGATCAATTTGATCTGCTACTCTAAAAGGGTCATCCAGTAATAGCTTAAGCTCCTTTTTAAAATTCTGGACTTCTGAACTAGTCAAGGGAGCATTTACAAAGCCAATGCCTACCCCCCCAACCCCCCTTTTGGTACCTCTCTTAGAGGAAAGAAAGTTGGATCTGGCTCTTTAGTTGTGGAGGGAAATGGAAAGTTTTGAATATCCTTTTGACATTGCTCTATCTCACATTGAAGCCCCTTTAAGGAGAGATACTTAATAGGTTGTGCGGGCAGGCTCACAAGACGGCAATTCCGCAAAGTCTGGATTATAGGGAGGAGGAGCAATGTAAGTAAGGGAAGAATGTAGGGCGATAGTCAGATAGGCACCACAAGCAGGTGAGAGATCCACAGCAGCAGCTGGAGGAATGGAACACAGGCAAGTGACACAGGTGAGGGAGTGGCCTGAAATGGCTGGGGAGTAACCTGAAACCACAGCCGGAGGGATGGTACAGGCTAGAGAGTGGCCTGAAATGGGAACCAGAGGAGGGGGATGGGGCAGGGGGAGGGGCAACAGGAAGAGTGACACAAGCAGGGGAGGGGCTTGAAATGGAAATAGGAACCGGAGGGGCGGGATCGGGGACAGCCAGAAGAGCGATGCAAGCAGGGGAGGGTCCTGAAATGGAAACGGGAACCAGAGGGGCAGGATCGGTGACGCAAGCAGGAGAGGGATCTGAAACGGCAACCGGAGGAGTGGGATCAGAGGCACTGAATGGAAGAAGATGAATCTAGAGGGTCCCACGTGTTAGTGGGTGTGAGTTGTCTAGACATGGGGACTCTTTCCCTTCCAGACGGGTTGGTTTCTGGCTCTCTCCTTCCAGATTCTTTTTTTTTTTTCAAGATGGAGTCTCACTCTGTTGCCCAAGCTGGAGTGCAATGGTGCAATCCTGGCTCACTGCAAGCTCCGCCTCCTGGGTTCCTGCCATTCTCCTGCCTCAGCCTCCCGAGTAGCTCGGACTACAGGAGCCTGCCACCACGCCCGGCTAATTTTTTGTATTTTTAGCAGAGAAGGAGTTTCATCATGTTAGCCAGGATTGTCTCGATCTCCTGACCTCGGCCTCCCAAAGTGCTGGGATTACAGGCGTGAGCCACCACGCCCAACCTCTCCCTCCAGATTCTAAAGGGTAAAGGAGGGCAGGTCCCTGCCTCCAACAAAGTGTGTAATCAATGTCTTCCTGGGAGACAGGGCTTTTATCATTAACATGCTCGATTAAGAGCTGACAAATTCACTCCTCATTAGACTTAAGTTTTGGCCAGAACAGTGAGGGTTTAAGGATGAGTTCTCGAACCTAAATAAAACAACATTTTATCATCTGCTGCTTTTGTTTGTACTTGGTTCTCTCATTATCTTTCCAATACTTTAGCATAAGCCCCAAGGGGCTATCAGAAGGAATTTCATCACTCTCTTGACTCTTTATGGGGGGGGGAGTCCTCCAACCTCTCCAGTTAGAGGTGTCTACCCCCCTCTTTCTAGAGGCTCACTGAGGCTTTAAGAGGGGGTTCAACCTCTCCTGTTAGAGGTGTCTTACCTCCCTCTTTCTAGATGCTCAGCCCCTCCCGTTAGGGGTTTCCTGCCTATCCTATAGCTCACCTGCTGGACGTTCCTTACACCCTTCTTTCTCTTTGTCTGCTCTGACTGTTCCTGCCCCTAGCAGATAGATGGCAGCATGAGACCACAGAGACAACTCCCTCACTCCACACAAAATAATGCTTAGCACCATTCACACACTCTCAACCTCCAAATTATCCTGACCACCAAGGAAATACTTTATCACCTTTGCAAGGTATCCTACCTTGGTTCATGCAGAAGAGTTATCTTGTCCTCTTATTGCCATGGTCTTGCAAGCCTCTCCTCCCCACTTTGCTGAGAACCCAGATTTATTCATCACAATGGGGGCCCTGATCCCATTGGGCCACTGTAACTAGACAGTGGGACGCATCCCCGATGGGTGGGGTGACAGAAGACCACCTCCCAAAGGAGAACATTTGCCCCACGTTGGGTGCCAGAATTGTTAGAAATAATGCTCAAAATCCTAAGGAAATTGAACACTCAAACAAAGGATTTTCAGCAAAGCAATTTTACTTCTGTGCAGAGAGGTGCTCCTCCTTGGCCAGTTGCCATGAGAGCACACCTGAACAAAGGGGCACAAGAGCATTTATTCCTGATGCAAGTCCTGCCCCTGTCCCCTTTCCGCATTGGCCAGAGTCGAGCCGCTCAATCTAAACTGGTCCTGGTAGGCTAAACCTTTGAACTTTCTTTAGACAATGTGGGCATGGAAGGGAGAGAGGGGAAACAGGAAAGTGTGTCTGCAGTGAGCTAGAGAGCTAGTCTTTCTTCCAAATAAGGAAAGGAATGTGAGCTGGTACTGATAACAACTGGTACTGTGGCATGTCTGGGCAAGTAACAAAGGCAGAAAGGAAGAAAGAAGAGAAAAGGGAAAGGGGGGTACTATGAATTAAAGAATAAAGGATTGATCAGGCTATTTGAAGAGAAATCTCATCATATCCCACAATTCCCAGCTTAACCAGGATGGTAAATTACTGTTTGTCCTCAGGTGGGCTTCCCTGAGACCCTGGATATTTGATATTCAGGTCAATGCCATCAAATCCATGTCGGTGAAGGAAGTCAATGACAGAACAGTTGAAAATCTTGCGATTGGCAGCTGTGGCACCAATGGTTATGAATATAGGCAGAGAGCTTGTCTATATTAATATTAGCAGACCCCAGGAATTCTCCCCACATGATCTCTGATAGCAATTCTTATTCTGTATTTTACAATAACTCCTTCTGGATTTTTAGAGTTAAGATAAAGAAACCCAAAAATGTAAATGTTAATCAACAAATAAGTGTTTTTAATTTAAATTTTTTCTTCAGTGTACTTATTGAATAGTATGTTTCCATTTATTTATAACATCAAAGGTACATATACATTTTCTTTACTAGTGAGATCTTTCATAGGGCAGTTGTTCAAATATCATATTTCTTTAACTCTTAGATGTTTATTTCTTAATACTTACTATTTCCGAAATTAAGATGTGACTTACAATCTGTATATATATATATTTAATATGGCATTTCTGCCCCCCAAAGATGTACTATTAAATTTAAGCTGAATCCAACATTTTAAAGTGCCTCAATATCTAGAACAGAACTTATAGGTATTAAAATTATGTCATATCCTCTGCCATAGTCAACAGTTGTATAGCCTATAAACACTATTTAAACACTCTAGGTTTGTTCCTGATTATGATAAGCCTGTAATTAATGTTTTGTAAACCATATCACAACTTCTCTAATTTATCTGTTTTGTTTTTTAAGTTCAGGTATTTAATAGCTAGAAAGGTTTGTTTGTTTGTTTGTTTGGTGGAAGTAAATTGACTAGCACCAAACTGGATAACTTAAAATGGGGAAGAAAAGATGCAGTTTGGAGTTTTGGGTGCAAAGACTCTTATTTATTTGAGTTGTGGAGGTGGAAAAAGCCATGTTCGTGGAAAGGACATCTCAGGAAGAAGAAATATTGGTCAAATACCACAGGTAAGAATTAGCTTGTTAACTTATAGGTAACCATCAGAAAGTCTACTGACTATTACAGTGAGAATTTAAAAACTTAAGTACAACTTGTTCTAACCATCACACTGCTACCTCTAGATAATTGGGGAGGGGAAGAAGGAAGAGGAGCAAGTTACTTTTTATGTCAAACAATTGAGTTATCTGATTTTTAAAATAATTATGGGAATGCATTACTTTCATAATCTAAAAAGTAGCTTAAATGGCTTTTTTATATACAAGTCAAATCTATTTCACCATCTCCTTTTCCAACCCCAGAGTCCACATGCCTGTGATGCTGATTATCTTTTCTTACTACTTTCCAGCAGCAAAGCCTATGACTCAGCCCAGGGCTCTTCCATTCTCATCAGCAGACAATAGCTCTTCTTTACCACCAACCTTCCTCCCTACCATGCATCATTCTCTATATTCTTTTAAGTACTTGATTCTCACTGCACCATTGCTATCTCTCCATAGCTGCTGTAGCCAGCCCTCCCCACTCAGATATCATCTTTGCAGGTGCCAACCTTTTTCTCCTCTGGAATAACCATCTTCACCTCCTTCTCTGGCATTATTGTTTCCCACCTCAGCCTTGGGGACTCTCTTGCCTCCACCCTCATCCCCTGGCCATGAGAAGGCCCTACTTCTGAGTACCAAAGTTCCATCTACCAGTGGCCAGCAAGTTGACCAGGTCACCATTGCTGCAGAAAGAAACAAAATGTGCTTCTGTGAGATCTCCGTGAGAACTCTGTGAGCCTGCAGGATGCAGATATCACAGAAAGCAACTTTTCTTGCTCTCATTCGTGACTCTCTGGGGAATGGGCAGCTGCCAAGCACAACTTCTAAAGTCCCCAAGGCAAGCATTCCTCCCCAACTGCCCAGGTAGTGTTTATGTTATATTTTACCATAACTGTCAGAAATGTGCATATTCTTTTCAGGAACAAACTGTCTGCAAAGGACTTTGCCTCTCAGAAATTTATGTAGTGAGAATGAACCTGAGACTGAGCTTGGGTTTTCCATTATCCCTCCCTGTCTCTCACTCACTGTAGACTCAATTCCTACAGATCATTCTTTCAGAGCTTGGAACTGAGGATATAGGACATCACTATCATTCCATTCATAAGAAGCAATTCTGTCATTCACAGTAGCGAAGGCATACATCAGTTGTATACAGATATGGGTTCACATTCTTAGGAAATAACTTGGCTGGTTCTGGTCAATACAGCAACCAGTTGGTAAAGTAATACACTAGCTTATAGGCTGAGCCTAAGAGGAGAAAGCAGCAGTTATGTGGTTCAAGTCCCCCAGTGTGTGTCTCACTTGCTGATAAACTCTTCAAGGGAAGAGTAAGTAACCTAAGAATTAGCATGGCATATACCTGGTAGATACTGCTACACACCTTTCCTATGTCCATGTAAGATCTTGCTAAATAGTCATGACATTTTTTTCCATAGTCTCAGCAAGACCTAAGCATCTTTCATAGCCAGAAAGCTTTAAAACTCAGTAGGAGTCAAGATATAAAGTAAAATGAATTTGCTATCACAGAAGCAAGTGGTCGGGGTAATGATGTTCCTCAGATATTATGCATCAATTTATCACAAGAATAGACTGTTAAACGTTATTATCAATAAAATTGTAACCTTTTGTAGTTGGCATATGAGGTGACTGATGCTTTATTTAAAGGCTTTACATGCATCTTTTTGCTTATATTTTTAATTCTCATAACAATCCTACAAGGGAAACATTATTCTCTTCTTTTCAGATGAGATTCAGTAAAACTGACTTGCTCAAGACTACAAGGTTAAGATTAATACCAAATCATTTATCCATCTATTCCCCAGGTATTTATTGTGCATCTACTATTTCCAGCCAGTCTTACTCCAAAGCTCATGCCCTTCCCACTCTACTCTCCTGACTCCCCCTATCTAGGTCTTAGCCATGTCTCATATATATAGCCCAATGCCCAGGAATTAGAAAAAAATGTTAGGACATTTGAGGAGAAAAAAAGACAAAACAAAGAGGAGTGGAGAGTAATAGATAATAGAGAACACACCAGGCTTAGCATCAAGACATATGTTTAAATCCTGATGCGAGTGGTGTGGGACAGGTCACTTCCCCTCTCTGCACTTTAGTTTTCTCACCTATAAAATGAGGAGTTTGAGATTAATGATCTATATGTTCCCTCCCAGTTCTAACAAACTGGGGTCCAGCAAGCAGGCTGGGGGCTTGGGGCTCTAGTCCTGACTTCATCATGGAAGGAGAAGGAAATGAAGAAAGAGAAAGAAATGTAGAGCTGGAAGAAAAAAGAGAAAGAGGAGTTAACTATTCAGAAGAGTGGAGTGTAGGTAGGAGGCTATGTTATTCCTTACCTATTTGCACCTGCAGTAGAGTAGCTGAGCCTGAAACAAAAAAAATAACAATAACAAGAAATCCTCATATGGACTTCCCTGTTAGGATCTAGTGCTAGCGAGGAGACTCACAGGGTTTCAAGGACCCAAGGGCCTTTGGATCTATCAATGGCGACTCCCAGGGCCCCATTTTATTATTTCCAGGCTTGGAGCTCAAGTTCCTCTGCTCAGAGGGACTCCATATAGAAATCTCCAGGTTTATATCAGGACTCCATATAGAAATCTCACTGGAACAGATGCTGGCCTTCACACCCCATTCCCAAGGCACCCCCCATGACCTATAGGATAAAGGGCAAAAAGAATGGGAGACTCACAGGCCCGGGGCAGCATCCTCTCCATTGTGCCTCCACACCAGCTACCTTGCTCAGCCTCTTGGTTCAGCCTTATTTAAGGAAGAGGTCCCTTTTATCATTGTGGGAGCAGCTTAGCTGCCATCTCATGACCCCAAGTCCTGAGACCTTCATGTTCCTGTCTCCTATCATTCATGACAGCAAGCACCCCTACCCCACCCAGAGGGACAGAAACCTAGCAAAGGCAGCAAAGACCCCCTCACCAGCCCAGGCCCGGCTACTCTGACAGAACTCCTTGCTGTTGGAAGCCTTAGCTGGACACTGAGGCTGAGTTCTTCCCTCAGAGAATGCAGAAGCCCTGGGAGAGAATGAAGGGTGCTATGCTGGGATGTAAAGTCCCCAGGTCCAGGGCTCAAGGCTAGAAAAGCTCATGGGGGATAGAGCCAATGTATTGGAATGCTCATTTAAAGCATGTAATTTTCCTCCTGATGGACCAAGCCCAGTGCCCAAAGTCAGCAGCAGGGTCTTGGAAGGAATCCAGCTCAGGAAAGTGGCATGATTATCCCTGTGTGTCATCTCCTCCTTAGTTCCTTGTGCTTTTGCTGCACAGCTGTAGAGGAAGGACGGAGCAACTATAAGATGCTGCAGCTGCCAGCTCTTCAGCTTCTTCTTCCCTTATTGCAGCCAAGGGCAAGAATGGGGAGAGGGCAGCTGCTGTCAGAGAAACATTATCTTTGTACTCCTGCCCCCTTCTTCTCATCCTAGGAGGAGTGGTGGAAGTATGGTGCAAAGAACATTGT
The DNA here is from genome assembly GCF_028885625.2 of Pongo pygmaeus. NCBI lineage: Eukaryota > Metazoa > Chordata > Mammalia > Primates > Hominidae > Pongo > Pongo pygmaeus. The sequence continues at coordinate 118,358,850 of NC_072373.2, read as the reverse complement.
AACCTACTTTGCTAGAGTCTGACTCCCTAGGGAAAAAACAAAAACAAAAACAAAAAAAAACCAGATTAGATTTGTGAGTAAGAGAGATATATGGCTGAAAGAGGGGACAGACGCACTTGGGAAGCTAGGGTTGCAGGTGCCAGGCTCTGTTTTATCTCACCTTGATAACCCCAAGGCTATAGATTTTCCACTGCCAGTGGCTGTACCCCTCAGTACTGGGGCTAAGCCAGGCAGACAAGAGAGGGCACAGGTGCAGGGGCAGCTGCCAGCTTTTGCTTGAAAGCAAATCCTCAGGCTGAGCCAAGAATTTCCTCAAGGATTCTAGCCTCCTTTTAGCCTGCTTAAGGAGGTGGTTCATGGCCACGTTCATAGATATGGTTTGGCTCTGTGTTCCCACCAAATCTCATGTTGAATTGTAATCTTCAATATTGTGGGAGGGATCTGGTGGGAGGTGATTGGAGCATGAGGGTGGTTTCCCCCTTGCTGTTCGCCTGATAGTGAGTTCTTACGACGTCTGCTCGTTTGAAAGTGTGTAGCACTTCCCCCTTCTCTCTCTCTCTCTCTCCCACTCCGCAATATGAAGAAGGTGCTTGCTTCCCCTTTACCCTTCCACCATGAATGTAAGTTTCCTGAGGCCTCCTCAATCATAATTGACTAACAGTTCCTCACAGCCTACAGAACTGTGAGTCAATTAAACCTTTCTTCATAAATTGCCCAGTTTCAGGTAGTTCTTTATAGCAATGTGAGAATGGACTAATACATTCATCTTTAGATATGTGGCACCTGGCACAGACTAGGCACTTGATAAAAATTGGTTTAATTAATAAATGTCTTGTCTTCAACTGTTCTGGTGTTGGCAGTATTCAACCAACAAGCTACTCCTGACCCTATTCATTGTCTATTGCTGTGTGGCAAATTACTCCAAAGCTTAACCGCTTAAAACAATAAGGCAATATTTATTATTTCATATAGTTTCTGTAATTCAGGAATAGCTTACCTGAGTGGTTCTGGCTTGGGTTTTCTCATGAAGTTGCAGTCAAGATGTTGGCTGGGGCAGTCTTTGAAGGTTTAATGAGGGCTGGAGGATCCACTCATAAGATACGTCACTCACATGGCTAGCAAGCTGTTGCCAGCTGTTAGCAGGAGGCCTCAGTATTTCCTTGATGTACGTCTCCATAGGGATTATAGAGTGGCAGACAGCTTCTCCCAGAGTAAGTAAATCAAGAAAGAGCATAGTAGAAGTCACATTCCATCATATCCCCAATATCCCATTGGTCAGATCAGCCAAAAATTGATGACACCATCCCTGCCCTCCAGGAACTCAGAGACTAGTTGGGGAGATAGGGCTATTGTGGGGTGCCATGGGGCCAAGAGTACTTGGCCCCAACTGAGTTGTTTACCCATAGCCTCCCAAGTCTCTGACTCATCCAACTGGAGTTTTTAGTAGGGTTCTCAGATTTTTATACACTTACCCACTGTCCTCCAGGGACATGTGCCTGGCACATGGAGAGTGCTCGATAAATCTTGAGTTTCTTTCTTCTTTCTCCAGACATGATTCCTGTCTGAGGCCCACTTTATTGGTAGAGCTCCTGATGGGTCTTACTCTCCCAGTTTACTGACTGGGTCTGCCCAGCTGCTTTGCTGTCCACTGTACACATATCTACAACTCAGGATGGGACTTGCCAGACTACAGCCCATGTCTTGGCTTCCATCAACCAAGTTACTCCCCAAGCAATGGAACAGTCTGCGTCTTTTAGGTTAAATGATCTCCACTCTGTTCTTCCTTTCTTCTTTGAACAGTAAAAATATACATTGGCATACAGAAGGGCAGATAACCCAGCCCAAGATCTTTTGGAAAATTAGTAAAATCTTACCAGGTATATAAATCTTACCAGTATATCCAGTAAAATCTTACCAGGTATATAAAAATTATTGCTCAAGATTCCCAATATTCTCACGTCTTACTATTTGTCTAACACCTAACACCTAAGATATAGTTTTCTATTACCTTGACCCAAAACATTTTTTTCCATTTCACAGTAACTTGAAAATTGGCCTAGAAATATTTCTGATCCCTTGGAAAAGAAATTATCATTCACCTCCTACTTCTATCACTACCTGAGAGCCCTCCACCCGCCGCCCAATACGCTGACCTACATGAGCACTGAACCACACACATGGAAAAAGGAAAATTGCATGTCATTTAAGGGAAACAAATAGCCTAAAGAAGGAAAACCAAATACATTTCAATAAATACAAAAGTAATTGTGAACTTTGTATTATTTTTCATTAATAAATGTTTTATGTAATATTTTTGACATCTCATAAGACAAGTCTTCATTACTTTTATCTTTTTATAAAATATTTTCCTCTCCCTCTCCCCTCTCCTCTCTCCCCTCTCCCCTCTCCCCTCTCCTCTCTCCCCTTTCTTCGGTCTCCCTCTCCTTCTTTTTTTGGTCTCCCTCTGTTGCCAAAGCTGGACTGTACTGCCGTGATCTCAGCTCGCTGCAACCTCCCTGCCTCGGGCTCCTGTGATTCTCCTGCCTCGGCCTGCCGAGTGCCTGGGATTGCAGGTGAGCGCCGCCACACCTGACTGGTCTTTGTATTTTTGGTGGAGACGGGGTTTCGCCGTGTTGACCGGGCTGGTATCCAGCTCCTGGCCTCGAGTGATCTGCCCGCCTCGGCCTCCCGAGGTGCTGGGATTGCAGACGGAGTCTCGCTCGCTCAATGCTCAGTGTTGCTCAGGCTGGAGTGCAGTGGCGTGATCTCGGCTCGCTACAGCCTCCACCTCCCAGCCGCCTGCCTTGGCCTCCTAAAGTGCTAAGATTACAGCCTCTGCCCCGCCGCCACCCCGTCTAGGAAGTGAGGAGTGTCTCTGCCCGGCCACCCATCGTCTGGGAAGTGAGGAGCGCCTCTGTCCGGCCGCCCCGTCTGGGAGGTAAGGAGCGCCTCTGCCCGGCCACCCTGTCTGGGAGGTGTACCCAACAGCTCCGAAGAGACAGCGACCATCCGGAGCGGGCCATGAGGACGATGGCAGTTATGTTGAAAAGAAACGGGGGAAGTGTGGGGAAAGGAAGGAGAGATCAGATTGTTGCTGTGTCTGTGTAGAAAGAGGTGGGCATAGGAGACTCCATTTTGTTCTGACTAGGAGAAATTCTTCTGCCTTGGGATGCTGTTGATCTATGGCCTTGCCCCCAGCCCCGTGCTCTCTGAAACATGTGCTGTGTCAACTCAGGGTTAAATGGATTAAGGGCGGTGCAAGATGTGCTTTATTAAATAGATGCTTGAAGGCAGCATGCTCTTTAAGAGTCATCACCACTCCCTAATCTCAAGTACCCAGGGGCACAAACACTGCAGAAGGCCGCAGGGACCTCTGCCTAGGAAAACCAGGGACCTTTGTTCATGTGTTTATCTCCTGACTTTCTCTGCAGTATTATCCTATGACCCTGCCATATCCCCCTCTCCGAGAAACACCCAAGAATGATCAATAAATACTTAATAAAAAAAAAAAGAAAAAAATAAGAAAAAAAAATATTTTCAGTTCATAGGGAGAGGAAGCAGAGCAAGATGGCCAAACAGAAGCCTCCAATGATCATCCTCCCCACAAGAACACCAAATTAAATAACTATTCACACAAGAAAGGACCTTCATAAGAACCAAAAATCAGGTGAGCAATTACAGTACCTGATTTTAACATCATAGCAAGGAAAGAGTCCTGAACAGCATAAGAAAGACAGTCTTGAATTGCTGACACACCCTTCTCACATCTCCTGGCAGCAGCAGCAACTGCATGGTGCAGAGAGGGAATCTCTATGCTTGGGGAAGGGAGAGCACAGTGATTGTGGGACTTTGCATTGGAACTAGTGCTGCAAAAACCAACACAGGATAGAATTCAGTGGGCACCAGGCCTAGCCAGAGAGAAATTGCCCATCCCAGTGGTCAGAAACTGAGTTCCAGCTAGACTTGGCACCACAGGCTGAAGTGCTCAGGGGTCCTAAATAAACTTGAAAGGCAGTCTAGGCTACAAGGACTGCAATTCCTGGGCAAGTTCTAGTGCTGTGCTGGGCTTGGAGCCAGCAGACGTGGGGTGCACACAACCCAGTGAGACACCAGCGGGGGCAGCCAAGGAAGTGCTTGCACCACTCCTCCCTCAACCTGAGGCAGTACAGCTTGCAGCTCTGAAAGAGACACCTTCTTTCTGCTTGAGGAGAGAAGAAGAAAGAGCAAAGAGGACTTTGTCTTGCAACTTGGATACCAGCTCAGCCCCAATAGGATAAGGCATCAGGCAAAGTCCTGAGCTCTCCATTCCAGGCCCCAGTTCCTGAATGACACTTCTAGACACACCCTGGGTCAGAAGGCAATGCCCTGCCTTGAAAGGAAGAACCCAGCTATGACAGGATTCATCACCTTCATTCAAGGGCCCAAGGGCCTTGAATAAACATCAGCAGTAGTCGGGCAGTACTCGCCACAGGCCTGGGGTAAGACCCAGTAACATGCTAACTTCAGATGCAACCCAGCACATTCCCAGCTGTGGTGGCCACAGAGAGAGACTCCTTCTGCTTGAGGAGAGGAGAGGGAAGAATAAAGGGGACTTTTTATTGCAGCTTGGTTACCAGCTTGGCCACAGTTGGGTGGACCACCAAGTGGGCTCCTGGGGTCCCCAATTCCAGGCCTTGGCTTCTAGATGGCATTTCTGGACCCACCCTAGGCTGTGAGGGGGCTCAATACCTTGAAGGGAAGGACACAAGCCTGCCTGGATTCACACCTGTTGACTGAAGTGCCCTTGGGCCTTGAGTGAAAATCCATGGTAGCCAGGCAGTAGTTATCCTGGGCCTTGGGCAAGATCCAGTGGTGTACTGGCTTCAGGTCTGACCTAGTATAGTCCCAGTGATGGTGGCCACAGAGATGCTTGTGTCACTCTTCCCTCAGCTCCAGGGAGCTTAGAACAGAGGGAAAGAGACTTTGTTTGTTTGAGGGAAAGTAAGGGAAGAGAGGAGAATAGGAGTCTCTACCTGGTAATTCAGATAATTCTCTTGGATTATACCAAGAGATTATACCTCTACAAGTCTGTAAGAGTCACATAGTTTACTGGGCTGGGATTGCCCCCTAATCCAGACACAGTTGCAGTGACCAAAGACTTAGATCACAACACCCAACTCCTTTCATTTTTTTGGTTTGTTTGTTTTTGTTTTTGTTTCTTTGGGTTTTTTTGTTTCTTTTTTGTTGTTGTTCTTTGTGTTTTTGAGACAGAGTCTCGCTCTGTCACCCAGGCTGGAGTGTAATGGCAAAATCTCAGCTCACTGCAACCTCCGCCTCCTGGGTTCAAGCGATTCTCCTGCCTCAACTTCTCAAGTAGCTGGGATTATGGGCATATACCACCATGCCCTGCTAATTTTGTCTTTTTGGGTTTTTTTTTTTAGTACAGACAGGGTTTCACCATGTTGGTCAGGCTGTTTTCAAACTCTTGACCTCCGGTGATGCTACTGCCTTGGCCTCCCAAAGTGCTGGGATTATAAGCATGAGCCAACATGCCCAGCCCAAGTCCCTTCAATTACCAGGGAAGTCTTCTCGAGAAGGATGTACAAACAAGTCCAGACTGCGAAGACTACAATAAATACCTATCTCTTTAATACCCAGACATCAACCAACATTCACAAGTATCAAGACCATCCAGGAAAACATGACCTCACCAAGCAAACTAAATAAGGCACCAATGATGAATCCCAGAGTAACAGAGATATGTGACCTTTCAAACAGAATTTGAAATAGCTATTTTGAGAAAACAAAAAAAATCAAGACAACACAGAGAGGGAACTCAGAATCCTATCAGATAAACTTAACAAAGAGATTGAAATAATTTTAAAAAATCAAGCAGAAATTCTAGAGCTAAAAAATTCAATTGACATGCTGGAGAAAGCATCAGATTCTCTCAACAGAAGAATTTATCAAGATGAAGAAAGAATTAGTGAGCTCGAAGACAGGCTATTTGAAAATGCACAGCTAGAGGAGACAAAAGAAAAAAGAACAAAAAGGAATGAAGTTAGCCTTAAAAAGGAGGTAGAGAGAAATAGGGGAAGAAGGTTTATTCAAAGGAATAATAACAGAAAATGTCTCAAACCTAGAGAAAGATATTAATATCCAAGTACAAGAAGGTTATAGAACACAAGCAGATTTAACTCCAGGAAGACTACCTCAAGGCATTTAATAAGCAAACTCCCAGAGGTCAAAGGTAAGAAAAGATTCTAAAATCAGCAAGAGAAAAGAAACAAATAATATTCAAAGGTGCTCCAGTACATCTGGCAGCAGACTTCTGAGTGGAAACCTTACAGGCCAGCGTTGGACAGATCATCTAGACAGAAAATCAACAAACACTTGACTTAATCTGTGCTATAGACCAAATAGACCTAATAGATATGTACAGAATATTTTATCCAATGGCTGCAGAATACATATTCTTCTCCTCAGCACATGGATCATACTCAAGGATAGACCATCTATTAAGTGCTGAAGGAAAAAACTTTTATACTAGAATAGTATATCCATCTGACAAGGAATTAATAATCAGAATATATAATATGTTTCATTTGTTTCAAGAAACAAATGAAAATGTAAACACAACATACCAAAACCTATGGGATACAGTTAAAGCAGTACTAACAGGAAGGTTTATAGCATTGAATGCCTACATCAAAAAAGTAGAAAAAATTAAAAAAACAACATAATGATGCATCTTAAAGAACTAGAAAAGCAAGAGCAAACCAAACCCAATATTAGTAGAAGAAAAGAAATAATAAAAATCAAAGAAGAAATAAACAAAATTGAAAGGGAAAAACATACAAATATCAATCGAACAAAAATTGGTTTTGTTTAAATATAAGCAAAATTGACAAACCTTTAGCCAGACTAAAGAAAAAAAGAGAGAAGACCCAAATAAATAAAATCAGAGATGATAAAGGAGACATTAAAATTCATACTTCAAAAGTCCAAAAGATCATTAGTGGCTACTATAAGCAACTATATGCCAATAAATTATAAAATCTAGAAGAAATAGACAAATTCCTAGATACATACAACCTACCAAGATTGAACTGTGAAGAAATCCAAAACCTGAACAGACCAATAACAAATAACAGGCTCAAAGCTGTAATAAAAAGTCTCCCAGCAAAGAAAAGCCCGGGACCCAAAGGCTTCACTGCTGAATTCTACCAAACATTGAAAGAACTAATACCAATCCTACTCAAACTATTCTGAAAAATAGAGGAGGAGAGAATACTTCCAAACTCATTCTACAAGGTCAGTATTATCCTGATACCAAAACCAGACAAAAACATATATACATATATTTATATTTATATATATATATTTTTATATATATAAAAGAAAACTACAGGCCAATATACCCAACGAATATTGATGCAAATGTCCTCAACAAAATACTGGCAAACTGAATTCAACAACACATTAAAAATTCATTCATAGTGACCACCTGGGATTTATCCCAGGGATGCAGGAATGGCTCAATCAGTGTGATACATCGTATCAACAGAATGAAGGACAAAAATCATATGATCATTTCAACCAATGTTGAAAAAGCATTTGATGAAATTCAACGTCCCTTCATTATAAAAACCCTAAAAAAACTGGGGATAGAAAGAACACATTTCAACATAATAAAAGCCATACATGACAGACCCAAAGCTAGTATCATACAAAATGGGGAAAAACTGAAAGGCTTTCCTCTGATATCTGGAATAAGACAGATATGCCCACTTTTACCACTGTTATTCTACATAGTACTGGAAGTCCTAGCTAGAGCAATCAGACAAGAGAAAGAAATAAAGTGCATCCAAATTGGAAAGCAAAATGTCAAATTATACTTGTTTGCAGATGATACAATCTCATATTTGGAAAAACCCAAATACTCCACACATAAAAACTATTAGAACTGTAAACAAATTCAGTAAAGTTGCAGGATACAAAATCAATGTACAAAAATTAGTAGCATTTCTATATGCCAACACTGAACAATCTGGAAAAGAAATCAAAGAAGTAATCCCATTTACAATAGCCACAAATAAAATTAAATACCTAGGAATTAACTAAACCAAAGAAGTGAAAGATCTATTCAATGAAAACTATAAAACCCTGATGAAAGAAATTGAAGAGAACACCAAAAAATAGAAAGATATTCCATGTCATCCATGAATTGGAAGAATCAATATTGTTAAAATGTCCATAGTTCTCAAACAATCTATAGATTCAATGCAATCTCTATCAAATTATCAATGACATTCTTCACAGAAATTTTTTAAAAATTCCAAAATGTATATAGAACCACAAAAGACCCAGAATAGCCAAAGCTATCCTAAGGAAAAAGAACAAAAATGGAAAAACCACATTACCTGACTTCAAATTATACAACAGAGCTATTGTAACCAAAACAGCATGGCACTGGCATAAAAACAGACACACAGAACAGTGGAACAGAATAGAGAACCCAGAAATAAATCATACATCTACAGTGAACTCATTTTTGACAAAGATGCTGGGAAAACTAGATTGTCTATATGCAGAACAATGAAACAAGATACCTATCTCTCACCATATACAAAAATCAAATCAAAATAGATTAAAGACTTAAATCCAAAACCTCAAACTATGAAACTACTAAAGAAAACTTTGGGGAAACTCTACTGGACATTGGACTGGGCAGAGACTTCTTGAGCAATAACCCACAAGCACAGGCAACCAAAGCAAAAATGAACAAATGGGAATACATCAAGTTAAAAAGCTTCTGCACAACAAAGGAAACAACAAAGTGAAGACACAACCCACAAAATGGGAGAAATATTTGCAAACCACCCATCTGACAAGGAATTAATAACCAGAATATATAAGGAGGTCAAACAATTCTATAGGAAAAACCTAATAATCTGATTAAAAATGGGTAAAAGATCTGAATAGACATCTCTCAAAAGAAGACATACAATTAGCAAATAGGTATGGAAAGGTGTTCACATCATTAATCATCAGAGAAATGTAAATTAAAACTACAATGAGATATCATCTCACCCTAATTAAAAAATGGCTTTTATTTAAAAAAATAGGCAATAACAAATGCCAGCAAGGATGTGGAGAAAAGAGAACCCTTATACACTATCGGCGGGGATGTAAATTAGTACAATCACTACGGAGAACAGTTTGGAAGTTCCTCAAAAAACTAAAAATAGAGCTACCATATGATCCAGCAATCTCACTTCTAGGTATATACCTAAAAGAAAGGAAATCAGCATATCAAAAAGATATCTGCACTCTCATGTTTATTGCAGCACTATTCACAATAGCCAAGATGTGGAAGCAAATTAAGTGTCCATTCACAGACAAATGGATAAAGAAAACGTGGTGCATATACACAGTGGACTACTATAAAAAATCAATGAGATCCCATCATTTGCAACAAAATGAATGAAACTGGCAGTCATTATGTTAAGTGAAATAAGCCAGGTACAGAAAGACAAACATTGCATGTTCTCACTTATTTGTGGGAGCTAAAGATTAAAATGATTGGACTCATGGAGATAGAGTAATAGAAGGATGGTTACCAGAGGCTGGGAAGGGTATCAGGAGGGAGGGAAAAGAAGGATGATTAATGAGTTTAAAAAAATAGGTAGAAAGAATAAATAAGATCTAATATTTGCTAGCACAACAGGGTGACTATATTTTTAAAAATTCAGTTGCTCATTTTAAAATAACTAAAAGAGTATAATTGGATTGTTTGAAACACAAAGGATAAATTCATGAGGTGATGGATACCTGATTTACCCTGATGTGATTTTTATGCATACCATGCCTGTATCAAAATATCTCATGTAGCCCATAAATATATACACCTACTATGTACCCACAAAAATTAAAAATTAAAATTTTTTAACAAGCACATTACACCTGCACAAATAGCAATTAAATAGGAATTCCAATACTTATTTACATCTCTTAAAGAATATTTAAAAGGCTCTAATATGTAAGCATTGGCAACATTTTTCAAAATTGCCATTCTACGTTCTCCTCCAGAGATGTTGGGCTGGGACATTTCCCCCAACAAAGCCCAAATCCCTGTCTTCACATCCACCCTTCATAGTTTCTATGCCTTTTCACGCCCCTGTTATTTTCCAGCTCTTTCTGTCTAATTCTCTCATATTTCCTTCTACTTCTGCAGACCTTCCCCTCTTTCTCAACCCAGTCCACAAATTTTTTTCATGTTTCTAAAGTTGTCTTTTTTGTATTGGAAACTGAAACTGTCATTAGCTATCCATGTGTTTTCTTTCTCTTTTTGTTTTTTTATTTTTATTGTTTTTATTTTTATAGATTTAGGGGTACAGATGGAGGTGTGTTACGTGGATATACTGTGTAATGGTGAAGTCTGGGCTTTTAGTGTACCCATCACCTGAATAGTGCACATTGCACCCAATAGGCAGTATTTCATCCATCATCCCTCTTCCACCCTCCCACCTTTTGTAGTCTCCATTGTCTACTATTCCACTCCATATGTTTAGCTCCTTCTTACAAGGGAGAACATTTGGTGTTTGACTTTCTGTTTCTGAGTCATTTCATTTGTGATAATAACCTCTGATAAGGACTACGGTGTCCTTAATGTCTACGCTGCAATTCCATACTCAGGCAGAGACTGCCTCCTTATTTTTCTCTCCCATTGATTCCATCCATGTTGCTGCAAAAAACATTTCATTCTTTTTTTGGCTGTGTAGTATTACATGAAATATGTATACCACATTTTTAATCCAATCACCTGTTGATGAACACGTAGGTTGATTCCATGACTTTGCTGTTGTGAATTGTGCTGCAATAAACATGTGAATGCAGGTGTCCTTTTGATATAATGATTTCTTTTCCTTTGGGTAGGTACCTGGGAGTGGGATTACTGGATCAAAGGGTAGTTCTATTTTCAGTTATTTGAGAAATCTCCTATTGTTTTCTACAGTGGTTGTACTAATTTACTTTCCCACCAACAGTGTATAAGTGTTCCCTTTTCTCCACATTCTCACCAATATCTGTTGATTTTTGGCAGTCCCCCAATTCTCTTTCACAAAAATATAGGAATTGGACAGCCAAGGTCTTTATTTAGTGCAATGAAGACAGAAGGGTGTTAAAGGAAGGTGGGAAACACTCACATATTAATAAGTCTTGTCCCCACCCCACAAATGATAAGCAAAGTGGAAGAGACCTTAAGCTATGGGGGAGCTTTTGTTGGTTGTTATTTTCTTTCTTTTCTTTTCTTTTTTTTTGACGGAGTCCCGCTCTGTTGTGGCTGGAGTGCAGTGTTATGATCTCAGCTCACTACAACCTCCACCTCCCGGATTCACGCCATTCTCCTGCCTCAGCCTCCCTAGTAGCTGGGACTACAGGCGCCCGCCACCACGCCTGGCTAATTTTTTGTATTTTTAGTAGAGACAGGGTTTCACCGTGTTAGCCAGGATGGTCTCAATCTCCTGACCTCATGATCCACCCGCCTTGGCCTCCCAGAGTGCTGGGATTACAGGCATGAACCACCACGCCTGGCCATTGGTTGTTATTTTCTAGAAAACGGGAGCAGATAGAATTTTCTAACTCTGGCTTTGCAAATACTATAATTGTTCTAGCAGACTGGTACCTGCTGAAAAACCTCAGATGACTTGTAGTAACTTGAATTTGATTATCTCTCAGTAACTGTGTTGAGAACTTTCTGGAAATTATATCTTTAGGGGTGTGGAGAAGCCGGGAGGACTGGGTGTAAGTGCAGGGATCAGAAGCCGGTTGGCAGGTGAGAGGTTTTCTCACTCTAGGGAGATTCTTCAAGCAATCACTATGTCAACAGACACAAGTGTTTCCCTTCCTTCATATGAGGAAGATCAGGGATCCAAACTTACTCAAAAAGCTAAAGAGGCACCATTCATACCTGTTGGAACAGCAGGTTTTGCAGCAATTGTTGCATATGGATTATACAAACTGAAGAGCAGGGGAAATACTAAAATGTCCATTCATCTGATCCACATGCGTGTGGCAGCCCAAGGCTTTGTTGTAGGAGCAATGACTGTTGGTATAGGCTATTCCATATATCGGGAATTCTAGGCAAAACCTAAGCCTTAGAAGAAGAGATGCTGTCTTGGTCTTGTTGGAGAGCTTGCTTTAGTTAGAGGTCTCATTATTGAAGTTACCTATTATTGTTGGAAATAAACTAGTTTGTATGAGTTTAGATGGTAACATGGCATTTTGAATATTGGCTTCCTTTCTTGCAGGCTTGATTTGCCTGGTGACCGAATTACTAGTGACTAGTTTACTAACTAGGTCATTCAAGGAAGTCAAGTTAACTTAAACATGTCACCTAAATGCACTTGATGGTGTTGAAATGTCCACCTTCTTAAATTTTTAAGATGAACTTAGTTCTAAAGAAGATAACAGGCCAATCCTGAAGGTACTCCCAGTTTGCTGCAGAATCTCACATATTTTGGATGTTGTATAAGAGTCCTATTTGCCCCAGTTAATTCAACTTTTGTCTGCCTGTTTTGTGGACTGGCTGGCTCTGTTAGAACTCTGTCCAAAAAGTGCATGGAATATAACTTGTAAAGCTTCCCACAATTGATAATATATATGCATGTGTTTAAACCAAATCCAGAAAGCTTAAACAATAGAGCTGCATAATAGTAGTATTTATTAAAGAATCACAATTGTAAACATGAGAATAACTTAAGGATTCTAGTTTAGTTTTTTGTAATTGCAAATTATATTTTTGCTGCTGATATATTAGAATAATTTTTAAATGTCATCTTGAAATAGAAATATGTATTTTAAGCACTCATGCAAAGGTAAATGAACACTTTTTAAATGTGTGTGTTGCTTATTTTTTCCGTAAGAATTGTAAACATTGAACTGAACAAATTACCTATAACGGATTTGATTAATGACTTATGAGCAAGCTGGTTTGGCCAGACAGTACACCCAAACTTTTATATAATATGCAGAAGGCTATTACACTTGCAAAATTCTCTTGTCTAATCTGAATTTACATTCCATGGTGATAACATGGTATATGTATTGTTATTAAAGTAAGTGACCCACGTCAAAAAAAAAAAAAAGAAATTATATCTCTAACTCAAGATCTTTGCTCTAAACGCTTGAAGTCAAAAGTCAGAGCATAAACAGAGGTGATTCTGAGGCAAGAACAGTGACTGACAGGGCAGAGGAGGAGGTTGGAGGTGCATTGGGGCTGACCTGCATCGCCCTTCCCTTTGATGAAAAGAATCTATTTCTTCCATAAGATAAACACAACACTGAAGAAAAAAGAAATGACCCAATGCAGACATTACTCAGTTCAATAAGACCAGCTCTGTTACATGTCAGTAGAGAGGACCAATAAAACTATGTAAGAAAATGGACACTGACATTCAACACTGTCACCCCCTACCCCATACATGGGTGAGTTGAGAATGTTTTGCATGTTTTTATCCAGATACATTTTTCTGATTATACTGGAATTAATGTGATATCTCCACGATTGAAACCTTTTTGAGATCCCAAGGCAATGACAGTTTTTAATTCCCTGAGGCAATCTTCTACGTTAGATGATCTCACTTCAAATGATTTTTGATTACTGACTGTGTAATGCAAATTTAACCACTGAGCTCATTTCAAACAGAGAAATGCTCAAAAGCAAGGTATTCTAGATTAAAAATTCCTAGGGATCAAAACCATGCCTCATTTATATTTTCCATGACCCCATGGCATAGTGGACTTTATTACATAGAAATATAACTTTAAAAAATTATTACATTGAATCTGAATCTGACTTAAACACCAATTGTATGATCACCTCTCCATGCCTCAGCTCCTTCCAATGTAAAATAAAACTGGGGATTTTAAACTCAAATGCTTTCAGATCCAGGCAGGCAAAGTGAACATGTGAGGTAGCCTGAGTACCAGTAGGGAGTAATGAGGACTATGATAATGCCCATTAATCTGCAAATTCATTAAAACTGTGCTGCTGCCCTCAAAAAAAATGTTTTCTGATTATATTTGGCCTGCAAAACACCTGTTTGAAATGCTCTCTAAGGTTGTTGCTTCCCTCATCCCTTATATTGTTCTTGAGTCAGCCATTGCTCTGGTACACATTCTTTCTAAGGATAGTCAAAAACAATATTGGGGGAGAGAGAGGTAGGTGGGTGATAACCTCCAACCAGAGCTTCCCAAGGAGATACCACTGTGTCCTTAATGCTTATGCTGGAGTTCCATACTCAGGCAGAGATTGCCTCCTTATTTTTCTCTCCCATTGATTAACTAACTGATCCCCTGTAGTAACTGTTGCTAAGTTTCAACTTAGAGTAAGCCACAAAAAGCAGAACACACCAAAAAAGACATCTGGGAATGAACATTAAAGGTGTTTGGAGTTTTCCAATTTATTAGTTGCAGAAAGTAAGACTCTAGTGAGCAGAGGGAGTCAGCATCATTAAAAATGCTGCCATGGACCCACAGAAACACCACAACAATCCCAGAGTCCTGCAGAGAGGGGTGGAGACAGCAGTTGCTGGCTAGTCTAGGCAGAGAAGGCAAAGCCCACCCTGTTGTTGGTCATGTCATAGACAGAGTAATATTCCTTGAAGAAGACATCCCCCAGAATCCAGAGGGGCTGCCCACTGTGGGAGGGCAGGTAGGTGGCCTCAGTTCCGAGCCTGCAGTAGCCATTGTTCTGAAGAGACAAAGGACATGAAGATATAACTAGCTGTACTGTAGAGACCTTTCCCCACAGGGACTCCCCATCTTATATTACATGACACCTGCAAGGGGCCCTGAATTCTTGTTCAGTCTCAGCCTGGTCCCTGGTGCCCCGCTCACATCATAGGTGCCCAGATGTGAGCTGGGACATGGAACTCCTGTTTGGGCCCACCAAATCCCAGTACCCAGGAAGCCAGGAGTGAATACGTACGTTGAAGACATAGGCAGAGGGAGGCAGAGGAAACTGGGCCCTGCCGATGATGAAGGTGATGGTGGGCATGCTCTGTATGTAGCTGCAGTCAACCACAAACTGAGAGGGGGAAGAGGCAAAGCTGAGGCGCTTCAGGGGACTAGAAGCCCAGGTAAAAGGCCCAAGGCCCACTTTGTTCCCGTGAGTTCCCTGTAAGACTTTCCCCTCGACCTTCCAGTAAAGGCTGTTTCAGAGCATGGAAGGCCTGGCCTTCCCAGGAATAACTCTGACCAGGCTCTCTTGCTTTCTTGAGTCCTCTCCTTAAATACATCTCAGCTTTTGGATTTTGGTTGTATTGATATGGTCATAAAGAATGAGGCTTATTCTAGAACAGAGTCTCTAGCCTTGGAAAGTGAAAATTACACAGAAAAGGCATGGGGCACACACTTGTGGAAGCATACTCTCCCACATACTCATATCCGCATTTGTGTGCACACGTCCATGTACTCACCATAGCATGTGCACACATGTATGCATGCATGCGCACAGATGTGTGCACACACACACACACACACAACCTGAGAAATCAAGATTTAGTCTGGGAATAGATTCTTGCATGCAGGGAGAAGCAAACAACAGATATGAGTACAAAGCGGGCAGGTGTGGGGAGAGAAGGCTACTCAGAGTGAAATCCAAAGATGTATTCCTATGGGAGAAAGAAACCAAAAGGAATGGAGAAATGTGTTGACTCTAATATTTCAGAGCAGTCAAGTGATAGTGGCCAGAAAGCTGAAATTTGCCCCTAGGACATACAGTGGATTCACAGCACCTCCTGACAACCATTCACCCCATACTCAATCAGTCTGAGTAGAGATGGTGTTACTCCCTCCTCTTCCCCTTCCTTGCATTGAAGGTTCATGACAGAAACACCATGCTGTATCCCCACCCATCTTTCCTGCCAAAGCCTCAGGTCCCATCCAACCCTTCCTCCTCTCTGTTGTGACTCCTTGCACTCAGGCATCTGTGTTGAGTCTGCCTGGGTGTGCAGAAAAGCCCTTGGCTTCTGGTACTTAACATCACCATTCTGAGCCTGCTGGGCTCCTGTTGCCTGCAGGAAGGAGCCCATGTACTACTGGGGAATGGCCAGCAGGAAGGTCCCGGAATCCACGATGGCCTGGCAACCGTCAGAGCACAAGCCAGTGGCCTGGTTACCGATGGCAAATCTGAGGGGGACACCAGGACAAAGAGAATCAAGTGCCTCTTCTGAAAACATGAGCCATGTCATCCCTTGTCCCCCAACCCAGCAGCTCTGATGTTCTTCTTCCTATTACAGCGAAGCCACTCCTATTACACATCTGCCCATGAAATGCTTCTGTCCACTTGTCATTATTGGAGTCACATCCTCAGTCTTGATCTGGTGCCTACTCCAGCTCTGACTAAAAGCTCTAGGAAGACAGAGCCTGTGTCTTATCTTCTTTCATCTACCTATATGGGGTCCAACACATAGTGCCAAACACAGTCAGGGCTTGTAATTAATAAACAGCTGCATTTTAAGCACCTACTATGTGTAAGACACTCTTTCAGGATTTATGGTGATACAAGGAGTGGGTAATTAGTGCTTACTGCTTTAAGGAGCTTACTCTAATAGAGATGAAACAACACAGTTACTCAAGCCATGACTAACACTGTAAGGCAGTAGCTGATAAACCCCGTAATGTGGTACATAGACTCTTACGTGATTCAGTCTCTGATTCCTTGTCTTGCTTTTTTCTACTGTTCTACCCTTCCTCTTCATCCCACATAGACGTGTTGAGATCTGTCTATGAGCCAGGTATCATGCAAGGCGCTTGGAGATACAATGGTAAACAAGACATACACCACAGTCTAGTGGAGAGCCCAGACATTTAACAAAAACACACAAATGATGTCTCATTGCAGCCCTGATAGGTGCACATTGCAATGTGCCAGAGAAAAGGGGACTTGATCTAGTTTGGGAAGCCAGAACAAGGATTTTTCTGAGGAAGTGAGGAAGTGATAAAGGATGAGTAGAATTGGGCTATATGAAAAGCCACCTCCATTCCATGCACAAATAATCTGCCAAGCTCTTACCTCTTTCTGCTCTTGTAGATTGGGCTGTTTCTCCAGTGCCTTACCCAATGACTAGGACATGTTAATTGTGACAGCAGCACAGGTAAGCATTATAGGATCAAAAGAGAGAGAAATCACTGTGCTCTGGGCCCCTGGGAGGATTTTTAGGGAAGATACGAATTAATCTGGGCTTTGAGGAATGCCTACAAGTCAAGTAAGCACTCCAGGTGGCATGATTAAAAGAACAAAAGCAAGAAAATCATGGCCAGGTGCAAGGACTTGTTGAAGTCTGTGCTTAATATCTGGAAGCACTGAGAGGCTATATTGATAGGTGGAGCTGAGATTCTGTATGGTCTTAAATACAGATCAAAGGAGTTTTGTCTTTAATTGGCATGTGATAGAGAATTCTCGGGTGTAGAAATAACTGATCTGAGCACAAGCTTAACTGATCCCAACGCGGATCAAATAAGCTTGTGCTCAAATTTTGGCCTTATAAAATGTGTGACTTCGGACAAGTTACTTAGCCCTCTGAGCCTTTATTTCTTTATCGATAGAATGAAACATATTGCTGACCTCCTTATAGTGCTCTTGTGGAAATTATATGCAATAATATATTTAAAGTACTTAGGCCGGGCACGGTGGCTCACACCTGTAATCCCAGTACTTTGGGAGGCCAAGGTGGGTGGATCATTTGAGGTTAGGAGTTTGAGACCAGCCTGGCCAACATGGTGAAAGCCTGTCTCTACTAAAAGTACAAAAAATTAGCTGGGCATGGGGGTGGGCACCTGTAATCCCAGCTACTCGGGAGGCTGAGGCAGGGGAATCGTTTGAACCCCGGAGGCAGAGGTTGCAATGAGCTGAGATCACACTACTGCACTCCAGCCTGGGTGACAGAGTTAGACCCTGTCTCAATTAAATAAATAAATAAAATACTTAGCATAGCACCTGGCACATATCAAACATCAATGACAGCTATTACTTTCACTAATGATAGAAGTAGTAAAGATTATGCTGATGGAAATCATCAAGCTTCCAAGAATAGAAACATAGATTCACAGTGCCTAGGAATGATCAACCTGCCAGCATGCTGAGACTCAGTACCCAATTCAAAAAGTTCAGACCAGAGCTAGACACCAGAGTCTACTGAGCTCTAGGACCACCTCAGCCTAGGGGCTGGTGATTCTATTTAAGAAGCCCGTGTGATGTGGAGGAACAGGAAATGTTGTTAAGCTGGAGGAACTCCCTGTGAGTGTCCACAATCCACAGGAAGTGCCCTCTCTACTTACTCCTCGATGGCAATCTGCCAGTACAGTTCCAGGCTGACAGGGGTCCAGATGACCTAACCAGAATAAAGTTGGGGGTCCACACCTCCAAGGATGAGCTCTCCACCATACTGGCAGGTTGGCTGGCTAGGGAGAGATGTACAAGAACGTGAGTGCCCACACACAGTCGGTGAGGCAGTTCTCTCTCCTCTCTCCTTCCTGCACTCCCTCAGACACAGGGGTGATGCAGACGAGGGGACGCTGTCCTCTGAGCTGCTCTCAGACTCAGCCTGCTGAGGCACAGGAGGAGACTTCTCAGAGTAACACCAAACTACTAAACACGATGCCCATAAGGAAGACAGAAGTGGAAACCAGGCACCCAAAAACAAACTAGAAAAGCATCCCAGAGAAACCCTCCCTGGGAGGAAGTGAGAACAGGAAACAGCTTTGGGGACAGCTAGAATGGGGCCTGAGAGAGCCCGCAAGTGCACTCTGAGAGGCATGCTCCCATCATGGTCAGGTCATAAACTAGACAATACTGGAAGGACTTCAGCCTTTTTTGCTCCTTATGCTGGCCAGTCATAGAAGAAAGACATGTGAACTTCAGGTACTTTGAGGATCATGTGTTTGGGAAAGAAGGAACAAGGGATAAAGTTTGGCGCAAAAGTACAGTGCCAAGTGGAGCAAGAAAAGTACTGGATTTGTGATCAAGATATTTGAGTTTGAGTCTTGGCTTCACACCTACTATGAGTGACCTTGATCAATTCTGACAACCTGTTTGAGCCTCCATTTTCTCCCTGGCAAGATGGGGCTAATATGAGGATTTTTGAGATGTCATTTGAAGTAATTGCTAGGAGAACACTTTATAAAGCCAGACATAATATTATGATTATTCCTCCATTATAGTTCTCTTTACTAGTAATGCTCATGTGGCTTGTTCTTTAGTGCTAATACAGCAGTCTCCAGATTTCCTAAATAAACACTGAGGGACTGTTACTCAATTTTATGAAAGGTCATCATGTGGCTTATAGCTAATATAAGTTAAAATTCTTTTTTTTTTTTTTTTTTTTTTGAGATGGAGTCTCACTCTGTCACCCAGGCTGGAGTGCAGTGGTGCGATCTCGGCTCACTGCAAGCTCCGCCTCCCAGGTTCACGCCATTCTCCTGCCTCACTCTCCCAAGTAGCAGGGACTACAGGTGCCCGCCACCAAGACCGGCTAATTTTTTTGTATTTTTAGTAGAGACGGGGTTTCACCGTGTTAGCCAGGATGGTCTCAATCTCCTGACCTCGTGATCCGCCCACCTGGGCCTCCCAAAGTGCTGGGATTACAAGCGTGAGCCACCACTTCTGGCATAATTTAAAATTCTTAAAGTGTACTTAAAATAAGATTTTTCCCAAATTTTCTGAAATACATGAATTTTATATAGCAAGTTACACTCATTGTGTCAGAACACATTATAACCTGGACCCCATCTGGTCTTGGGTTGCCTAGAATCCCCATGGACCCTCATTTTCTGACCCCTTCACAGGACGAAGGTTCTCACCAAGTGAAGTAGAAGCTGAAGACGGGCTGAGTGAGCTGGCCCTGCTGCAGCATCCCCTGCATTACTGTAGGGGAATTCCCCACTGCCATGTTTGGGTAGGCCATTCCCAGGATCCTGTCAAAGTCTGAATAGTAGAAGGGGTCGCTGGGCTCATTCTCACTCAGGCCAAACTCCTGGTTATTGACAACGATGTTATGAACCTATGGCAAGCAGACAGTACAGCTTGACAATTCAGGTGCACAAATCGCACGGCTTCCCAGACTTATGTGCACAGGGTATGGAATCCAGAAATCCTCCTGGGGAGAGGTTCTGCTTCTTTCATGCAGAACCCAACCACAAGGGTGGGAGTGGAGGGTGAAAGAGCAACCTTTCTAATCATGTGTGTCTTGGAAAAAACAATGTGGATGTTGGAGAAGTGGAAGAAGTTTTTTCTGGAGTTATAGTTTCCACTTCCATGGACAGTGAAAGAATTGAATGGTTTCATACTGAACAATCTATGTGCAAGAATGATTAGAGGAATTATAGGTGTCTGAACTAAAGAAATAAGCAAATAGTAAAAAGGCTTGTCTTCAAATATGCAAAGTGCAACTGGGTGGAAGAGGAAGTAGACTTATCTGTGTGTTTCCGGAGGGCAGAGTTAGGACCATACAGCAAAGTTGCAAGAAGACACAACAACTTTAGCACAACATAAAGGCTTCCTGCAGTCAGGACTGCTGTGGAAGCGATTTACATCTTGGGATGAAGGCTGAATTAGTCTTTGTGTTCCTTCCAACACTCAGCTTCTGGGAAGCTTGGACCTAATTAGTAAGCATGAGTTTCTCTAATAGTGTAAGACTCTAGAAAATGGGAGCCAAACCACAGGCCCTCAGAGGCTATGAAAACACTACTTACAGTCACAGTGTCATAGCCCAGGAACACACTCAGGCTGCTACTCCCACAGGATAGTGCATAGGTTTATCCATTGTTTCTGAAGGTGGAGGACAGGCTGGGATTGAACCTGTTGTGATTGGCTAAGAAAGACAGAATGGAATATTAATTTCATTTGCAGTTTTCCAAAACACATGAAGGCTACTTATCCTTGATGGATTGGGCTCATCAGACCAAGGCTGGGATAGGGCAACACCCTAGATCTTTTCTTGTAGACAAACTGTGCTAGTCCTAGAAAAGTCTATGACACACATTGCCCAAATTCCTTCCAGCTGACCATTCCCTGAGAGAAAGATTGCCTCAGACTTACCAGAAACACTGGGCCACAGGAGGGAGCTCGGCGGGAGGAAAGGAAGCCTTAGTCTGTTTCTGCTGTCTGTCTCCAAAAAAGTCAGCGCTTCTGAAAAGTGGTGCTGAAGTGATAGACTGAGAGCAATTTCTAGATGTTCCAAACAGAAGGAGGATACATGATGGACAAAGAACTCTGGACTTAGAATGATATGCCTGCACTCAAATCCCAGCTCCACTCCTCTATCTGCTCCCCTCATGGTGTGGAGGGTGGTAGTGACATACTCACAGTAGGCTTGGCTCTGGCAGTAGATGGAGGGCAGCTACAGATTGGAGGAACCCATGTCAAAGAGGACTAGGAAATTTTGGGGTGGTGTCCCAGTGCTGATCTCCCCAAAGTAGAAAGACTGCAAAAGAAAGGTTTATCACCTTCATTAAGTAACCAAGCCTTGTCTTAAGAATGGACAAGCAGTTAACCCACAGGAAGCCACCCTCTGCCCAGATCATTTTCTTGGGGGAATGAGAGGCTTATCCCACAAGTTTTCCTTCCCATCTGGAGTTAGTTCCTTTCTAGATTCTACTTTTTGTCCCTAATTGCAAGCCTTTGGCCAGCTAAGACTTAGTATGGCAAGACAATATCCTCTTCCAAATGTGTTTTCTACTTTACAGTAAGCTGATATCTTCATGGATTTATCATGCTACTCTGGAGTACCCAGAATTGGGGAAACAATCACTTTTTCTTTTTTCCTGGTGTCCAGACACACACACACACACACACCACCACCACCACCACCACACTCTTCTCCCCTTCCCTTTCAATGTTAGATACTTCTACCACCATTTTCCTCCCTTCTGGTCACACACTAGCAGAGGGTGCTAGGCAGCTAGAAAAGAGACAGCATGGAGAGAAAGAAGCTTTTCACTGGAAGGTAGTTTAAGCTCTAAGTTAACTTGGGCCAGTCATGTCACTTACCTACCTCTAGTTTCTTCACCTATAAAATGTGGGAGTTGAAATAGAAGATCCCTAACATGGCTTCCAGCTCAGACATGCCACATAACATCTCACTAAAGACAGTCCACAGGACAACAGAATGTCAAGATGCCCTGATGAGACATGGTGGGCTTGAGAATATTCAGACATTTGCTCCGGGGACTTGGCGTCTTTCCAAAGAGGGAGAGATGCAGTATCTGAGCCACTGGAGCTTTTGCCTGACAGCCTCATATGTATTTTCCTTCTTTCCCATGCACCTCATTGCCAGGACTTCCTTTGGATCTCTCAGTTGACTTGAACATTCCCACCATGAATCTCCTAACCATAAAAATGAGGCTTTAGCAGGATGGGCCAGCAATGAGAGGAAAGGAGGAAAGAAAAGGAATTACTATACTCTTAGATGGTACCAACTCGTAACTTGTTCTGATTCTTTCCATAGAAAGGGTGAGACTTTGGTTTAGTAACTAGTCAAAAATTACAGCTAATGAGCAGTATAAGTGAGTTTCTAAGAATGGTGGTTATACAAGGGTTATGGACACTCCCGGCCCCATCACTCACATCCAGGTAGTTGGTGATGGGCTCATAAGCAACAGCATCATTATTGAAATAATACTTGGCAATTGGATCAGCCTTTGGGTGGTCCCTCAGAAACGTCTCCAGTACACCCTGCTCCTCCATTGTCTGGCGGATAGACTTGCCTTTCCTCAGAATGATCCTGCAGAGAATAGGGTAAACAAATGGAAAAATAGAAACAAAATGAATCTTGGCCCCGTGAAAGCAATCTCTTCAATGACCTGACCTGCAGTGTTTAAATCTCTCCAGTACTCTACTCAAGAAAAGCCCTCTATAAGCCATGCTCTCAGTTTTTAGCACATTCTAACCACTGCTGTCACTCCAGAATTCCCGGTGTGGAATAGACCATATCATATTTTTGGGGTATTGTGTTTATATATTGTTTCCAGAGAATAAATATCTTGTTTCTTTCCAATCTCTTCTATAAGTTTGGGGTAAGGGTTGTACATCCTTCCTTCTTAGCCAACACCCACACCCATATCCCCCCACACACACTCACACACCATCCATCCATTTCAAGTCTTAGCCCCCAGTGGGTGTTCCTTTCACAGTAAAAGAGTCAACCTGATTGGTGTTCCAGGAGACCTACAGAGGAAGGCCTTTGCCCTTTCCTAGCTTGTCATGTTCCCTGAAGGCTGGAATCCACAATTAGGCCAAATCCCAATACACACCTTTCCACACCTCCTGAGAGATGTAGACAAGCCAAGACCAAGACCAGGATCTTCGTGGTGCTGACTTTTAACTCCCCACCAACACACAGGATACAGTGGCAGAGCCAGAGGTTGGGGCACACAGAGGTAGGCTAGATCTCTCTCTTATATCCTGATCCCCCTTCACTTTTGGTCTCTAGGTACATGGGCTTTCCTACATTTGTACCAGCTTCTTTGCCTACAAATCCATAGATTCTGTTTGTTTTTCCCTCTGGCAAGCATCAAGAACTTTCATATTCACTCCGTAGTGAATTTAAAAAGCAATTAATGGCTTTACTGGTGGAATCTAAAGATTAGGATTTGATAACAAATGTAAAATGCACTGAGGTCAGAGGACCCTGGTTCCTGTGTCTACTGGGCAATGGGTGTTGGCAACTTCTGCCAGGACAATGGAACAATTTGCTCTTTAGCTCCTAAGGGCATGTGGTTTTTTGAGCTTTACAGTCTACTGTCTGCTTCTTCCTCTCCTTCTCTCTCTTCCTCTTCTCTGTCTCAACTGTAGCCCTCCATATATGATTTTCATAGCCCATGAAATTCTTCTTTCTTTATTCTTTCATTTTTTTCGTTCACAAACTAGTCAATTTTTATTGAATGCTTACTCTGTGTTCACCTCTGTACTAAGCTCTGGAAGTGCAAAGATAATTAGGAAATGATCCTTGTATACAAATGCTTGCATTCCTGCTGGAATAAAGGACACATAATCAAATTGTCAGGCAATGTGACCACTCTGAGCATTCAAATGTTTGTTGAATGAGTGAGAGGGATAACAATCATGTTAAAGCAATCAGAGAGAGGGAGTGGTAGTTTTTTGCGGGATGGAAAAGGCTTCACAGAGGAGGTAACATTTAAGTAAGGATCTTGCGGGATGATAAATGAGGAAGTGAAGAAATTAAAAAAAAAAAAAAAAAACACCATTGCAAGCAGATGAAAAGCTTCAGCAGTGGCACAAAGGGGTGAAGTTTTGTGATGATTCAGAGAACATTGTGGCCAACGTAGCCAGAAGAGCAATTCTCAGCACAGTTCATCACTAGCCCAAGACATGTTCACAGGACTTGCCTGCATGTGCCCAATTCTCATCATGCTAATTGTTACTCTGAGTATTATTTTCTAGCCAAGAAACCATTTTAAATGGAAAAGACTGTAATGCTATAATAGGAATACTATTGAGTCTACGATACTATATTAGAGCAGTGCATATTTAATACCTTCAGAATTTTAACTATTATTTTATTAAATTATTTATGGCATGCCTCATAACTGACTACAACCAGAGCACCATGGATAGAAGACTGAACTACTGCAAGAGTAGTACATGGATAGTTGCTATATACAGTACAAGGTATCTATATGGGCATGACTTTCATGATCAGAATCTTGTAATGTGAATCCTCTATGCCACACTAAGCAATACTGATTTAATTCTGTAAGCAACAATAAGCCATTAAAGTTTTTTTAATCCAGCAAGTGACACACTGAATGCCCTTCTGCCTACCATTTATACAGAGCTTTTTACATTGTAGGCTTTCAGAAGTATTGAGTGAAAGAGGTCAGTTACCAAAGTAATTCCCTAAGTAAAATTGTAGCTGGCATGAAACTTTGTCATGAATCTACCCTGAAGCTATGCACAACCCCAAAGAAGTTTCAACTTTATATGTATGATTTAATGTTTTTATGTAGAAATATGTTTTTAAAGGGAAACTTAAGAGCCACTGTAAACTCATAATGACCATAACTCCCACATGTTGAACACCAGCTTTGCAGCAGACACATATTTCATGTAATCATTGCAACATCCTTGTGGGGCTAATTTAACTTTCCCAAGACCACCCAGTTAATGAAAGGTAGAACTGTGGTTTCAAGTCCAGTTTGTCTGAACTTCTATCTAAACATAGACTCCTCCTCTAGGCCTGGTGTGCTTAAGATCTCTTTGAGTTAACGTACATGAAAACATCAACTTTAATGATGATGATAAGATTTGATTTAATTTTCTATGGAAGCGATCTGTTCCAAGATGGCCGAATAGGAACAGCTCCGGTCTGCAGCTCCCAGCGTGATCAACACAGAAGATGGGTGATTTCTGCATTTCCAACTGAGGTACCTGTTTCATCTCACTGGGACTGGCTGGACAGTGGGTGCAGACCATGGAGGGTGAGCTGAAGCAGGGCGAGGCATTGCTTCACCCGGGAAGCATAAGGTGTTGGGGGATTTCCCTTTCCTAGCCAAGGGAGGCCGTGACAGACTGTACCTGGAAAAATGGGACACTCTCACACAAATACTGTGCTTTTCCCAAGGTTTTAGCAACTGGCAGACAAGGAAATTCTCTCCTGTGCCTGGCTCAGCGGGTCCCACGCCCACGGAGCCTTGCTTACTGCTAGCACAGCAGTCTGAGATCGAACTGTGAGGCAGCAGCCTGGCTGGGGTAGGGGTGTCCACCATTGATGAGGCTCGAGTAGGTAAACAAAGCACCAGGAAGTTCAAGCTGGGCAGAGCCCAATGCAGCTCAGTAAGGCCTACTGCCTCTAGACTCCACCTCTGTGGGCAGGGCTTAGCTGAACAAAAGGCAGCAGACAACTTCTGTAGACTTAAACATCCCTGTCTGACAGCTCTGAAGAGAGCAGTGGTTCACCCAACACGGCATTTGAACTCTGAGAACTGACAGACTGCCTCCTCAAGTGGGTCCCTGACCCCCGTGTACCCTAACTGGGAGACACCTCCCAGTAGGGGCTGACAGACACCTCATATAGGCGGGTGCCCCTCTGGGATGAAGCTTCCAGAGGAAGGATCAGGCAGCAGTATTTGCTGTTCTGCAGCCTCTGCTGGTGATACCCAGGAAAACAGGGTCTGGAGTGGTCCTCCAGAAAACTCCAACAGACCTGCAGCTGAGGAACCTGACTGTTAGAAGGAAAACTAATAAACAGAAAGGAGTAGCATCAACATCAACAAAAAGGACATCTACACCAAAACCCCATCTGTAGGTCACCAACATCAAGGATCAAAGGTAGATAAAACCACAAAGATGGGGAGAAACCAGAGTAGTAAAGCTGAAAATTCTAAAAATCAGAGTGCCTCTTCTCCTCCAAAGGATCACAGCTCCTTGCCAGCAACAGAACAAGGCTGGATGGAGAATGACTTTGACGAGTTGACAGAAGTAGGCTTCAGAAGGTCGGTAAAAACAAATCTCCAAGCTAAAGGAACATATTTGAACCCATCACAAGGAAGCTAAAAACCTTGAAAAAAGGTTAGATGAATGGTTAACTAGAATAAACAGTGTAGAGAAGACCTTAAATGACCTGAAGCAGCTGAAAACCATGGCATGAGAACTTCAGGACCCATGCACAAGTTTCAGTAGCTGATTCGATCAAGCAGAAGAAAGGGTATCAGTGATTGAAGATAAAATTAATGAAATAAAGCAAGAAGACAAGGTTAGAGAAAAAAGAGTGAAAAGAAACGAACAAAGCCTCCAAGAAATATGGGACTGTATGAAAAGAGCAAATCTATGTTTGATTGGTGTACCTGAAAGTGATGGGGAGAATGGAACCAAGTTAGAAAACACTCTGCAGGATATTATCCAGGAGAACTTCCCCAACCTAGCAAGGCAGGCCAACATTCAAATTCAGGAAATGCAGAGAACACCACAAAGATACTCCTCGAGAAGAACAACCCCAAGACACATAATTGTCAGATTCACCAAGGTTGAAATGAAGGAAAAAATGTTAAAGGCAGCCAGAGAGAAACATCGGGTTACCCACAAAGGGAAGCCCATCAGACTAACAGCGGATCTCTCGGCAGAAACCCTACAAGCCAGAAGAGAGTGAGGGCCAATATTCAACATTCTTAAAGAAAAGAATTTTCAATGCAGAATTTCATATCCAGTCAAACTAAGCTTCATTAGTGAAGGAGAAATAAAATCCTTTATAGACAAGCAAATGCTGAGAGATTTTGTCACCACCAGGCCTGCCTTACAAGAGCTCCTGAAGGAAGCACTAAACATGGAAAGAAACAACCAGTACCAGCCACTGCAAAAACATGCCAAATTGTGAAGACCATCGATGCTATAAAGAAACTGCATCTATTAATGGGCAAAATAACCAGCTATCATCATAATGACAGGATCAAATTCACATATAACAATATTAACCTTAAAATGTAAATGGGCTAAATGCCCCAATTAAAAGACACAGACTGGCAAATTGGATAAAGAGACAAGATCCATCAGTGTGCTGTATTCAGGAGACCCATCTCATGCAAAGACGCACATAGGCTCAAAATAAAGAGATGGAGGAAGATCTACCAAGCAAAGGAAAAGCAAAAAAAGCAGGGATTGCAATCCTAATCTCTGATAAAACAGACTTTAAACCAACAAAGATCAAAAGAGACAAAGAAGGCCATTACATAATGGTAAAGGGATCAATTCAACAAGAAGAACTAACTATCCTAATATATATGCACCCAATCCAGGAGCACCCAGATTCATAAAGCAAGTCCTTCAAGACCTACAAGGAGACTTAGACTCCCACACAATAATAATGGGAGACTTTAACACCCCACTGCCAATATTAGACAGATCAACGAGACAGAAGGTTAACAAGGATATCCAGGACTTGAACTCAGCTCTGCAACAAGCAGACCTAATAGACATCTACAGAAATCTCCACCCCAAATCAACAGAATATACATTCTTCTCAGCACCACATCGCACTTATTCTAAAATTGACCACATAATTGGAAGTGAAGCAGTCCTCAGCAAATGTAAAAGAACAGAAATCACAACAAACTGTCTCTCAGACCACAGTGCAACCGAATTAGAATTCAAGATTAAGAAACTCACTCAAAACTGCTCAACTGTATGGAAACTGAACAACTTGCTCCTGAATGACTACTGGGTAAATAACAAAATAAAGGCAGAAATAAAGATGTTCTTTGAAACCAATGAGAACAAAGACACAACATACCAGAATCTCCGGGACACATTTAAAGCAGTGTGTAGAGGGAAATTTATAGCACAAAATGTCCACAAGAGAAAGCTGGAAAGATTTAAAATTGGCACCCTAACATCACAATTAAAAGAACTAGAGAAGCAAGAGCAAACACATTCAAAAGCTAGCAGAAGGCAAGAAATAACTAAGAAGAGAGCAGAACTGAAAGAGATAGAGACGCAAAAAAACCCTTCAAAAAAATCAATGAATCCAGGAGCTAGTTTCTTGAAAAGATCAACAAAATTGATAGACTGCTAGCAAGACTAATAAAGAAGAAAAGAAAGAAGAATCAAATAGATGCAATAAAAAATGATAAAAGGGATATCACCACTGATCCCACAGAAATACAAACTACCATCAGAGAATACTATAAACACCTCTACGCAAATAAACTAGAAAATCTAGAAGAAATGGATAAATTCCTGGACACATACACCCTCCCAAGACTAAGTCAGGAAGAAGTTGAATCTCTGAATAGACCAGTAACAGGCTCTGATTTTGAGGCAATAATTAATAGCCTACCAACCAAAAAAAGTCCAGGACCAGACAGATTCACAGCTGAATTCTACCAAAGGTACAAAGAGGAGCTGGTACCATTCCTTCTGAAACTATTCCAATCAGTAGAAAAAGAGGGAGTCCTCCCTAACTCATTTTATGAGGCCAACATCATCCTGATACCAAAGCATGGCAGAGACACAACAAAAAAGATAATTTTACACCAATATCCCTGATGACCATCGATGTGAAAATCCTCAATAAAATACTGGCAAACCGAATCCAGCAGCACATCAAAAAGCTGATCCACCACAATCAGGTCGGCTTCATCCCTGGGATGCAAGGCTGGTTCAACATACACAAATCAATAAACATAATCCATCACATAAACAGAACCAATGACAAAAACCACGTGATTATCTCAATAGATGCAGAAAAGGCCTTTGACAAAATTCAACAGCCCTTCATGCTAAAAACTCTCAATAAACTAGGTATTGATGGAACATATCTCAAAATAATAAGAGCTATTTATGACAAGCCCACAGCCAATATCATACTGAATGGGCAAAAACTGGAAGCATTCCCTTTGAAAACCGGCACAAGATAGGGATGCCCTCTCTCACCACTCCTACTCAACATAGTGTTGGAAGTTCTGACCAGGGCAATCAGGCAAGAGAAAGACGTAAAGGGTATTCAATTAGGAAATGAGGAAGTCAAATTGTCCCTGTTTGCAGATGATATGAGTGTATATTTAGAAAACCCCATTGTCTCATCCCAAAATCTCCTTAAGCTGATAAGCAACTTCAGCAGTCTCAGAATACAAAATCAATGTGCAAAAATCACAAGCATTCCTATACACCAATAACAGACAAACAGAGAGCCAAATCATGAGTGAACTCCCATTCACAATTGCTACAAAGAGAATAAAATACCTAGGAATCCAACTTACAAAGGATGTGAAGGACCTCTTCAAGAAGAACTACAAATCACTGCTCAACAAAATAAAAGAGGACACAAACAAATGGAAGAACATTCCATGCTCATGGATAGTAAGAATCAATATTGTGAAAATGGCCACACTGCCCAAGGTAATGTATAGATTCAATGCCATCCCCATGAAGCTACCAATGACGTTCTTTACAGAATTGGAAAAAACTACTTTACAGTTCATATGGAACCAAAAAAGAGCCCGCATTGCCAAGACAATTTGCTAAGCAAAAAGAACAAAGCTGGAGACATCACGCTACCTGACTTCAAACTATACTACAAGGCTACAGTAACCAAAACAGCATGGTACTCTTATCAAAACAGAGATACAGACCAGTGGAACAGAACAGAGCCCTAAGACATAATACCACACATCTACAACCATCTGATCTTTGACAAACCTGACAAAAACAAGAAATGGGGAAAGGATTCCCTATTTAATAAATGGTGCTGGGAAAACTGGCTAACTATATGTAGAAAGCTGAAACTGGATCCCTTCCTTACACCTTATACAAAAACTAATTCAAGATGGATTAAAGACTTAAATGTTAGACTTAAAACCATAAAAACCCTAGAAGAAAACCTAGGCAATGCCATTCAGGACATAGGCGTGGGCAAGGACTTCATGACTAAAACACCAAAAGCAATGGCAACAAAAGCCAAAACAGACAAATGGGATCTAATTAAAGAGCTTCTGCACAGCAAAAGAAACCACTATCAGAGTGAACAGGCAACTTACAGAATGGGAGAAAATTTTTGCCATCTACCCATCTGATAAAGAGCTAATATCCAGAATCTACAAAGAACTCAAACAAATTTACAAGAAAAAAACAAACAACCCCATCAAAAAGTGGGCAAAGGATATGAACAGACACTTCTCATAAGAAGACATCTATGCAGCCAACAGACACATGAAAAATGCTCATCATCACTGGTCATCAGGGAAATGCAAATCAAAACCACAGTAAGACATCATCTCACGCCAGTTAGAATGGCAACCATTAAAAAGTCAGGAAACAACAGATGCTGGAGAGGATGTGGAGAAATAGGAACGTTTTACACTGTTGGTGGGAGTGTAAATTAGTTCAACCATTGTGGAAGACAGTGTGGCGGTCCCTCAAGGATCTAGAACTAGAAATACCATTTGACCCAGCCATCCCATTACTGGGTATGTACCCAAAGGATTATAAATCATGCTACTATAAAGACACATGCACACGTATGTTTATTGCAGCACTACTCACAATAGCAAAGACTTGGAACCAATGCAAATGTCCATCAATGATAGACTGGATTAAGAAAATGTCCACATATACACCATGGAATACTATGCAGCCATAAAAATGGATGAGTTCATGTCCTTTCCGGGGAAATGGATGAAGCTGGAAACCATCATTCTCAGCAAACTGTCACAAGGACAGAAAACCAAACACCGCATGTTCTCACTCATGGGTGGGAACTGAACAATGAGATCACTTGGACACAAGGCGGAGAACATCACACACTGGGGCCTGTTGTGGGGTAGGAGGCTGGGGGAGGGATAGCATTAGGAGAAATACCTAATGTAAATGATGAGTTGATAGGTGCAGCAAACCAACATGGCACATATATACCTATGTATGAAACCTGCACATTGTGCACATGTACCCTAGAACTTAAAGTATAATAAAAAAAATTTTTTATGGAAAAGTGTATTGCTTTTCTCATCTTTCCTAGATTTTTCCTGCCTGCATATAAAAACTTAACCCTGATAACTGCTGCCACCTGGTGGCAATATTCCTACCTTACAAAAGCAGGGTTTTGAAAGGTTGAAAAGTGTGGCTGACGTTTCACAATCCAAGTCAGATGTGAAAATAGCTCCTAACATCTTCTCCACAGCACTTTCCTAAGTGAAGACAACATGTAACTGTTCATTTGTCTTGTCTGAGACTGCCCCTTTTCCCCACCCACGTCAAAGCAGCCAAAACATCACCTTTCCAGCTATTCTAAAATTTCCCACATCTCACATGCATACCTCTGACCTCTCAATCCTTTAACATGATAGTGTTCGTCCCTTTAACACTCCAGAAAACTTTCTAAGTGTTCTCTTCCTACGTTTGGACAGTCTTCTTTGCAGCATGATATTAGTAGATAAGCTCTCTGAGTGTTTCCTCAGCCTAAGATGAAAGAATGTATGTAAAGTGCAGAGCAGCCTCTGAGTTCTCCAGGATACGTCATTCCCCTCATCATTTTTAAAGTCTTCTGGGAGCCTGGTTCATGAAATATCACACACTGTACTCAGCACAGTGGCTTCTATGTAGAGGCACCCAATAAATAAGTATGGAATGAGCCAACTGTATAGACAGCGACTTCAAACTGTCCTGTTAAAATACACATATTTTGCCAGTTCAAGTTCATTACAGAGCTCCTATTAGGTTGGTGCAAAAGTAATTGTGGTTTTTGCCATTACTTTTAATATTATCATGCCTGTAGTTTAGCTTTTCCTGTTAGCTGGGAATGGAATGATGAGACCAGAAACATTTTATTTTTTTATTTTTTTTGTTTTTCAGCTCATTCTTTTTTATTATTATTATTATTATTATTAAGCATTTATTGATCATTCTTGGGTGTTTCTCGGAGAGGGGGATGTGGCAGGGTCATAGGATAATAGTGGAGAGAAGGTCAGGAGATAAACACATGAACAAAGGTCTCTGGTTTTCCTAGGCAGAGGACCCTGCGGCCTTCTGCAGTGTTTGTGCCCCTGGGTACTTGAGATTAGGGAGTGGTGATGACTCTTAAAGAGCATGCTGCCTTCAAGCATCTGTTTAATAAAGCACATCTTGCACCGCCCTTAATCCATTTAACCCTGAGTTGACACAGCACATGTTTCAGAGAGCAGGGGGCTGGGGGCAAGGCCGTAGATCAACAGCATCCCAAGGCAGAAGAATTTCTCCTAGTCAGAACAAAATGGAGTCTCCTATGCCCACCTCTTTCTACACAGACACAGCAACAATCTGATCTCTCCTTCCTTTCCCCACGCTTCCCCCCTTCTTTTCAACAAAACCGCCATCGTCCTCATGGCCCGCTCCCGATGGTCGCTGTCTCTTTGGAGCTGTTGGGTACACGTCCCAGACAGGGCGGCCGGGCAGAGGTGCTCCTCACTTCCCAGACGGGGCGGCCGGGCAGAGGTGCTCCTCACTTCCCAGACGGGGCGGCCGGGCAGAGGTGCTCTTCACTTCCCAGATGGGGCAGCCGGGCAGAGACGCTTCTCACCTCCCAGACGGGGTGGAGGCCGGGCAGAGGCGCTCCTCACTTCCCAGATGGGGCGGCCGGGCAGAGACGCTCCTCACCTCCCAGAAGATGGGCAGCCAGGCAGAGACGCTCCTCACTTCCTATATGGGATGGCGGCGGGGCAGAGGCACTCCTCACTTTCCAGACGGGGCGGCCGGGCAGAGGGGCTCCTCACATCCCAGACGATGGGTGGCCAGGCAGAGACACTCCTCACTTCCTAGACGGGGTGGCGGCGGGGCAGAGGCTGTAATCTTAGCACTTTAGGAGGCCAAGGCAGGAGGCTGGGAGGTGGAGGTTGTAGCCAGCCGAGATCACGCCACTGCACTCCAGCCTGAGTAACATTGAGCATTGAGTGAGCGAGACTCCGTCTGCAATCCCAGCACCTCGGGAGGCCGAGGCGGGCAGATCACTCAAGGCCAGGAGCCGGAGACCAGCCCGGTCAACACGGCGAAACCCCGTCTCCACCAAAAATACAAAAACCATTCAGGCGTGGCGGCGCGCGCCTGCAATCCCAGGCACTCGGCAGGCCGAGGCAGGAGAATCACAGGAGCCCAAGGCAGGGAGGTTGCAGCGAGCCGAGATCACGGCAGTACAGTCCAGCTTCGGCAACAGAGGGAGACCGAAAAAAGAAGGAGATGGAGACCGAAGAAAGAGGAGAGGGAGGGGGGAGGGGGAGGGGGCCCAGACACATTTTAAATGAGAATGGAAAGAGGTAGGCACAACATCCTAGGCAACTGATGATATTGGGAAGATCAACATGGAGCTTCACGCTGGGTCCTGGGGAAAACAGGCACAGAATGTAGACGTTTTCTTTCTCAAAATTAGTAGAAGTCTAGTGAAGCCCTTGCTATGTGTTCAATATTAAACTACTGATGTTGTAACCTTACCAAAACCTTCTAAAATGTAGAGCGAACTCTCTTATAGTGAATTATCTTACAGTGTTTTCTTGGTGCTTAGAAAACAAAGACTTATCACGGGAAAGTGTCCACCTCAAACATGTGTCTTCCCTTCAAGACATTTGCCAATTTGAAGCTGCATGGGGCAGGAGGCCATAGAGTTGAGCTGGGAACTTCTGATGACGAGAGATGAACCCCCTTAAGTCTTTCAAAACTTAAGAAGAGACAGATAACCACCAACTGTCAAACAAAATCCCAGAGAAGTCATTCCAGAGCAACAGGGACAAATCAGAGGCAGATGAATATTTCAAAAGCTGCAACTCAACCCTGACCCAGTTCAATCCCTAAATAGATTGGAATTAGCTGGCTTTCACTCTGTCTGCATAACAGAAGAAAAAGACCCTTTTCAGTGAAAGAAATAATAAAAGGTAGATGATGATACTGGGAGGATCAACATGGAGCTTCACATGGGGTCCTAGGGAAAACAGGCACAGAATGTTGACGTTGTCTTTCTCAAAATGAGGAGAAGCCTAAGCCCTTGCTATGTGTTCAGTATTAGACTACATTAATTCCAGGGTATTCACAACTCAACTAACATATTCTCTTCACCTCTTTCCTGAATTATTTAGTTTCTCCTGCTCTGCCCTGCCCTTGGCTCTTCCACAGGACCTGAATGTAACCAGTGTTCCTGTAAGTCCGTGTTTGAACTGCAGAAACAAATTACACCAGAGTATTCCCACTCCAGCTGCAGGGTTGTTGGGAAGCTGAGAAAATGTGAAATTCTACACCAAGGACTATGTTTCCATGGGCTCTGCCAGCCTCTCATCAAACATTTTTTTTTTTTTTTTTTTTGAGATGGAGTTTTTCTCTTGTTGCCCAGGCTGGAGTGCAATGGCACAATCTTGGCTCACCGCAACCTCCGCCTCCTGGGTTCAATGGATTCTCCTGCCTCAGCCTCCCGAGTAGCTGGGATTACAGGTGCGTGCCACCACACCCAGTTTTTATACTTTTAGTAGAGATGGAGTTTCGCCATGTTAGCCAGGCTGGTCTTGAACTCCTGACCTCAAGTGATCTGCCGTCTTTGGCCTCACAAAGTGCTGGGATTACAGGCATGAGCCACGCGCCTGGCCCAAACATTTTTACCAAAAAGGAAGCCCCACAGCCCTCTCATGATACTCATGAACATCAAACTAAATAATAAACATTTTATTCCTGCACAGATTGAGCAGTGGCAAATGAGAGGTATATAGAAACCCATACTCTTGCACACTCTTAGAACCTAGATGCTACCCTTCTTGCTCACCCTGCCACACATCCATAGCTGCATGTTTTTATCATGGTGAATATGTGGGTGACGACGGGGCAGTCCCAGCTTTCTACTGTCATTTCTCTGATCTTGTCATTTTTGAGTGTACTGGAAATTGTGTATAAGTAAACTATAAGGACTCTGGGTGAGTTTTTGTTTCATTTAAAAATATCCTTCTTTTCTTTTGTTACGCAGACAGAGTGCAAAGCCAGCTAATTCCAATCTATTTAGGGATTAAGCTGGGTCAGGGTTGAGTTGCAGCTTTTGAAACATTTATCTGCCTCTGATTTGTCCCTGTTGCTCTGGAATGACTTCTCTGGGATTTTGTTTGACAGTTGGTGGTCTGTCTCTTCTTAAGTTTTGAAAGACTTAAGGGGGTTCATCTCTCGTCATCAGAAGTTCCCAGTTCAACTCTGGCTTCCTGCTCCGTGCAGCTTCAAATCTGGCAAATGTCTTGAAGGGAAGATACACGTTTGAGGTGGACACTTTCTCGTGATAAGTCTTTGTTTTCTAAAAGTATCATGAGAACACTGTAAGAGAATTCACTCTGCCTTTTAGAAGCTTTTGGTAAGGTTTAACAGCCTCCTGTATGACTCCGGAAACTAGCAAATGCCCTTTTGAAAACTGGTCACGTATTTGGGGTCCCGGAAGTTTTCCACATGTCATTCTAGTTCAATGTAACCTTTAAATATATTTCGCCCTTCCTTAGCAATTGGCTTTCTTCTTGGGCATATCTCAGCATGTGTACAAAACTGGCAAATGTCTGCAGAGAAAAAAGGTGGCTGGCTCTGTTCATCTCACCTCAGAAAGGTTCTCATCTCTCTGGATTTTATTAGTTTATCTTGTCCTGATTGCCTCCATAGTGTTCTGATGCATTTAACCACATAATTTTTGTAATTTAGTTGGCTTTTGCTAATTGTTGTAGCAGGAACAATTGTTCCTTCAGTGTAGTCGGAAACAAGCACAAAATACCAGGTGCTTTATATGTCATATTTTAGCCTGTTTTCACCATAATACCACAGGTTATATTGGATTTTGTTGGTTCCAAAGTCCTTCCTTAGAAATTCACCTTTCCCCTATCCAGTGTACTTCTAACGAGGTGAACAGTGTTGTTATTACCCTCTCCCAACTCTAACCTCAGCAATGGGTACTTTATTTTAGTCCAGAAAAATTGTAGCACTTCATTCCCCTAGAAACAATGATGATACCAGGAGTCATGCATGACTCCCTTGAGGCTATTAGTCATTCTTTTTTGTGTGTGTGTGATGAAGTTTTGCTCTTGTTGCTCAGGCTGGAGTGCAATGGTGTGATCTCAGCTCACGGCAACCTCTGCCTCCAGGTTCAAGCAATTCTCCTGCCTCAGCCTCCTGAGTAGCTGGGATTACAGGTGCCCACCACCATGCCTGGCTAATTTTTTGTATTTTTAGTAGAGACAGGGTTTTGCCGTGTTTGTCAGGCTGGTCCCGAACTCCTGACCTCAGGTGAT
Organism: Pongo pygmaeus; assembly: GCF_028885625.2. Lineage (NCBI taxonomy): Eukaryota > Metazoa > Chordata > Mammalia > Primates > Hominidae > Pongo > Pongo pygmaeus. The sequence goes on along the minus strand of NC_072373.2, from coordinate 118,322,100 downwards.
CCAACTGCTTCGGCTTCCCAAAGTGTTGGGATTACAGGCGTGAGCCACTGTGCCCAGCCTAGAGTCAGTCTTGAGATTGAAATATAATTGTTAGGTGAAACAAGTATTTCCACTGGAAAAATACAAGCTTGGGGATTTCAGTGGTGATTGTTTTGACCAGATGAAGATTATCTGCAGAATAAAATCAAATAAAAGCTAGCAGAGATGTTTGTGTATGCACGTGTGTGTGTGTTTGTGTATATGTGTGTTGCAGGGGGTCGGGGGGAAGAGAGAGAGTGCATGAGCACAAGACAGTGATCTAGACCCACCTGCGTAAAGAGAACTAATACATTCCCTTGTTGCTTAAGCTTCTTCGAGGGTTTGCCACTTGCAAATTTTTCTAAGTCCTGATGAATAGGCTAAAATCATCCCAACTTTTTCTATAAAAAGATTGATATTCAGAGAGATTAAATAATATAACTAATGTCACACAGCCAGAAATTGCTGAGCTAGGATTTGAATCCAAGTGGGCCTGACTCCAAAGTCCATGCTTTTCCTACAACATCATGCTTCTGCCATACTTGATGTTAAGGAAACTAAGCCTTAATGTGAGGGACCCAACTTGTTCCAGGTTCTCCCAGCTCTTGGGTTAACTGGCATTTGTCAGGTCTTTAGAGAGTAGATATGGGGAAAGGGCATATGCCTCACAGATGAAGGGAAATGTGCATGTTCAAGTTCTATTCCTTGGCCATGATGAACTTTGCTTGTGGACATAATTATCTATCATCCAGCTCTACTGACCACCACAGAGTAGGTGCAGCGGGGCTAAATAGTGGACAGACATCTGTTTATGCCCTCTGTGATCTTTCAGCCTAAGAAATATTAGCATCTTACTTTACATTTGCATTCTGTTCACATAATTCTATTCTGTTCACTTGTCTTTTATGAAATCTTCGTGATGTACCTTGGGCAGTGAGAGGAAGTATAGAAAAGTGGTTGAGAGCATGCACTCAGACACCAGACAGCTCTGATTTGCATCCTGGCTCTGCCGCTTGCTTATGTGACCTCAGACAAGCCATGGTTGTGCATCCCTTAAATATGGAGATGTGCTCTGAGAAATGTGTTGTTAGGCAATTCTGTTATTGTGCAAACATCATAGAGCGTACTTACACAAACCTAGATGGTATGGCCTACTACACACCTAGGGTATATGGTATTGCTTCTGTACTACAAACCTATACAACCTGTTACTTTACTGAACACTGTGGGTGATTATAACACAATGGTAAGTATTTGTGTATCTAAACATAGAAAAGGTATGGTAAATGCACAATATTATAATCTTATGGGACCACCATCATATATGCAGTTCGTTGTTGACCAAAATGTCTTACGCGGCACATGACTGAACTTAACAACTTCTGTGCTTGTTTCATCGTTGGCAAAATGGGGATAACAAGTAGTGACTACATCGTAAGGTATTATACACATTAAATAAAGTACAATATGTAAATTGCCTAGTCTGGTGTCTAGTGCCTGGTAAGTGTCATATTATTTCTGCTGTTATTAACTATGAAGGGTGGTGCCTGAGGCAGCTAGTTATCCACTGCCCTGGTTTGAGTTTGCCTGAAAACAGAGCCTGACTTGTGAGTAGGTAGTTTAATTGCAAGGTGATCCTAGGACGCAGGAGTAAAAGAGTGTGGAGAGTGAGATGGGAAGGAAATGAGAAATTCTAAGGCAGGGGAAGGTGGTCAGCTAGCCTGAGATGAAGATTAGGATAAACACTGGCAGACATTACACAGAGGCAGCTTAGCTCATGTGTACCTCAGCTAAACCCTCAACATTTTCTGGAGAAACCATAAATAGTTCATATAATGTTAAGTTTTTTAAAAGTCCCCCATAAAGTACATGAGACCTTTTTTGTGAAGTTAAAACAACTACAATAAAGATATATACTCTGGAAATTCACCTACCACAATTGAACTTATATCTCAAGAAATTAAGGTAATGATAAACTCAGGATGTAAGATGTGGTTACTTAGATGGGGTAGACAAAGAATCTAAATGGTGAAGGATCTATTTGGTTAGATATAGTTACATGTGGGACAACTGAGACACAGACAACCAGAACAGAATAGAGAGTCCAGAAATAGATTCATTATGGATACTTTATCTATAACCAAGGTGGCACTGAAAAGCAGTGGGAAAAAAAAGGATAGTATTTTCAATGAATGGTGCTGGGTAATTAAATAACCACATGGAAAATGACTACTTCACATCATGTGCAAAAAAATCAATTCTAGTGAAAGATAAAACAGTAATGCTATTAGAAAATAACATTTAAAAATTGTCATAACCTTAGCAAGAAAGATTTCTTAAACAGGACACAAAAATAACTCATTAACCATAAAGGAAACAACTTAAAACTTGGAACACATTAAAATTATGAATTTCTGTTTATCTAAACACATCATTGAAAGGGTTAAAGAGTTGGTGAAGATATTTGTAATCTACTGAGCATTATCAGTATATTATCTCTCAGTTCCAGGTTCATTCATTCTCTATTGCTTGCTCTGCAAATATGGTACTGGACCTTTTAAATAGCTTTCCTTTGCCAGCTGGCATGATTTTAGGCTTTGTCAGCACAGGATGCTAGAGAAACACTGTAGGAGAAAAGGGGTTTTCCCTTCCTGGTTCTGGCATGGTCTCTCAGCAGACTCTAGCAGCCTGCAGCTGCTGCAGCACCCAGCTCTGCACCTGAACAGGAAGAAGTGTAAAACGGGAGAAAACAATCACTCCCAGGCAATGTGATGGGTTAAGGCTGCAGAAACCTTGCCTGTGGCCAAAAGCAGAAACAAATGAGAGTCTGAGACTAGACGAGATCCACATCACACAGGGACCAGATACTGGTCCAAGTTGATCCACCTGCACAAAGGGAGGACACTGAACTGAGCAGGAAACACAGGACTTGCCCTGGGGTGATGTATACTGCAGGGCCCCTGAGGAAGCATGGTCAGATGACGATGATCCTTTGAACAAGAATTAGAAAATGTCTTTCAGTCAGCAGATCTGACAAATGGGAAAACATGAATGGAAATACACATAAAAGGACAATGGATTTGAAAAAATGATTTTGAAATAGTATATATTAATGTTCCAGTATATAAGGTAGAAAGAGCACCCACAAAAAAGAAAAGGAGGTTATGAAACTAGTGAGGGCAATTATGAAGCAAGAACAGTCTATAAAATAAAACCATGGAAATTAAAATATAATAAACAAAAAAAGTAAAACTCAAAAGAGGGTTAAATATGACCAATAAGTGCAAGAAAAGATGCTCAACATCATTAATGATCAGGGAAATGCAAATTGAAACCATAAAATGGTACCATGTCACACCTACTAAGGTGACTATAATAAAAAATAGAAAATGAGTGTTGGCAAGGATGTAGAGAAATTGGAACTGTCATGCATTGTGATGGGAATGTAAAATGGTACATCTGCTGTGGAAAACAGTATGAAGGTTCCTCAAAAAGCTAAGGTTTGCTGCTATGGAATGAAGAAAAAGTAAGTCAGGGTAAGGAACATCAAGAGTGTGGGGGCAGGGAGCGTGCAGTTTGCAGTATTCAACGGGGTGATCAGCTTAAGCCTTGTTGAAAAAGGAATTATTAATTAAAAGACAGAATGGAGGTAATGAGCTATGGAACGTCTGGGAAAAGAGTGTTCTGGGCCAGGAGAACAGTTCATGCAAAGGTCCTGAGGCAGAACCATGTCTGGGTGTTCAAGAAACAACAAGGAGATGGGCAGAACTGCAGCACGGTGTGAGGAGAGAGGCCTGATCCTGGAGAGTCTCCTAGGCCGTTGCAAACACTATGTCTTTCACCCTGAGTGAAATCAGGGGCCATTGCAAAGGAACATTGTGAGACTAAAGTTTGGCTGCTGGGTTGGGAATAGAGCACAGGGGACAAGGTTTAAAGCGGAGAAGCCAAGAAGGCTATCTTAGTAACCCAGGTGAGAGATGTCTCAGGCCAGTGTAGCAATGGACGTGGTAAGATTTGTTCAATACTAACCCTATCTTGAAGGAAATGTCTTCTTTGTTCCAGAATGCAATCCATGACCCTATATTGCATTTAGATGTCATATCTCCTTAGTCTCCTCCAACTTGGAACAGTTCCTGTCTTTAATGGCCTGCACACATTTGAAGAGGACTGGCCAGTTATCTTTTTAGAATGTTTCTCAATTTGGGTATGTCTGACGTTTTTCTATGTTTGAATTCAAGTTATGTATTTTTGAAAAGAATATCACAGAACTGATATTGTGTCTTTCTCAATACATCGGGTGTTACATAATGTTGACATGTCTCATTGTTGATGAGAAAGTAATGTCAACTTTGATCATTTGGTTTAAATTGTGTCTGCCTTGCTTCATTCATTATAAAGTTACTATTTTCCCTTTATAATTAATATCTTACAGCAGAATATTTTGAGACTGTGCAAATATCCTGTTTCTTGTCATATTTTTATACAATAATTTTAACATCCCATGATATTTCTTGTCTCTAACAGTTATTACTATGTAGTGTTTGCAAAATCATGATTTTCTGTTTCTACCACGTTTACATTTATTAACTGGCATCCTATTGTAAGGAAGAGCTGCCCTTTCTTCCCTAATTATATATTTATTCAATTATTTATTGACAACAGTATAGACTCCTGATATTTACTTTATTCTCTGAACTATAATTCATTTTATTATTATATTTATCATTTATTTTGTTGCTCAAATTGTCCCAGATTTGATTGGCCATTGAGAACTCCTTCAAGGTGGATCTTGTATCCTTTTGACATGGCTCAACCATCTTTTTCAGCACTTCTTTACTACTCTCTGTAACCATAAGATGTTACCGTCTTTTCTTCTACTTTCCTCGCCTCAGCCCAAGAATCAGCCATTTCTTCGGGGACTCCTGGTTCCTCTTTATTGAAGAATGGAATTTAAAAAACAGTATCTGGGCACTATATATACTTATTGCTACTGGAATATAATTGCTTCAAGGGCCTCTCAGCAGTTAAAGCTGGGAAATATATTTATGTTTATATATTTTATATCAATTTCTGTATGGATATATAATCATGGTTTTGAATGTATTTTTAAATACATATTTATAAATATATTATTATAATATTGTAATTGTTTCAAGGGCCTCTCAGCAGTTAAAGCTGGGAAATATATGTTATACATATTTTATATCAATTTCTGTATGGATATATAATCATGGTTTTAAATATATTTTAAAATATATTATTGTAATATATATTTTAAATATATATTTAAACAAAACCATAATTAAATACTGAAATACCTTCAATTCCAATACCAAAGGGTTCATTCTAGCCTCTTCTTCTCTTTCCCTATTTATAGCTTATTTCTCTGACAGTGAGAAACCCAGCTCTCATTATCTACAGGACATTTATTTACTTGCTTACTTTTGGAAGATACATGAGGTAGTTTAAGAATTGTTCCTAGCCAGAGTAATCAGGCAAGAGAAAGAAAAAAAATTGCATGTAAATAGGAAGACAGAAAGTCAAACTACCTCTGTTTGCAGACCACACGATACTATATCTAAAAAAACCCATAGTCTCAGCCTAAAAGCTCCTTCAGCTGATAAACAACTTCAGCAAAATTTCAGAATACAAAATCAATGTACAAAAATAACTAGCATTCCTATACACTAACAGCCAAGCCAAGAGCCAAATTAGAAAGGCAATCCCTTTCTAATTTGGGAATTACAATTGCCACAAAATGATAGAATACTTAGGGATACAGCTAACCAGGGAGTTGAAAGATCTCTACAATGAGAATTACAAAACACTGCTCAAAGATATCAGAGAAGACACAAACAAATGGAATAATATCCATGCTCGTGGATAGGAAGACTCAATATCATTAAAATGGCCATACTGCCCAAAGCAATTTACAGATTCAATGCTATTCCTATCAAACTACGAACAACATTCTTCGTAGAACTAGAAAAAACTATTTTAAAATTCATATGGAACCAAAACAGAGCCTGAATAGCCAAGGCAATCCTAAGCAAAAAGAACAAAGCTAGAGACATCACCCAACTTTAAACTATACTACAGGACTACAGTAACCAAACAGCATTGTACTGGTACAGAAACAGGTACATAGACCAATGGAACAGAGTAGAGAGCCCAGAAATAAGAATGCACACCTATGACCAGTTGATCTTCAACAAAGCTGATAAAAACAAAGGAGAAATGACTCCCTATTCAATAAAAGGTGCTGGGAGAACTGGCTAGCCACATGCAGAAGATTGAAACTGGACCCCTTCCTTACACCATATACAAAAATCAACTCAAAATGGATTAAAGACTTAAATGTAAAACCAAAAACTATAAAAACTCTGGAAGACATCTAGGCAATACCATCCTGGACATAGGAACGGGCAAAGATTTCATGACAAAGTTGCCAAAAACAATCACAACAAAAGGAAAAGTTGACAAGTGGGATCTAATTAAACTTAAGAGCTTCTGCACAGCAAAGGAAACTATCAACAGAGTAAACAGACAACTTACAGAATGGGAGAAAATATTTACAAACTATGCATCTGACAAAGATCTAAGAGCCAGCATCTATAAGGAACTTAAACAAATTTACAAGAGAAAAACAAACAACCCCATCAAAAAGTGGGCAAAGGACATGAACAGACACTTTTCAAAAGAACACATACATGTGGCCAATAAGCATACGAAAAAAAACTCAACATCACTGGTCGTCAGAGAAATGCAAATCAAAACCAGAATGAGATACCATCTCACACCAGTCAGAATGGCTATTATTAAAACGTCAACAAATAACAGATGCTAGCGAGGTTGCAGAGAAAAGGGAACACTTATACACTGTTGATGGGAATGCAAATTAGTTCAACCAATGTGGAAAACAGTATGGCTATTCCTCAAAGAGCTAAAAGCAGAACTACCATTTAACCCAGCAATCCCATTACTGGGTATATACCCAGAGGAATAGAAATCACTCTACCATAAGGACACATGCGGCCAGGTACGGCAGCTCTCAGCTATAATCCCAGCACTTTGAGATCAGCCTGGGCAACATGGCCAATCCCTGTCTTTACCAAAAATACAAAAATTAGTCGGGTGTGGTGGTGCATGCCTGTGGTCCCAGCTACCAGGGAAGCTGAGATGGGATGATCACCTGAGCCTGGGGAGGTCAAAGCTGCAGTGAACCATGATTGTGCCACTGCACTCCAGCCTGGGCGACAGAATGACACCCTGCCTCAGAAAAAAAAAAGAGGATACAGCACACGTGCAGGTGTATGTTCATTGCAACACTATTCACAATAGCAAAGACATGGAATCAACCTAAATGCCCATCAGTGACAAACCAGATAAAGAAAATGTGGTATATACACACCATGGAATGTTATGCAGCCATAAAAAAAAACAACAAGATCGGCCAGGCGGGGTGGCTTACGCCTGTAATCCCAGCACTTTGGGAGACCGAGGTGGGTGGATCACGAGGTCAGGAGATCGAGACCGTCCTGGCTAACATGGTGAAACCCCGTCTCTACTAAAAAATACAAAAAATTAGCCGGGCTTGGTGGCACGCGCCTGTAGTCCCAGCTACTTGGGAGGCTGAGGCAGGAGAATGGCGTGAACCTGGGAGGCGGAGCTTGCAGTGAGCCCAGATCGCGCTACTGCACTCCAGCCTGGGCGACAAAGCTAGACTCTGTCTCAAAAAAAAAAAAAAACAACAAGATCATGTATTTTGTGGGAGCATGGATGGAGCTGGAGGCAATTATTCTTAGCTAACTAATGCAGGAACAGATAAACAAATACCACATGTTCTCACTTATAAGTGGGAGCTAAATTGATGAGCACTCATAAACACAAAGAAGGAAACAACAGAAACTGAGGTTTTCTTGAGGGTGGAGGGTGGGAGAAGTGGGAGGAGGGGAAAAAGGTAACTATTGGGTACTGGGCTTAATACCTGGCTGATGAAATAATCTGTACAACAAACCCTTGTGACACAAGTTTACCTGGTGTAACAAACCTTCACACCTGCCCATGAACCTAAAATAAAGGTTTTTAAAAAAAAAAAAAAAAAAAAGAATTGCTAATGTATACACCGGTAAGAAATAAGTTTACTAACTAGAGTACAGTATTTGTGTATAGTTCTTTTTGTCTTTAGCCTTTCCATATAAATTCAAAATCCTATTTTCCAAAGTTAAAATTACCAAGGTTAGTACTTTTCTTTCCTAACCTCTTCAGTGCAGTTGCATTGTTGTTGTTAAGTAGAGTTCATTTGTTACTGTTCGTATTCCATTTTTAGTTGCCCCCATCACTACCACATTTTCATTGAGAGGATGAATTTTTGCATTATATTAGGTAAGAGCGCTTTTTGCAATTGTTGTTAGGATACTCAAGTATGAGAAGAATAATTAATATGTATGTATGTATGTTGCATACCCCCAGAGTGATCCTTACAGCTGTAACATTGCCTAACTCGGTACTCACTCTAACCCCCTCCAGTGTGCTTTCCTGTGATATAGGCTAGCAAGCTAAACCTAGAATTCCCAGATTCCCTGAAGTAAAGATTTCATCTGTGACTTAGGTTCTGCTAAGCAAATGTGCCTATAGGAAACTTAGGTGAATTATAGAATGAAGGTAATTAATGTATACGGGAGACCAGCTCTTCTGGAAAAGCTGAGGTAGAGATTCTAGTATCTAGCCTCCAACATCACGGATGCTGAGCTGCAGGCAGTGACAGCAGTGGGATTACTGCTAGAATAGTCCCAAGGTATTCTCCATGGATCTGGCCTTTCTGCACATCTTGGACTATCTTTTCAAGGATATTCAAATAGCAAATAGCCTTGAGAACTGCAGATAAATCTCTATCTTTGGACAAGGAAGAAGAGGGGAAAAATGGGCTGGTCATCAGCAGCCTTATGTATAACATCATAGTTTCCTAATTTTGGGTTTCTCTCTTGAAATGCACCCACTGAATGTACAGGCATAGTTTGGTCCTCATTGCATATCCCTTGTAGCTTGTGGAACTGGCAAAAGATTTTGATCTGGCTTTTGCTATTATTAATACATTCCCTTGTCTCTGACCCACAAGTCTTGTTTTTTTGTAGGGTGCATACACACACGGCAAAAGGCTAGGTTGTTAGTTTGCAAGTAGGGTAAAAGCTGAGACCTTTAACAGTGTCTTAAAAAGTGAGTCATCCATATCTCCTGGACATGTTGTTTCCAGATGTGTAGTATCCCATCCTGGTTTCCTGACCCTCCCAGAAACTCTAATACCATCGAATGTCTTTTTTCTTAAATCAGCTTTAGTGGATTCCATTATCTGCAACTAACAGCTATCATAAATAGAGGCAAGAATCTTGACCACCCATTGATCTATGCTTTGGATTTGATGATAAAGACAGAAGACCCAATCATTGTATAGCTAAGAGATAAGTTCAAGGAAGCTTATAAATAAGAAAAAAAAACATAGATAAATTAGAAACTAGAAGGCAAGTTGCCCTTGAATAAAGTGCATGCAGAAGATGGGACAGAAAAACAACTCAGATTCATCAGAAATATTTATTTATTTATTTATTTATTTTGAGACAGGGTCTTGCTTTGTCACCCAGGCTGGAGGGCAGTGGCACCATCGTGGCTCAATGCAGCCTCAATCTCCAGGGCTTAGGTGATCCTCCCACTTTAGCCTCCCAAGTAGCTGAGACTACAGGCATGAGCCATCATGCCCAGCTAATTTTTTTGTCGAGGCAAAAGGGTTTCATATGTGACCTAGGTTCTGTTAAGCAAATGGCCATGTGCTTTCACATGCTTCAATCTTTATGGCAGGTGCCTGGTCCTATGGACATTTTAATTTCAGACTCCGGCTTAAAGACTTGGAGGCTACACTTCCAAAAGAAAAAGTAATATAATAATAGGTATGGCACCCACTCTGTGTAGCACTAGCTTCTAGAATTGGAGGGCTAGAAATTGATCTGGTGTCTATAGCAACTTATGAGGGATAGTCATGCCTAGGAAAATGTTCCCTGGGTAGATTAAAGGTTTAATGTGTAAGAACTGGTGTTTCTAGAGGAGACCTAGCAGAAGTGTGAAGGTAATACTATAAGAAAATAATTTTTAAAGTACCTTTTTTATACCTTTTCCTCAAACATTTCTTGAGGAGAGAATAGATGGGGTTGTTTTTTCAGGGAAAACAAGGATTTTACCAAGGAGAGAATATAATTGGAAGACTCAACTTCCCCCTCCCCACCTCAGCTCTCCTTGAGGATGGTGGAAACTGTTCTAGAAGAGATTCTGGCTCCAACCAACAGTGAAGTGAGCGGCTGCTCATAGCAAAGAAGGAAGTACATAATCCACACAGGATAGCATCATTGTAGACTAGATACAAACTCCCTCTTTCCAAAAATAGCAGTGGGGAAAATGACCTTGAAAGGAAGAAGCTGACAACTGAGTTGCAGAGTTCAATTCAAGAAAAGAATCTCAGAGAACTCGGTGGGTTCTTGTGTTTACAGTTTATTTAACGGAAAAGAGATTGGCCTATTGTGGTTTTGATGCCTGCTTTGCCCCGGGATGAGGAGGCTTCCAACATGTCACTTAGAAGAAAAGACAATGGTTTTCCCTGGTTTCTGACACCAGAGGGGCTTAGGCTTCTTGATCCACAGCAGAGTTTTCTGGGATTTCTTTTTTTAGAGAAAGAGGACTTGTTTGAGGGGTTACTGAGTTGACAGAGGAATGGTTTCCATAGATGGGAACAAAGCGGTTGTCAAAAGCTAGAGGAGTGTGTTCCGGGAGCTGGATGACAGGGCTGGAGGACAGCATCATCCTGTTTTCAGCTTCCATCTGAAGACCCAAGTTACCCATCCTGGGGTGAGTGCCCACCTCAGAAGTCAAATTCTCCCCTCTTAAAGGCATAGTCTGCCCTTCAGGGGTGACTGATATGTTTCTGGAGGGGATAGTCACCTTTTCACGGGCCACAGCCTTCCTTCTAGGGGCCACTGTATTCTGTCTAAGGGTCTCAGTCTGAAAATGGACAGGGGTCATAGTCGTTCCTCCAGGGCTCACAGACTGATGACTCACAGGGGTCACAGACTGATGACCCACAGGGGTCAGGGTCTTTTCCCCAGGGGTCACAGACTGATAACCCACAGAGGTCAAGGTCTTCTGTCCAGTGGTCACAGACTGATGACCCACAGGGGTCAGGGCCTTCTCTCCAGGGGTCATGGACTGATGACCCACAAAAGTCATGGTCGTTGCCCCAGTGATCTCAGTCTTCTCTCCTAGAGCTACAGTGTGCTTTCCAAGGGATACAGTTTCCTTTGTAGGGGTCACAGTTGTACCTCTAGGGGTTATAGTCATATTTTCACACTTTCTGTAGATCTCAGTGACCCCAGCCTCTCCTCCTGGGGGCAAAATCTTACTATCAGTGGTCCATGCAGTGGTCACAGCCAGCCTTTCAGGGTCAGTGCTTGAAGAATTCACAGCAGATGACAGCCAAAATTGTGGCAAAGAAGTTGAACTGAACTCTAGAGAAAATCAACAGAAAAGAATGAGATTCCTACCACTTCATTCTCATCCTATTAATTACTGGCAGAACTAGAACCAATCCAGGGCTGAAGTACCTGCTCCAAAAATTCAGAAGTGTAAGATTTCATACTATACCTACTTGAGGACATAGATGAAATCCCACCAGACCCCACCATGTTCACAGGTCCCAGACACCCACAGGCACTCAGTGGATTTGCTACATTTTCCATGAATGACCCCAGAAAGGAGCCCACCCATTCCTTGTGTTTAAGCCCTCACTTTGACATCTCTGATTGCACCATCAGCAAAACCTTGCCCTCAAGGCATAATTCTAAATAATTACTTAATGAATGCTCAAGGAGAAGCTTCTTATGTCTCTATGTTGTAGGAGGCACCAGGAACAAAGCCAGGGGCAAGAAGGCTAGAGACAGCATGCTGTGAACAATGGGACTGGGGCCCACCTAAAGACTTGACCTGACTGAGCTCCAGTCACATTACCCATAAAATGAAGATTATAAACCATCTGTAAGGATGCTTCACCTCTTGCATGCTAGCTTCCATTTCCTAATTGCCAGGGTAGCCTCTACTATCAAAAAGAGATATCAAAAGAAAACTAATTCCCTCAGCCCTTGCCCATGAGAGTAAGAGAAAGAGAGAAATAAATAACATATATTGAGTGCTAACTATGAGAATTTTCATTCCATAGCTCACTTAGTTCTTATAATAATGTCATGAGTATACAGATTATTCCCATTTTAGATAGAACAAAGGAAGCTCAAAGAGGTCAAATAAGGGCCAAGTATCCCAACAAAGACTGGAAAATATATTGGCCTGGCAAAGCTTTTTCTCTCCCCTCAGTGTCATGTTGCCTCACCATGGCATTTAGATCTAGCAGAAGTGACTCACCCAGTGCCTAGTTATGCAACTTCCAACCCCAGCTTCTAGGTCACAGCTACTTACCAGCCTGCACCAGGATATCATTCAATACGTAGACAAGGGGGAAAGGGCCAGTGCCACAGAAAGTGCCCCTGACGTCATCCATGTCCAATGTCCACACCATGGCCCCCCCAAAATGCTCTTGCCTTATAAACCATGCCTGTAAAAGTAACAATCAGTCAACCTGCTGTACTTGTCAGTCTCTAGATTGGGTACAATGGCAAAAAACTGAAGATAGTCCCTCAGGAAGCAATGTAGCCAGATGGTTAGGAGTGTAGCCTGCATTTGAATCTAGCTTTTACTGCTTATTAGCTATGGGATCTTGAAAAAGTTATGTAACCATTATGTATCTTAACTGCCTCATTTGTGAAAAAAAAAAAAGAGGATAATAACATGTCCAACATGTTTAGACCCAAAAGATTCTTACATGCACATACTACATACAATACGGATGAAGCGTGAAGACACTATGCTAAGTGAAATAAGCCAGGCACAAAATAAGAAACACTGTATGACTCCATTTATGTGTAGTACCTAGAGTAGTCAAATTCACAGAAACAGAAAATAGAATGGTGGTTGCCAGGGGATGGGGGAAGGAGGAAGTGGAAGTTACTGTTTAATGGGCACAGGGTTTCCATTCGAGAAGATGAAAAAGTTCTGGAGATGGATGGTGGTGATAATTACACAACAACATGAATGTGTTTAATGCAACTGAATTTCAGACTTTAAAATGGTTAAAATGGTAAATCTTATGTTTTATGTTACATAGGAATGCTACATAAGTTTTCCTAAAGAGTTCCTATGCATAAGGTATTTGGATCAATACCTGGCACATAGTGAATCTTCAATAAAAGTTGGCTACTAACCCTCTGGGTTCCCCACCTCACTAATCACCATTATTATCATATTAAACTGTAGATATTGCTCTACTGTTTAAAATTCATTTCCTTATCTCACAGTGATGCTATAAAATACAGTAGAGCACAAAATATTATATTCTTCTCACAGATGAGAAAATAAAGGCTTTCATCCACACTTTTTAAAACCTCCACTACAACTAAACGGCAGAGCTTAGATTCAAGTCCAGGTTTTATTATTACCTTGCCAGCACTCTCTGTCAAGTCTGATGGAAAAGACGGACTCTATCAGGTCCAAATAGCTGTCTGTGTGCCTTAGCCAAGTCAATTGGCTCCTTTCAGGAGCTGACTTTCCCCAAATGTAAAATAAGACGAAGGAGGAATCCAATCATTAAGTCTGAAACTGTGGAGTTTCTGAGACTTTTATGCTACTTACAAGCTAACAAATTAGTCTGCCAGTTTTGTGTGTATACACACACACACATGCACACACACACACATACTCACATACCCCAACACCCCAGACCTCTGGATCAGAGGACAGAACATTTATTACTCACAGAAAAAAACAAAACAAAATAGCCAGAATAGCACCTTGAGTCAGTTTCCATGTCCCAAGGACAATGTGATGAAGGTCAGATGTTCAATTCACCTGCATATGTAGTGGGGTCTGCGCTACAGAGAAGAACTCTGAAATTATGAGACTCAGAGCTTATATAGAATGGTTGACATATGTGGCCCTCCTCCCTTCCAGAGAGAGGAGAGAACCTGGAATGTAAACAAGTCCTCCCTGGGAAGAGGACTTTTACCATTATTGAAGGTAAGCAAATGGCTCTGGGGGAAAGAGGAAAGCAGCTCTCTATTTTTAGTAAAGCTTGTCTGCTTCCTTTGCCCAGAATCCTCAAACTGTGCAGGAACTCTGAGAAATCCAGGGTATAATTATCTCCCAACAATAATCCCCAAGGTCTCTTTTAACTCTGATATTCTATATCAAAATCCCTTAACCATCCCCACCCTGGCTTCATGTCCCCTCACCTAGTTCTGCAAGTTACAGTAACTGCACCTCAAAGCAAGACTACCCTCTGCTGCTCATCCCAGGGCCTCCCCCAACACAAGGGATCAATCCCCTCTCTGATGTCCTATGGGTCATAGACTTAATTCCATCCAATTGGGTAAATCCATTGAGTCATTAATCTTTCTTGTTTGTGTCTTCCCATTCCCAAACCACAGAGCAAGATCCCAGAGGGGAGCTGCCATGCTCTTTTATCTCTCTCCTCCCCAGCAGGCCTCACCCAGTGTTAATGCACAGAGGAGCTACACAGTGAATCTTCATGAGTGCCTTCCTCTCTGGTGCTTCCCACACAAACTTCCCCCGAAAAACAGCCGACACCTGCCATTTCTGCATCACCGTTAACAGAAGAACTGTGAATTCTCTCTACTTAAGTCTCAATATCCAAGCAGTTGCCACATTCCGACAATTTCTCACCTTTAAACTGCTGCTCCTTCCAACTACCCTAGTCCAGACCCTCATTATCTCATGCTTGGACACCTCTGTGTCCACCCCCAGAGCTCCCAAAATGCCAACTTAGCATTTGGAAAGATCATATGTGGAGGCATTCTAAAATAGTTTCCAAAGTTTTTCTAAGACCTACTGAATATTGAGGAGTGGAACCATGATTTCTACATGTATCCAGTCTCTCGGGTGATTCCAAAACAGAGGCGGTTTTAGGAACTACTGGAGCATGTCAGTTCTCTTTTAGTTCACTATAAAAACCTGCCAGATTCAACTTCATAAAATACCACTTACATGAAGGGAGGGTGGTGGTCATAGTTTGGCTCTAAAAGTTTGAAAATTAAAGGTCATCCACCTATGGAAACCTGATTTTGCCTTAAAATGTCCACAGGATGAAGACTGAACACTTTTACCAGCATTCAAGTTCCTTTATAAAAAGCCTCTGCTTCACCCAAATTCTTCTTTGAATCTGCTATAAGCTTTCTACACCACTGAGCCTTTCCCCAATGTCATAATCTTCTCCTACTCCTGCTCACTTCCCTCAGGAAGCCCTCCCAGACTTCCTCATTTCTGCTACGTGTCAGTAATATTTACAGAGCATTTACCATGATCTGCTTTGTGTTGGTATTTATCTGCTATGAAATTAGCCGGTCCAAATGGAAAGGAAGAGACCAAAAAGATCATTGAAAAGCTGTAAGAACTGAGAGAACTATTTATTCCCTCAGAATCTAGATTCTTTCTCTTCAGAATAGAGACTTGGAACAGATGGGATTATAAAGCCCCAGTTAGAACTAAAATGTAGGCATGCCTGAAACTCTCCTGGTCTAATCATCCTTACCTTTCACCCTCCACCCAATACACATGCATGCATTGTACAAATAAGGGCCCCATGGAAGCCAGTAGGAAACCATGTGCTGGAGCACGAAAGAACCAGGGTCTCACCTTGTAACTGAAGCTGATGGCATCGTCATAGCCAACCCACTCTTTCCCCTTGTTGGCATACGGGACATACTGATAATCAATCCAGTGCTTCTTCGCTCCCCAGACAAAGGAACAAATCTGCCAAGAGGACCACCAGGTTAGTTCTGGGAAGTGCCATGGAGATAAGCACCAGGAGACAGTTGTTCCTTGCCCAAGGATAAAGAATCCAAGAATCCCTAACCAGCGAATGAGAAGAAGGTAAACCAAAGAGAGAATGGAGAGGAAACTCACAAATGAGTTCCTCTCTATTTTGAATAAATTCCTACTGTTACCCGTTCCTCCCTCTACTGTCCATGATGGAAAAAAGGGAAACAAAGAGTGGATGACACCTTAAGAAACCAAGCCAGGGGTATAATGCCAGTACCAAAATAGTAAGAGTAACATACATGATCCTTGACCAAATCTGTATCTCATTCAAAGTGTTTTCATAAACAAGTCTCTCCTGTTCATTAGATCCCAGCACAGACTGCCCCATATAGGTAGTTCTCAAACTAGCATCTGAACTTCTAGTAGATTTAAAGTTCTTGAAGGCAGGGAGAACTAGGTTGCTACAAATAATTAAGCATTTGAGTGTCCACTGGGTGCCCAGCATTGTGCTAGAAACTATATGCTGCAAAAAAGTAGAGGTATGCAAGCTGTGCTGCAAAAGTTAATGTCTAAGTCATTCCTTTTTTCTTTTGGTGTTTTAAAGGGTCTGTCTATCAAAGCTTCTTTGCCCTTCAAGAACATTGTTTCAACTATGCCAGCACTCATAAAAATACTTCATTGGGTTAGCAGAAAAACACCCTCATCCATCCAGCGCAGAGCAGAGATTGGAGAGACTTGCAGCACCTCCACTACTGCCTAAAGTACTCACCCTGTCCCTCTGTACCTGCTGTCCTCTACCTGGGAAGTCCTTCCCGTCTAGTCATTCCTGTCCATCAGGATTTTCCTGTGCTTCAAACTCTGCTCAAACTCTACCTGCTCCATAAGACCTTTCCAGGTCACTACAGCCACACACTTATGTGGCTTGTACTGCCACCTCTGGTGGTTACATTCCCTTGGAAACATGTCTCTTTCCGCCACCCAATAGCAAGCTTGGTTGACATGAAGATGAAGAGGGTATAGCTGGAGTGGAGAGAAAGAACCTGTAGTAGATAATGTCTTGGAATTGCTTCAAAATCATCTAGTAGTAGGGAGGGAGGGAGTCAGCAGAGATGAGACAAAATTGGCCATGAATTATTAATGATTGAAGCTGAGTGAGTAGTATGTGGGGGAGGTACAGAGGCTATACTATTCTTTTAATTTTGCATATGTTTGAAATTATATATATTGCAAATATTAATGATTTTTATTTAGGCCATACAGAAAGTCAGGGTTTACCTGTATAGCATTTAAGATCCTTTTTTGGGGTGCAATGACACCCTTCCATCCAGATTCCACCAAGTCCTGCATCCCTTACGAAGGACTCAAATAACTTACCCCAAAGAAAAAGAAAATATCCCAGAGAGTGGATTTCCCTTGTACTAATAGACCACCTCTTTGCCCTGTCTACAGCTCTCACCCTTGCCATTGCCCCTTGTCCTGGCCTTTGCTCCAGCTGGGGGTGGGAGAGTCCTAACTGCTAGACAGAGACTGATATTCCCATCACCTCAAAATAAGCCAAGAAGCCTTCTTGCTTGGTGTACTTCCCTGGAGATGCTGGTCCGATCGCTCTGGCCTGCAACCCATTCTTAGAGGCTTTGAGGAGGCGAAAGGTACGTCCATAGGTGGGGATCCCCATGATGAGCTTCTCTGAGGGTGCCCCAAGCTTTCTCCAATAATTCATAGCATATGCCTGCAGGTAAGAAGAATCCAGACTCCCCCTTGTTACTAAGAGCCAATGGCCTGAGCTCAGGGGGGCAGATGTCTGGACCACCTGAGATCTTTCCTTTCCTTACCGAAGATTTGGGGTCTTCAGGCAGAGAGAACAGGGGGCTATTATGTCCTGTGAACCTTTCCCAACTTCCATGTAAGTCATAAGACAAGACATTGATGAAATCCAGGAGTCTGTAAGGGGCAGGAGGAAGAGATATAAAGACTGGGCTAGCCAGGTTTTCAAGTCAGAGCATCACAGCACTGTCTAGCTAACTAGCAGCTAGACATTGGTCACCAGAGCTTCCCTGCTCCTTCTGCCTGTGGGGCCTGCCCAGGCTGTGCTATCCACCTGCCACTGGAACAAACGGCTGGTTAGGAACAGCTGTGTATGAGGAGCTATGCATCCTGAGAGTATCTGTGGAGGTAGGCAGGAGTTAGATGAGAGAAAATACACTCAGGCCTGATATAAATGCTAACAGGCGTCTGCACAAATGGTCATGAGTAAAAGCAGTCTGTTCCATAGCTTGTCTTTCTACAATTCCAGGAGCCATTGAAATCCACCTCCTCTAGAAAGCTTTCATCATTACCAGGTCACAGGGATAAGGGTTTACACAGATTATCTAATTTAATTTTAATCTGGCTAATTCCCTAAGTAGTGTCACTATCTCCATTTCAAAGTTGAAGAAATTGAAACTCAGATGGGTTAACTAATTTGCCTAATGTTGCCCAGTTGGATGAAGGCAGGACTCCCTCAATCCTGTCTGGCTAAAAGATCAACACTAACACACTCCATGTCCCCTGCGTCTCTCACCCTCCTCCCACATTGAAACCATTCTCTAGCACACTCACACACAAGAACATCCCATTTCTCTTTTGGTCTGCATCTGCCTCAGTTTCCTCTTCTGTAAATACTTGATTCTCAAAATTCTAGAAAATATACCTAGAGATGACATGTCCAAAAAGATTTATGTGCTGCTCTTTGTCTAGCTTTTTAACTTTTGCATGAAGAACTGCTCTGAACACTGGGTGTGACTGGGCATTCCTATTTTTGTTTTTGTGACAGTGATTATTAATTCATCCATCTCTGATGCCAGCATCCGCTGCATAGTGTATGTCTACAGATATACTCTAGGTAGAAAGAGGACAGGCCCCTGGGAATCTCTCCTTGTGAGACCCAGCAATAGGCTGTGCAGAAGACTCTACCCGTGCTAACATTGTTGTGGGCAGATATTACATCACCTCCCTCTGAGGTCTAAAGAAACCCTCAGGGTATAATGGAGCTAGCCCTTGTCCCCACCCATGCTCCTCAGTCCAGCCCCAAACTTGCACTGACGTCAGGGCAGGCGCATGGTGAGCTCAAAAACAGTGCTTGGGAAGCTCTGGAGTTCTGAGCTCAAGACATCTGCTTCCCTCCAATGTCCTGCCCAACCAAGGCAATATCCACTCACCTTCCTAGAAAGCGGACATCATAGGATGTTTGGATGATGTGTGGGACCCCAGAAACGGCAGCAGACAGCAGCAGCCTTGGGCGCATGGTGAGCAGTGCCTCCTTCCGGAAGGCAAACAGGAGCTCCTAGGAGGAAAGACAGAAAGACACAGAGAACTGGACAAACAGAAAGGTGGGGCCTGGGGGGAGTGTCATCCAAGAAGCATTTACTGAGCTCCTGAGCCAGGCTCTGGGACACGAAGGTGAGTTGGACATGGGCCATGCCACAGGCTCATGAGACAGGCAGATGAGGGCTGATGTGGTGAATGATTTAATCATGGGGTGGCGAGCAGGCTCAGGAGCACAGAATTCAGACAGACCAGACAGACACTGCCTGAGGGAGTGCAGGGAGCTGCAGAGAGAAGGCATCCCTTAGGCTGGAGGACTGGAGCAAGCCCCAGGTGCAGAGAAAAGAGCAACCTCAGGGAGTTACAGGTATTACCCTCCAGAGGTTCACAGTAAAAGAACATTCTGTCACCCTCTTCTGCCCCTGGACCTGGACTTATGCTCCTCTCCTACCATAAGCCCAGATATATAAAAGTAGAATCATTTCTGGATTCTGGCGCTTCTAGACCAGACTTACTTCAATTAAGAAGAGAAAAGTCCACCGGTCATGCATGGGGCTGCCTCTTAGTCCAGGATATAAGAAGAAAAGGTCAAGACCATCAAAGTCATGTGTCCTCAGAAGGGATATAACTGAAGCGATAAACTTTTCACGGTTGGCAAAAGTGGACAACATAGTGGTGAATCTGCAGGGAGACCAGGGGTAAGGCAAAGAACTCTATCCACAGAATCACAACCTCCTACAAGGCCCCTTGCAAGCTTGGTGCCCTGTGGTGGGCCTGGCAGATGTGGCTGGAGGAAAGGAAGGCAGATCTCCAAAACTCTCCCACCTTCTTACATGCTTCTCCCAGCACCAGGAGCTCAATACCCAGGAGTAGGGAATTCAGGCAGCTAAAAGATATTGAAAATCATGTACCGCCCCGAGGCCAGATGGCACAGGGAATAACAGGCACAGAACCAAGCATGCAGCCTGGGGTGTGGAGAAATGGCTCAGTCCAGCTCTGCCCCCAAAACATGGTATGCCCACTGGCAAGGCACCGCCCCTCTCTGTGCTGTCTCCTCATAGGTAACTACTCAATTCCCACAACCTGTCCTAGCACTGACATTTTCTATCTGAGTGGATTAGGGGAGAGAACGTGAGTCAAGGGCCAGCATGTCCAGAAACATCTATGAGTTAATCTGGGCCTGGGCTGTATAACTTGGCACAAGAGGCCTGTGCTCTGATAAGGGGCTCCTGATCCTGTGTTCTTTTGTTCGTTGTTTGTTTGATATTTTTCTATTTTACTTGTTTTCTCCTCCGTAGTGATGACACTTTGGAAAAATTCTAACTTATTGGACCTGAACTTTAAGCAACTCTGGGGTAGTCCTGAGATGAGCCATGATTAGAAAATTAACCAGACTCATAAATAGACCTGGGTTCCATGGTCAGTTTGCCACCTCCTTGCTGGGCAATCTCTGAGGAATACCTGTGACAAATATGGCAAGTTCCTTAATACCTGTGACTTGTGCTTTCTGCTCTACCAATTTTGAATACAATCACTTTGTAAAGCTTCCTCCAAGTGTTCACGGGATAATGCGTGTACAGCCCTAGCCCAGCATCTGGAGCACAGGGAGTGTTCAGAGATGGGAAGAGGTGAATCCTGGGCTGGGCAGAGCTAGTTCTCACCCCCCTGCCCTGAATCTTTCCTCCATCTTGTAAAGTGCATCCTCACACACTCCCAGCCCACCAGACCTCCCTCTCGTGCATCTCATGCCTTTAAGGCAACAAGGCAAGCACGGCCTCTAACCCAGCCTCAGCCATGAAATAGGGGAGATGTTTCTTCAGAAAATATGAAGGCAGTTTGTCTTCTCCACGTTGCCTCATGGAGATTGAAGTGCTAACAAGAGCAGCTGCTACATACTGAACATGTACTATGTGCTGGCACTAAGCTTAGCATTTTGTTATTTCCTTTCCTCTGATCCAACCCTTTGAGGTTGATATCCCTGGATCCACTAATAAAGTGAAGAAACCCATGAGATTTGGAAGTTATTCTCATTCTGCACCTGATTCCTCCCCTTGGAGACAAAACCCTTGCCTCTTATGAAAGGTTGAGGAAACAATTATGAGTGCCTCATTTTGTCTCTAATTTTCCCCCAGCCCCTTTCTCACCACCTGCTAGAACTTCCTTGTCTCCCCTGACCCACCATGGAGAAGAGGCCAGGATGTCCCTTGAGTGCAGGGGTCTAAGATTCATGAGTTGGGGAAGTGCTTGCGCTAGCTTTGCTGTCCCCATGGCCAAGCTGCCTTCCCCTTCTGTCTTCACATCTAGCCAGCCTGTTCCACCCTCCCAGGGAAAAGAGAATAACAGCAAAGTCTCACCTTGAGGTGCCAAAGTTCCACCCGCCAATGGACAGTAGTGTTTTCAGCTCTCTGTTCCTATGATGTGGGAGAGAAGGTTGATGAGCTGGGTCCTTCACTCCGGTGGGCAGCTGCTGCCACATTCTTTTGTTTTGCTCATTGGAAGAAAACAGGAACCAGGAGAGATGGGAGGTAAGGAAAGTAAAAGGGGGAAGCTGATAGAAGGAGAGAGATGATGAGCACAGGAGAGAGGAGGAAAGACAGAGAGAATAATCAACCCAAAGGCCATCACAGCCCAACAACTCCAAGGCTGCACAAAGTCTGCCAAACTCGCACATGTCCCCATGATGCTTCCAAAAAAAGAGTAGTCTAAAATGTTTCTCTTTTTCCTATTCAACAAATATTTATTGAGCAATGTCTATGTGCCATTTACTGCTTTAGGCACTTTAGAACAAAGAACAACACAGATAAGCTCCCCACTTTCAGGGAGCTTATAATCTAGTGGCATAGAACTTTTACTCTGCCCATCTATAACCATTAATGCAGTAACAAGCCTTCCCTTGGGCACGGAGAGATCCCAGGAGTTCTGGAGAGGGGAAAATGAAAGCAAACACTTACTGAGCACCAACTCTGTGTGAGACACTGACCTAGCCACTGAGGATACAACGACACAGCAGACACTGCCCCTTCCCCGGAGTAGCTCACCGGTAACAAACGGTAATAAAAACATGAGCATTTGTTGAGCATTTGGGATGTGTAGGCCCACTTTAACAGCATTAGTAACTAAAATCCTCACAACTAGGTTCAAAGGCTGAGTTGGGTTTTGCCAGGCAGAGAAGAGAGAGAAGCACATTCCAGGCAGAGGCAATAGCAACTACAAAAGTAAGGAGGCAGGAAAGAGCTCAAGGTGTCTGTGACAAGGAGTTCTCAAGTTGGGGGTGCTCTGAACCCCTATTTGAGAGGAAGCTAGGACTGGAAGAAATAGAAGAAAGTTGAAGAGTAACAGGAGAAATAGACTGTTATCTTATACCTGTGAAATCTGAAAATACAACCCCCACATCCAATATGAACACACCTCTCCTTTAGTTTGTTGAACTCTGGGTAGAGAATTTTCTCATCCTGGAGATCCTTAGCAACAATCTGATTGTTGTTCATTGAGGCAAAGGCAAATATCAGGTGGGTGCAGAGAAAGGGGTCCAGGTCACGGGGCAAGATCGAGGCGGGGCCTGGCCGACTGTGTGCCCAGTTGGTGAAATAACACACCAGTTTATGGGCAGCACCTGGTAAGGGAGAGCACACATTAGTTGGCAGAAACCAAGGGAGGGGACGGAGCTCAGCTTCCAGAAAGCAATGTGAATGCAGCCCAAGAGACCAGGCCACATTTTCACATCCTCTCTCCCCGGTCCTGAAGTACACCTCAGAACTACATTGAGGTTCTATTCCTCCCCCACTGCTGAGGTCTCAGGAAGAAAAGAATGCCTTGTGAAATCCTGGTCAGAACAGATTCTCAAGTCTGGACCAAGGCACACAGTCAGCGACACAAACAGCAGGTGACCAAAAATCCTCTGAGAAACTGTGTTGGATCAATAATCCCTGTCAGAGGAGCCAGGGCAAGGCGGGCTGCAGGGGACACTCAATGTGGAGGACTTCTCAGCCAGAGACTCTTCCTGGCTCTGGAAGGGAAAACACAGTTTCCTTACCATCGTGGTGTTTCAGCACAAGAACCAGCCCTGCGGGAAACAAAGGGAGAAGTCACACAGAGATTCATACCCTCACCAGAGTGGTATGCCACAGCACACCCTCTGATTAGCAAGAGTGCCCACCAACACAGCACCTTATGCAGATGCAGACACACAAATGGGGACACACACAGCATTCACTCATTTCCTAGTCTCTAAAGTTGGACCAGTGGAGCTAGATGTAAGTTCCTTTTCTTTCTGATAAACATGTGTATATGCTCATGCTTTGCCCAGGGACAACGACGAGTGTCAGAAGTCCCAGAAAAAGCTCAAGGCCAGTGGTTCTCAACCCTGGCTGCAAATTAAGAAGTACTGATATCCTGGCTGGTCATGCAGAGATTCTGACAGAACTGGTTCAAGGTGGAACTCAGGCATTTAACATTTCTAATGTGCCACCAGGTTTGAGAACCACTGCTCTGACCACTTCTCCCTGGGTCCCTCTGACCTCTGACCGTTAACTATGGCCCATCCCATCTCTACCTAATCTAGGCTCCCTGAGTCTCAGGCTGCTCTCTCAGGCACCAGAGAGATGACAAACTCATAAAGCCTGGCACCTCCTGGACTGAGTGACACTGCTGGGACCTGCCACACTCACCAACCCACAGCAACAGCTTCCACATCTCAATGGTCTGATAACTGTGAGGCCAGAGATGGAGCCCTTTATAGGAGCTTCCCTGTGGATAGCGCTGGGACAGCCCAGCTACACATAAACACACACACACACACACACACACACACACACACACACACACCAGTGCCAGGATCAGTAATTTATGAGAGTCACAGTGACCCCAGAACCACCTGTCCTCCCTCTCCTACAAAGCAACAGCACCAGGTTGGCACTGAATACCAGGAAGAGGATCTTCCTGGTATTCAGTACCACAGGGACTGAATATGGGGGAGAAACCCCATATGGTAGCAGCAATTCTATTATTAAAAGATTATTGGCTAGGAAGCAGCATAATTTTTTTTAAAAAGTTAAAACCGTAGCTTTGGATTTAGGCTTTGAATCCAAGGTTTGAATTCAAAGTTTGAATCTCAGTGTCACCACTTAGAAGTTTTGTAATCTTGCACAAATTACCTGCCTCTGTGAGCTTCAATTTCCATGCTTGTAAAATGGAGATGACGGCTCAGACTTACCTCATAGAGCTTTATAGAGATCAAAGAGATAATGGGTCAAAAATTGTTAGTTTTGTGCTCGCATATAATAAGGGCTCAGTGAATGGTAGCTATTATTAGGGATGTCAAAAGGGTTGCCCAGCAGAGCAGAGTTCTCAAACTCAAATGACGCTTGCCAGGCAGGTAATGTAAATGGATGGCATAGATGCAATAAAACAGCTCTCTCTATTTTACTAGAAAAGTAACAGTTCATGCCCAATGATGTACATCAACTGACATGAAGCCTCTTGGTCAGGAGACAACAGAGATCAGTATAAAGAGGGACAGCACTCTGAGCAGCTGCTAATGGTTTCCCTGCAGGGAAACAGACCCAGTGTTGCTGGATCCTTCAGTTTCTCAGGCGAAGGCAAAACCTGAATTTTTATGAGTCAACAATATTTGAGTCAGTATATGAGCCAATTGTGAGGATGTGTCATGAACCTCAAGAATATGATGGATACAATTCTGGACATCTAAGAGCCAGTTTTTAAAATATGCAACAACAGGAGTATGAAAGATTAAAAAAAAATACCGTTTTTATTACCAGACTGCAAGCCAGATGCTTTTATGATTCATCAGTTTTCTTTCTCCGCTACAGAGGGTCTTGGACCCTATGCCCACCTTCACAGAGACTGATGCTACTCAGGTATTAACCAGATGTCAATATAATCCACAACACAGGGAAATAATGACTAGTGGTCAAATTCATATAACATCTATCCTTCATTTCCAGTATGAAGAAACCAGGAAAGTCATTGTTTTAAATCAGCAGTTTGCTTAGATATGACGGAATAAAAGCAACAAATTGCATAGAATGTTTGGAGTATTTCACTGAAACTCTGGGAAAGCCTGATGGAATACCCCACCCAACCCAGACTATGCCTCCTTTTCTTCATCCATCTTTGCCTTTCTTTATGTATTCAACAAATAATTACTGAGCATGTGCCATGCCCTGCTCGGCACTTGAAACAGTTTCTGCTTTCAAGGAGCTTATGATTTAGTGAACAGATTGATCATATCCCTAGAGCTAGAGTATGTGTCTCTTTCTTGGAGAAGTAGCATGATGAGTGCAGTGAGGAAAACATGAGTTTTGTTGCCAAAATGATTTCAGATCCAATTCCCACTCTGTACCATCACTGAGGCAACTTGGGTCCCACTTGCATGCTCAATGCCACCATCCATTCCTTGGACTAATATTAACCTGAATTAGGAGATAATTAGGCCTCCTGAGACCAACACCAGATCATGCTTGGCAATAACTTTTACCATTGGTTAGACCACCCCTGGTACATTTTCTGACTACAATGACCATGCTCTTGTTCCCCCATTCCTAGCCCTTGTGCCCTCATTCTTGTAACAGGGTCTGGTCCCTGCTTTGACTTCTTTTCCTGTTCTACAAACTGCTGGCACCACAGTTGGTTCCTAGGGCCTGGGTCTTCTGACTCTGTCTGCTAGGTTCCTCATATCCTACAGCCTAAAGGCCTCCTGTCTTTTAAGACCTCTTTGACGTGGAATGCCTACCTTCCTCCACTTCTGAGCCTCCTCCCACAGTATCCCCTGCCCCTCAAGATTTCACATCAGAGATTGCCCACTAGGCTGTGACCTTCCACCGAAACTCCTAATAGGGGCACTAGCGGCTAATGCTGTACCTAACACAGAAGACAAATTGGCCTGCCAATTTGAACTTAATTCATCTGCACCTGAGTCATCCTCTGGATTCCTATTCTGCTGCATTGAGCATGGCTAGATCTCAGACCTGACCCCTCTGTGCCTTGCAAAAATGACTGATGATGCTCAAAATGCCAAGATATAACAATGGATGCCCAGGAATGACCTCTGCATAATGCAGGGATGACCGTGCCAAAGAGCTAGCAACTATGCCTCTATATGTTCAGCGGATGATGAATAGTAAAATGCTGAATGGGGATTATGTTGAAAATCAGTGTGTCATGTCGCTCTGTGTGTTCTCAATCCTTTTCCTTCAGTTCTTGCTGTCAAAAAAAAAAAAATTACAACCATTGCTTTTTATCTTTACCCAACCACCCGGATACTTAGACAATATCCCTCCCTAGTGCTTAGCCTGTACTCATGAAGTTAGAAATGACTATTTGCAAATGTCCTTTACTGAGTAACTGAAGAAATCCCTGCAGCAGTGTGACACCTCTCACATTTTACAACAATTATCAAGATGAAGGCAAGATCAAAGATGTGAAGTGCTTTGGTTTTAACAGAGCATTTGGCCAAATACTTCATGATACCTATGTGAATGAATTAGAGAAGTATGACTTAAACAAAATCAGTTGGTTGAATAATAAAAAAAAAAATCCAAAGAATATTGACTACAGATCACTGTAAACTTGAAGGGAAGACTCTTTTCTAGTCAGTTACCACATCTTTAAAGTGAAGGGAGTGTTCCAATATTTGGTGTAAAAGATGATTTTTGGATGTGCATGAGGGATTTTTAAAAATATTTAATGTGTTTATTTTAATGTATAGTAGGAAAATGAATATTAGCATATAAACCTATACTTTCATGGATCTTATTTAAGTTTAAAAATTGAGGAAATTCAAAAAAGAATATTTGTAATAAAATAGTAAAGGTAGTGCTATTTGTTTAATGTCTTTAGAGGTCATTAGCCAATATCGCAATCCTAAATATAAAATCTTGTAACCTAGCAATTTCACTTCTAGAAATGTATCATGCCCAAGTACCCAAAGAAACAATGTTCATTGCAGCTTTATTTGTAACAGCAAAATACCAAAAACAAAACAAAAATCCTAACTGATTAAATGACATCGTTAGGAGATGGCTAAAGGTGTTATTGCACATCCATGCAATGGCCTTTTTCCTTCTAAGCCAGTGATTCTCAACTGGGCACAATTTTGCCCAATCTAGCAATGTCTGAAGATACTTTGGTTGTCACAACAGTGGAAGAAGGTATGCCATAGTACCTAATGGGTAGAAGCCAGGGATGCTGCTAACCCTCCTTCGATGCACAAGACAGCCCTCCACAATGAAGTATATTCAGTGCAGAGGGTCCTTGACTTATGATGCGATTACATCTCGATAAACCCATTGTAAGTTGAAAATATTAATGTCTCTGAGAACCCATGGACACAGGGAGGGGAACATCACAAACTGGGGCCTGTCGGCAGGTTGGGGGCAAGGGGAGGGAGAGCATTAGGACAAATACCTAATGCATGTGGGGCTTAAAACCTAGATGACAGGTTGACAGGTGCAGCAAACCACCATGGCACATGTATATCTATACATCATACCTGCATGTTCTGTACATGTATCCCAGAACTTAAAGTAAAATAAAAAATATTAATGTTTTCAACTAACCACTATTTTATCAGGATGTAACTCCATCATAAGTTGATGAACAAACTGACAACACTTTTTTTGTTGTTGTTGTTTTGTTTGTTTTTGTTTTTGTTTTTTTTTTGCATTGTTGTAGAGTTGAAAAATCGTAGGTTGAACCATCAGAAGTCAGGGACCGCCTGTACTGATAATTTAATAGTGCCAAGGGTGAGAGACACTGGTTTAAGCAGAATTGCTTTTTTGTGGTCGTCAGTTCTTATTCTTTTCATTCCAACAGAAGTTTGACAGTGTGTTACTACTTAAACCCTTATAACACTAGATTTAAAAATTAAACTGTTTCATCTATTACAAAGCAAGCTTTTTTAGTGAAGGATTCATGATTGATCCACCTTTGTTGCCCCAGATCCAATGGTTAAATGGTCTGTCTTTGGAATGAATGAGCTGAGAAAAAGCATAGCCAAAGAGGTGGGCACACCCCAGCTTAGAAACAGGCAGATTTGGGTTACTAATTGAGAAACTTTGGACAACATATTTGAAAAGTAGCAATAATGACACTTTTCTTGAAAGGTTTTAAAAAATAGAGATTATAAATGTAAACTGTCTGATTCATGGTAGGCACTCATAGCAGTGACTGTTGTTATTGCTGCTAATGGTTATTATCATTGGCAGTGAGATCAATAACTAACAACATTGAACTAATTGCTCAACAGGTTTAACTAATAGATCCTTAAGGTCCTTTCCTACTCTAACATTCTGTGGCATAGTCCTGAAAGCAATTCATTCATTCATTCATTTTTCTAACTTATTCAACAAATACTTACTTTCTACTCTAATGGAGCAAGCAAAAACTAAAATCACAAAAATTTAAAATATAAGCACGTAACTTAGATGTTAGAGACTCCCTGCTCCTCAGTGGTCTGATTACACTCTGCCTGTAATCCCAGCCCCACCCCTTGTGTCAGCCCAAAGTGTCCCCGATAATCCAGCAAATTCTCAAGAATTCCTCCTTATGTTCTTCTCTACTTCTGTGCTCCTGCATCCTTGGGTATAGACTGTTTTTCTACAAAGCTTCCTGGTGCATGACTTAACCTTTTTACTGGACTCTATAAGAAATCCTTACACATGAAGTTCTTGGTAGTTTTTACTAAAAACATAGGGGTGAGGGGTGCCTGTGAAGTGTCACATCCCCTAATGCAAAGACTTCACCAACTCCTGGCCCCTCTCAGCTATCCCAGTGTTCTCTCCCATTCCAGAGTCCCTGAAAAACTCCTCCCTTGCTACAGTTTAGTTCTAACCAGACCCCAAAATGCTTGGGTTTTCACTATCTATACCCAAGACAGATGTTAGGGTACTTTCTCTAATAAATCCAAAGAGGAATTCCAATAGCAACTGTTACTATAGTTACCTTTTCCTATTTACTTATATTTTGTATAAGTATGATTAAGAAAACATGCAGGATGTACTGTTTGGGAAGAACATGGTTTAGAAACTTCTTTACCATGGAAGGTATCCGGGCAGGAAAGGGAAACAATCAAAAGGATATTCTAGGAAGATGCTTATAGACAAGTAAAAGAAGGAATGGAGCAGAGACCCACTGGATGGCAGGAAGGGGGCAGGGTGCCAAACCATCTTGAGTTTATCTTTTCCCACCTTCCCAGTGCTGTGCCCTTGCTCATGGTGACTGATTCCCAATTCAAAAAGGTGCAGCTCTACGGTGGCTGTCCTCTGTATGCTGGAGATAATGGTAGGAATAGATGCAAGGGAATCAGTTCCCTGATCAATCAGATAGAAGCTAGGCAGTGACCACAATAAACCCCATAAGAAAGAAATGATAGTCATGGGCCAGACGCAGGGCTCACACCTGTAATCCCAGCACTTTGGGAGGACGAGGTGAAAGGACCACTTGAGCCCAGGAGTTCAAGATCAGCCTGAACAACATAGAGAGACCCTCGTCTCTACAAAGAGTTTTTTAAAAAATTAGCTGGGTATGTTGGCACATGTCTGTGGTCCCAACTGTTTGGGAGGCTGAGGTGGGAGAATCACTTGAGCCCAGCAGTTCAAGGCTGCAGTGAGCTGTGATTGTGCCACTGCATTCCAGGCTGGGTGACAGGGCAAGATTCTGTCTCAAATAAATAAGTTAATTAAACTAAATATAAAGAAATGATAATCATGGTGTTTTGACCTATAAGAATTTGTAATGATGACTAATTGATGGTAAGGTCCCAAGAAATGAAATAAATGAGCAGCCTACTAAGGTGCAGCTAGACATAGATAGGTGGAAAATTTCTAGGTCTACAAGACAGAAACCTAACCCAGATTACTATAGAAGGGATTCATAGCTTTTTACCCAGTTCCCAGATCTAAGCTAGTTCACAGTCCTGGAGCCACTTAACTATGAGGAAGCTGGGTCCTTCTGAGAAGGGATCCTGCAATGTAGCCATAGGTATGCATTCTGAATTTTCACTCAAGCTTTCCCCAGAGATAGTGTGGGCTGCATGACTTCACACTGGGAAAAAGAAATGCCTAGACTATGCAGGGGCATTAGATACTGTCTCTAAATTTACACTGATTCTCAGAGACTGGAAACACCAATGTGCCTAACATGTCACCGGGGGCTTATAAATTTCAAAGGGTAAATGAAGTCTTGGCCTGAGTCCATCTAAGCAGCATTACCACGGACTTATTATGTGATTCTTCCCAAGTCCCAGAATGTATACTGGGAATAGATATCAGTAACAAGCAGAGTCCTTACGTTATTTCCCTGGCCTCTGGTAGGAGGACTGTTATGGCAGGAAGAGTCAGGCAGAAACCTCTGGAGTTGCATATATGTATGCGTGTGTGTGTTGTGTGTGTTTTAAACTTTATAGTTTAAAAAAATAGTAAAACAAAACAACACTACTACGTCCCTAGAGGAATTGCAGAAATAATGCTACCATCAAAAACTTGAGAAATGCAGAGTGATGATTCTTACCACATCATCCCTTAATTCACCTAATTGGCTGGTGTGAAAACCAGACAAATTCTGAAGAATTACAGTTGATAATCAGGTTGTGCTGCCAATCACAACTACAATTCCAGATGTGCTGTTCTTTAATGGAGCAAAATGACATAGCCCCTTGCACTTGACATACAGCTACTGACCTGCTTTATCTTCCATTCCAATCATTAAGGAATTTGGGGAAACTGCACTTGTATGGTAGGGACACGAGTATACTTTTATTAATACCATCTTGCCCCAGGACTGTGTCAACTCTTCCACTTTTTGGTATAATATAGTCCAAAGGGAACTTAAATTTCTTAGTAGCCCACAAAACATTATATTGGTCCACTGTATTAATGCCACTATGCCTTAAATCAGGGAGAATATACGGTGTCATCTCTCCCAAGGCCAAAATGCATAGCTGCAATTAAGAACCAAGGGGTAGGAACAGAAGTTGCCTTTTTTACTATTATATCTAATAATTCACTTGAAGAGTTGTTGCTTCTTATTCAGTAGTCCTGGCTAAGTAGGCTTGAAGATTCTAGCATTAAATGAGGAATGTTTCACCCAGTGCAGTTATGGTCTCAATGAATTAGAAGCTAAGGCTACCTCTTGGCCATCTGGGGCTCCTTAGGCCACTGGAAAAAAAAAATGTAAAGAAAGAAGCCATTGCACCAGTTGGGGTAATTGATCCCAATTACCAGGGGGGAATTGAGTTGCTGCTACACAACCAGAGAAAGGACTGTGTTTGCAACTCTGGGGACTCACTGGGACATCTTCACTACTCCCTTGCCCAGTAATTCCCACGACGGAAAGCTGCAGAAACCCAATAAAGAGTAAATCACTAAGAACTCAGACACCGCACACAGGTTTGGTCATCTCACCAAGGTTCTCAGAGGGTGAGGGGAACCTGGACGAGGGGTTCTCAGAGGGTGAGGGGAACCCAACGTCGAATGGATGGTGGGAAAAGATGGCCATGATACTTACTTAGGCTGTATGACCATTTACGAGTAGGAACTCTAACAGCTATATTTCGTTACTTGTTTTTCTCTTCTCACTTTTCTACTGCTGCTTTATATGGACACTAATGATACCTAATCCTTTAGGTTTAAGATGGAAGCACGAACAAATGGTTATCACCCCATAATGATAAAATAGTTGATGGGACTCTAAGCATCTCTTGTGTTAAGGACATGAAATTTCACCTATATTAAGGACAAGAGAGGGTGATAAGGGGCAAAAAGGTAGACTAAACATATTTTCCAACTGCCCTTCTATTAGTATTTCCCATCTTTCTCCACCTTCCTTGCTGCCCCTGAAAGTCTGTCTGTTTGGGCTACATCAAATGGGCTCTGTTGGGTTCAGCCTGACGGAAGAGTAGAGGAAGGGAGGACAGAAATCAGCGTATTCATTCTCCTGGATCACCCCGTGATGTGGCATCAAGGTAACTCTATCTCTTGATAAAAGTCACTGCTGCTCTCAAAGCAGATGCTCTACAAAACTATCTTTTCTTCCAGTTTCAGGTAACCGCTCCCTTCCCTTGCCCTTGGGCACTAGCCCTTTGGTTCTCCTACACCATTTCCAAACCTTTCTAATTAGTCCCCTTATAAATAAACCCTCCGAAACTATATTGAGTGTACCATTTGCTTGTTGTGATAACTCATTACATGTCTATCAAATAATCATGTTGTATACCTTGAATAGACACAATGTTTGTCAACTGATTTTTTATTTTGAGACTGTTTCACTCCTGTCGCCCAGGCTAGAGTGCAAAGACCCAATCTTGGCTCACTGCAACCTCTGCCTCCCAGGCTCAAGTGATTCTCCTGCCTCTGCCTCCTGCGTAGCTGGAACTACAGGCACACGCAACCATGCCCGACTTTTGTATTTTTTGTAGAGGTGGGGTTTCACCATGTTGCCCAGGCTGGTCTCGAATTCCTGAGCTCAAGTGATATGTCCACCTTGGCCTCCAAAAGTGCTGGGATTACAGGTGTGAGTCACTACACCTGGCCTAATTATTACTTTTTAAATTTAATCTAAATGTTAAGCAGGGAAAATTTATCACTTTGATGACTGGGATATGAACCCTTGTTTTCTACGAATCTTTACTTTTGGTTAGCACCTGAACACTTAATTCCATCCTGTCTCTCTAGACTAAGTCGCTGAATACAGGAAAACTGTATCTGTCTTGCTCACTACCAAACCACGAAATGCCTAACAGCTTCTGACACACCATAGCTTCTCACTACTGAGTATTTCTGTCTGGTTTCTGACCCATCTGGAATTCTCAAAAAGTAATCTAAGTCAGTGCTTCCCAAACTTTAATATGCATGAGTCACGTAGGAAGCTTTTGAAAATGTAAATTCTGACTCAGTAGATCTGGACATTCTGTATTTCTAGCAAGTTCCAGGATATGCAAATGCTACCAGTTTATAGAACACATTTTGAGGAACAAGTTAACACCTTATAAAATTAAGCCAGAACCCCCCTCCAAAAAAAAAAAAAAAAAATATTGTATGCTCCCACTTACATATATGTCTAGAATAGTCAAATTTATAGTAACGAAGATGAATGGTGATTGCCAGGGTCTTGAGGAAGGGGAGTTACTATTTAATAAGTAGTTTCAGTTTGGGATGATGAAAAAGTTTTGGAGATCGAAGTGCTGAAAGCTGCACAAAAATGCAAATGAACTTAATGCCACTGAACTGTACACTTAAAAAGTTAAAATGACAAATTTTACATTAAAAAAAAAAAAGACTTTAAAAACTCAAACAAGGCCCAAGTTGACCTTGCTTCAAGGAGTCCGCCACAACAGGTCCAGGGACGGTTGTGCACGCAGAGCCTGTCTTACCTGCCTCCAGGTGCCTAGATCAAAGGTTGCATTAATGCTAACTCTGCCAAGCAAACTGCAGTTGGATAATGGTCTTAAAAGGTCTCATACATCAGTTCTACTCAGAGGATTTCTGAGACAAGCTGCAGAAACTACAGAACATGAAGCTAATTTAGGCTGTATATAAAAAGTGCATTTTCTAATCTAAACAATTTTCATGACTTAGCTGACACTCCAGATAAGAGTTACTACCAGAATGGAAAATTAGTTTGCAACTGAAATTCCTAATGCTTACAACGTGGTGCCTCCCAAAGTGAAATGCTTGACTGGAATCTGGTACCTCATGATCACAAGGACAGGTGAACTATAGCTATATCCACTGAAGGCACTTTCAACCAGTGACACTGGCTGGGCTTTCACCAGAATGTTAAAGGATGTTGTTTGGGAATTAAATTCCTTATTATATTTTGAACTTTGATGGTCCATCCATTACATATTGAAGCTGCAGAACATCATTTGTGAAACAAGGAGTTTCCACAGTAAGTAGAATGCTACTATATTAAATGTTGTACCAGATGATAAAAGATTATGGGATCACTAATTGTGTCACAACTTGTTTTAAGTTGTCTCTACAACTTAAAACAAGAGCTAACCTTTCTTCTCAGATGCTCACAGCTCCCTCAGTTCCCTGGATTGCAGTAGTCCTGTGATCACTCAGTGAGACCAAAACTCCAGAAATGCCTATCTTTGGAGAACTAAAAAAGAAAATGTGTTTGGGGTCCCAGAGTTGTCTGCTTACCTTGTTTACTCTTCCAAAACTGTATCATGTGAACTGTTGATGAAGTTTTTGAGAAATTTCAATTAACTCAAAATTGAGACTACAGCTTGCTTATCCTTTTTTGAAACAAAATCAATTTCACAACTGATTCTAATGTGTTCAGTGTGACCATTACTCATGCTGTCCAAATGCAACGAGAATCTGCCTCTTAATAATCAGAGCTCTTTACTTTCAGGTCTAGATGTGGCAAGAAGTTTTGGAGTCCTCTGAAGTCCAATCTGATTTTTAAAATCTCCTGTCCTTTCTCACATGCTATCTGGAGGAAACATGGCTGGAGGCCCAGAGCAGTTAGAGCTTGGGTGTTTTTGCTGCTGTAATATGATTGTGAAGCAGTAAGTAAGGTCCATATAGCTATTTATTAAAGAACCAGTCTCCAACTGTCCTGTTGGGAAGGAGAGACACCTTGAAAATTAGCCCAATGTCTGATGCCACCTGAAATCATAGGCAAGCCTTCTTCAGTATTCCTTGTGGTTCTGAGCACCATCCAAGGGGTGAGCCTCATAGCTCTTGGTGGACCAGAGAACAGCCGTGGAAGAGTAGGTTTGATTAGTGGACTTCAGAGTAAGGATGTAGATAGGGAAATGGGTTTACTCTAATGTTTAGACATTTTAACCAATGAAATTAAATGCAAAATATTTGTATATTTTTAAACAAATAGATTGATCTCATTTCAGCCTGTCATCAGCTCTGCACTCACTCTACTAGAACTATCCTCAAGTGAAGGACCTAGCAAATCATCCCATATGTGACAGTACCATTTCTAATTATTCTGTGGTCATCTTTTACTTTAAACTATCTTCTTTGTTCACTGCAACATATACATTTACCCAAAATTGTGCTGGTTGTTCTTCCTACTGTATTTGATAACGTTTATAAATATCTTGGTGGTGGTCACTGATAGATGTGAATCACTCTCATCAGCACAGATCTATCTGAACCAAAACATTTTTTTACAATAAAATATGGTCCTTCAAAAACCATGCTTTCTGGTCGGGCACAGTGGCTCATGCCTGTAATCTCAGCACTTTGGGAGGCCAAGGCGGGCAGATCACCTGAGGTCAGGAGTTCGAGACCAGCCTGGCTAACAGAGTGAAACACTGTCTCTACTAAACACACAAAAATTAGCTGGGCATGGTGGTGGCCGCCTGTAATCCCAGCTACTCAAGAGGCTGAGACAGGAGAATTGCTTGAACCCAGGAGGCGAAGGTTGCAGTGAGCCAAGATCATGCCACTGCACGCTAGCCTGGGCAGCAAGAGTGAAACTCCATCTCAAAAAAAGAAAAAAAAAAACCTATGCTTCCCTTCCATATTGTAACCACCTTGACACATACACACATTTCCTTCCTTATCTCTTTCACTGAGTTTTTTCTCCATCATTCTTAAGTCCAGGAAGAAAAGGGCTATGCAAATTCCTACTCACCTCAAGCTCCCCCACCCCTTACTTTCTCTAAGTGTCCATAAAATTAAAGTTTTATCTTTGAGAGGCAGAACTTAAGTGATTGTACCTACCCATTCTATTTCAAGATCACACAACTACAAATTCCCATGTTTTACTCAAGGGTAATCATGTCAAGGGTGAAGCATGGAAGCTTTACTGAGAAATATTTTGCCCATATTCCTTCAGACTTTCCCAGTTTCATAATGTGATTTTTACCTAAATTGAACCTGCAAAGCTCAAAAGTACATAATTGATTATATTTAGTTTCAATATAATCAGTAATTGATCCATGACTCCTAACTGGCAATATCCACTCCACCAACCCAAGAATAAATGTTTACCTTAAGTTCTAACTAGCTACTTTGGGAAGCTGGGGAAGCACAGGAAAAATAATGGGCTACAAGACCAACACCATGATGACTCACATAGGTGAAATATGTCTAACTACACATAACACACATGCTTCAAAAAAAGACAGGCCAACAATGCCTAAACTCTTTATTTCACCAACCAGTATTTCTGATTTTCTTCTTGATACTGGATTTTAAAACCTAAGAAGTCTATAAATACTGCATTCAGACTTTCCACATTAAGAGAAAGGGGCCCAGGGCAGAAGATGTCAGGCCCCAGGCTGTTTTGGGGTGGGAAAAGTGGCAAAGATTTCTCAACAGTCTGTGTCAGTTTTCTAACTTAATTGAAACATCTTGAAGCTCTCCTTCATCCCCAAACTTTCCCCTATGGCGTCTCTGATAGAAAAACACTTCTCTCTCATATATGTCCCATCACTAGGGAGCCGGGGGGAAGGGAGTGGGCATTACACAGGCAAGCCAAACTTTTTATTCAGCCAGAAAATGGATTTCTGACTCAGTTTAATGGTAAGGAGTTGTGTAAAACCGTACCAAGTCCTGCTTCTTCCTCAAAGTGAGCTGGGCTGCATTTTTGTGACTGGAAGCATTTCTCATAATGGTGAATTAAGCACTATAAAAAAATAAAGTCAATCCCATCTCTATGAGTAGCATAAGAGCTGCTTCCAAGAACCCAGGGATGCCCACATCCCATAACCCACCCAGACATGGCCAATTCCTCATAGACAGCTACATAAAACCCTTTCGTCAACTTGTTTTGGGGGGTGAGAGAGAGGCAGTGCTTAGGGAAGATGTAGGATGGATTTTTTTTATTCCTGCCACTACCAAAAACTATAGATCTACACACACACTCACACGCACATACATGTCCATTTTTAAGAAAGCTTTTCCTCCCTGTGACTACAGGAACCCAGAATCCAGCCTCCCTTAGGCTGAGAGACGATGCCTATTAACGGCACAGATCTAGCGTATCAACACACTATAGAAGGCTCCTGTGTTGTCTCATAAGCTGAGAGGGCAGGGCAAAGAAGTGGACACTCATGGGGGACTTGCTTTTTGTCTTAAATCCAATCTACTCAGTAACACTCGCAGGTCCAGGGGCTGGGAGAGGTTCTGTGGGCACAATGTGGTGGACGACCTGATGGTCCCAGCCCACTGTGGTAAGCAGGGAGTGATTGAGCGGGGACCAAGTCGCATCTCTCACAAAGTCTCTGTGGGCTTGGCTTCTAAACCTAGAAGAAAGAAAAAAAGTCGGGGCAGAGTAGAGACAAGAAAAGCAGACCTGGAGAAAAAAGAGAACCTAACACATCTGGGGCACATTTTTTGGGTGTGTTACACACATTTCACCAACTGTATGGCCTCATCGCCAGGATAGCAGTGTAGCTATCCACAGTGGATGTTATCAGTCATCCAATCCAGTCCTCTATTTTCATAGATGAAGAAATGCTGGATAGAACAAGACAGTGATGAGGGGCAGTAACAGGCAGCAAATCACAGCAAGGAGGGAAGTACAATTCAGGTCTTCCAGGTGCTGCCTTTTACCCTGTAGCAGGCTGCATTTCATACGCAGTTCTTTATGTGAAAGGGTAGACTGCCACCCCCTTGTGGGAGAGCGCTGGAGGGCTAGACTTAAAAATTCCACCTACCACCCCCTTCTACCAAGGACACGGCTTGTCCTTGGGGTTGTGAATGTGCCCCAGGAACACAGAGGGTCAACAGCCAGCCTGCTTCCATTACCAAGTCCCTTCGGCTACAGATGGAGAATCTGTTCTCCAAAAGCACAACACACTTTTCTGAAGAGGAAAATGACTCGCCCACCCACTGCTCCCCTTCCCTGATTCCCAAAGGATTCCACTTCACACTTACAACTCAGAAAGGCTTGAGTCCAGCACAGCAAGTGAGCAGTCTTCACTGAGAGAGGCCAGGAAGGGAACACTATCAGATGGAGGAGAGGGTTGTGAAAGGTCAAGCCTGGATCCCAAGATAAAACCTTAACTGGGCCGGCCCCGCCGCCACTGTAAAGTGACCCAGGAAAGGCAGCCTGATTCCCACTTTTGGCTAATCTGGCTACTACAAGTCCACACTAAAAGTTTCAAGTAAAGATGAGGGAAATGAAGCAAAGTTAGGGTTGACAACCATCCTGGCAACTAACCATCCCATCTGGTCCCTCTCTATAGCTTCAGCAATAACCCAGAAACACAGGCTTTTCCAATCTTACAGTCCTAGAAGCCCACAATATTAACCATTTTGGGTGTTGGGCAGGAATGAAATCACATTTTAGCCATTTCAGACAGAAACCATCTAATCTGAAAAATCCTTTGATTCTCAAAGGATTCCACTTCACACCTAAGAGATCTTTGATGTTCCGAAACCTCAGCTAGAACACTGTCTGCTTTAAGGAACTACTTCATCAGCTAACACTTTGAAAACATAAACACACACCCTCACTGTTCCCATTTATACCCATCAGGCCCCTGATGACAAAGAACAGTACCTGTGTGGGGAGAACACCAGCCCAGTGACACACTGGGAGTGTACAGCTGAGCTCAGGACACAGCTTGTACTCTTGGTGTCCACAAGGGAGACTGTCCCATTCTCATCACCTGTAGAAGAGAAGGAACATGTCATAGTGATTAAGAGCATGGACTTTGGTGCCAAAGATTTGAATACTATTTCCTCAAGCTTGTAAAAGTTAATCATTCTGAGCAATCAGTTTTCTCTTTTGCAAAGTAGGAATAGTAAGTCACTGGATCATTATGAAAATTAAGTTAATGAATGAAGCAGTTATTTTAACCACAAACTATGTCACCATATACACAGCCTCATGACCACGATAGCTCTACACCTATCCACAGTAGAACAGAATTCACTATATAGCAATCCACTTGCTTTGTGGCTCACTGACTTATAGCCATGTCCAGAATACAGAAGCTGGATCAATCAATCAAAAATCAAATCCACTGGGAAAATAATCATGTTCTCCAAAACTACACTAAAACTACGTTGGCATCAACCCACCTCCCCACCCTCAATACATGTGGGCTAAGACTGAGCAACAAGGGCCTTGTGTGTTGTGGAGTCAGCTCTTTCTCTTTCCTCCTCCCCTTTCCCAGAGTCAATATGAAGTCTGACATGCTGCCTTACCAAAGACAAAGACTTCACTTTGCTGAGGATGCCAAGCCAGCGAGGTAGGAAGGTAGCCAGGCGCACTGCACCCTGCAAAGGAGAGACGAGGGTCTGGACCAAAACTCAGAGTACAGAAGAAGCAGTTTCTCAAATGATAACACTCTAAATCCTGGGAGCACCTTTGTTTGATTTCCCAAACCCTGCTAAGGCAGCAGTGTCCTCATCCTTGAGCCTCATAACCATTTATCCACCAGCCTCCTGCCCTTTCTGGACACGAGTCACAGGCAAATTTCAGGCACAAATCTTGACGATAACAATTCTGGCCCCTTTGTCCTCCCATCTAACAAAGTAAATCACCCACCCAGGAACTGGCCCTTCCTCTTGGTATTCATTGCACAGAATGGGGTTAGTAGAGCCTCACTGGAAAAGAAGGAGATTATGTCACTCATGTCACAGTAACTACACTGGGCATCTAGCAACTATGCTTTGACACTGGCCAAAGACAGTCTCTTCTATCAGGGTTTCAAGTACTGTTCTCCCACCAATGAATCTCAGACTCACCAATCTGTGATGCTGGCTTGGGACAGCGGGTATCCCAGAGTAAAATTCTATTGTCCTAGAGGAAGGCGGAACAGAAAAAGGATTTCACAATCCAAAGGAGCAGCTGCAGGCCAGAAAGTCTCCACACTAGAGACTTTGGCCTATGGACGGCTGGAGTGTGTCCAGGGAAGAAGGAGCTATCTCTTACCTCACTGCATGAAAGAAACACAGAGTCCTTGTGAGGAGAGGCAGCAACACAAGTGACCTGAGCAGCATGAGCTATAAAGGAGAAAGGGTAATATGATAGAAAATAAGCTGAAGCATTACAAGAGGGCCAGCCCAGGAATAATTAAGGGGCAGGAGGGAGGGAGGGCTGGTCTCATGATGCAATTTAACAAGTTTTGTGGGAGATTATGGATTAGACAAAAGCTAAGAGAAGTTTATAGACTTATAAAATCTAAAAAGCCTTGTAAAAAAAAATATATTAGTGAAGACAATGAATGAGAAATTAGGGGCTTAGTAAGAAGAACAAAGGAATTTCCAGTTAAGGCATCCTAGATGTGAGGGCTAAATAATTCTAGAATAGCAGTCTTCATACTGGAGTACACACACCTCCAAGTAGTATACAAAAACTTTTGAGGGAGTTCTGGGTGCTAATAGTATTAAGAGAGCCAATTTCTCTAATGTTCTCTTTCTTAAAATTGAACTGCCTCTGTTTTCAATCACCCTTCTCCCACTTTATAGAAAGAACACATACCTGTCATTCATCCCAGATCTTTCCACAGTACAATGCTCAGGGGTATAAAAATATAAGCGTTCTAAACTAAGGGACAAAAGGGGCTTTTCCGTAAGAACCAAAGAGCAAAATGAAAGAGCATCTAGGTAAAATTCAATGAAGGGGGCTGATGTTGTTTCAGTCACACCACAAACACAAGTATGGCTCTGTGACTTAACTCTGTTTCTGTCTAATAATGAGAACTAAAAAATGTGATAGATCATTGTGATAAGGACATATTGAACAACTTTATCTGAATTTAAAAACAAAGTCAGACTTTTTCTGACAGAAAATTTAGTCTAACTTGGTCCACTGGCTTTACAATGCAGATTGGCTTTTGCCAGTTAGGCTATTTGGTAGACATTCGTACAAACTAAGTAGGGTTAATCTGCGAATCTAAAATTTTGACAAATATATGCTTGAAATAAGTATACAATAAATTATATGCCAGAAATTACCTTCTCTGCAACTACTTAAGTAAGTCTTTTTAGGTATCAATTTAAAAATGTATGAGGGGGCACAGATTTTCAAAATTGTTTTAGGAGGTCTACATGTAAAAAACTTTAAAGTCACTGCTACATGTTAATTAGAAGCTGTGGAAACCTTTTCTACAGTCATTTTACCAGACTTTCCCAGGTAGTCTGAATGTGGCCCTTCCCTGAGGCAGAAGGATGGAATTAAACCAGTTTCCATAGTTCTTTCCTAGCCCTAGAATTCATAGAAAGCCAACAGGATAAGAAGTAAGAAAAGGAATTTATTGCTCACTTGAAAAAAGCAAAGCTGTGGGACAAGTACCATGGTGGTGTACAGAAGATGAATACATGCTTCCTCTACCCTCAAAGGTTTTGGGGCAGGGTGCAGTGGCTCATGCCTGTATCTCTCAGCACTTTGGGAGGCCAAGGCAGGAGATCACTTGAGCCCAGGAATTTGAGACCAGCCTGGGCAACATAGCAAGACTCTGTCTCTACAAAAAATTGAAAAATAATAAAGGATTTGGAATTCAGCAGGGGGAATAAGAAACAAACACAAAGAACTAACAAAAAGGCTGCATGGCAGAAATGCTGAAAAAGAGTTAGCATTAACCAGGAAAGCACATCATATGTCTAAGAAATAAAAAGCAAATATAATAGACCTAGGGCATTGACTTTTTTTTTTCCCTGAGACAGTTTCACTCTGTCGCCCAGGCTGGAGTGCAGTGGCGTGATCTCAACTCACTGCAACCTCTGCCTCCAGGGTTCAAGCGATTCTCGGGCCTCAGCCTCCCAAGTAGCTGGGATTACAGATGTGCAACACTACGCCTGGCTAATTTTTGTACTTTTTAGTAGAGTCAAGGTTTCGGCATGTTGGCCAAACTAGTCTCTGACTCCTAGGCTTCATATGATCCGCCCGCCTCAGCCTCCCAAAGTGCTGGGATTACAGGCGTGAGCCACTGAGCACAGCTGGGCATTCAACATTACTGTAAAACTATTTGCAAGTGACCCTGAAGGTCCAGGATACTGGACCTTGGATATGAGTCTGTGATTTCTCTGGCCTATAACTTAATCATGTACTTTGAAGTTAGAAATGGCAGGGAAAGGCACTTAGCCACTGAGAGAACCACAGGGATCCCCCAGCATCTAAATCTTGGAACCATGTACACATTAAGGCTCTAGACATTATCTTCACAAAGAATGGCTCCCAAGATAAAGTCAACTACTAGTGCTGTTAATGAAAGTGAGCAGAAAGAGGGGCATTAAAAAAGTAATGGTTCTCACCAGAAAACAGACATTTTATGAAGGTAAATACTCAAAAGTTCAAGATTTAAAAGTCTCAAGATTTATCCCTCAAGAATGTCAAGGATCTAGTAAGCTTGAAGAGAGGAAATGGAGTAAAAGGGCTTCAATGCCATGACAAGAAAATGGGATTTTAATCCACAGGCCACAAGAAACTAATAAAAGACCAAAAGAGCTAGATTGCTAGTGGAGAGATGAGTGCCACTGCCTGTGTAAGGTAAAGCCTGAAAGCGAATACGGGCATAGAAATGGACAGGAAGGTGACTGACCAGTGGAAAAGACTAAAAAGAACTTAGTGGCCAACCGATGGTGGGAAAACAGAAGGGGTGGAAAAGGACCGAGAGTCTGAGCCCTGTGTTGCCAAGGTGGTGAGGCCATCAATAGAAACAGTGAAACTGGCTGGTCTGAAGGTAGCGAGTTATCTTGATTGTTCAGTCAGTTACAGATTAAACTCCTTGTTTTATTCTTTCCTCCCTTTTCACTTCTGCACTTGACTAGCCGAATTAAAAAAAAAAAAGAAAGAAACAAGGAAATTGAGAAAAGGACAAGGGGTAGATACTGGAGCCTGACTATTGTTTTACAAGAAAACTATCAGAACATGGAATTGCTGCTCCTAACATCAAAGCAAAGTTCAAAAAGTCCAAAAACACAACAGCTAACACCAGGGCTAAAAATGAAAGAATACTCACCTCGGTATGAATTCAGTACCACCTGCTGAGCAAGGTCCCAAACCTTGATGCTAAGAAGCAAAAGCACACAGACATTTAATCTTGACCTACACTATCAACATAAAAACGTGTTCAAACAAGAACTTCCTGTAATCAACATTCCCCAAGTCTTTGCCTCTTGGACTGCTGCTATGGTCTACTTACGATGGACTGCAAAATCCCTAAGGAAACCTTATAGACATGCTAAAATAAGTCACTGGATTCTTAGAATAAGCCCAAAATGTTACCTAATGAGGTTAACAGGATAGGAAAGGCACCCACAGGAGGCTTAGAGACAGGAGCAATGAGAACAGAGACCCACCAGATGTCTTTGCTACCACTGACAGCTTGTGTGCCA
Source organism: Pongo pygmaeus (assembly GCF_028885625.2). Taxonomy (NCBI): domain Eukaryota; kingdom Metazoa; phylum Chordata; class Mammalia; order Primates; family Hominidae; genus Pongo; species Pongo pygmaeus. The sequence continues at coordinate 118,278,574 of NC_072373.2, read as the reverse complement.
GAGCTCAAGACACTGACTGTAGACACAATGTCATCATGCTCATACTTGCAGAACTTGCTGACAATAAGTGTCTCATTCTCATCTAGTTCCCACAATTCAACAGCACCTGTTGGGGGTAGGGTAAGGAAAACATGAGCTTGGATTACACCAAGGCAGTAATTCACTTCTAGGATTCAAAGAGCCATTGTCACTAAATTAACAAAGTAAGTTAGCTATTCCTGTAAAAGCAAAGTCCACATCATTGGAGAGTCTAGCTAATTTTTGAGCCTTTGACTTTATTCTGCGTTACTGTGTTCCTAATGACAGCCCAGACAAGTAGGTGCAGAAAGCTTCTAGAAAAAGACAAACATGGAACAGTCTGTAAAATTCATTATCTGCTTTTAGTGAGAGAATAATGGAAAATGAGCTACAAGGGGACAAGGATGAAGTTTCCACAACTGTTTAAGCAGCACACTATCCAGTGATGTTAACACTTCCCCATTATTTGGACACTAGTAAGTATTTGCTGAACTAGTTGAATAAATGTCTTGCAGAGTCTTTAAAAATATGTTGAATAATTGAACGTCTTGCACAGTGACTGGTTAAGTATAGAGAATCTGCCAAAAGTTGTCTTGATTATGTAGTGTTCAAGCTCAACTGTCAGTGAGGTTAAATCTACCAAAAAGTGGGACTTTTAAACTTCCATGCAATGACGGCCAACTTCCAAATTCTGATTTAAAAAAAAAAAAAATGCCAAAGCCTGCATCGCTAAGCCTAACAATCAACACAAAGAAAGCAGAATGAAGACAAGAAAGTGGTAAGAAATGGGAAGAGACATGTAGCACAGATTGGCTTCAGTGTCATCTTAAAATCAAGATTATGCTTGGTCTGGGCTGCGGGGGTTAACGGGCAGGTTACACAGAAGAAAAATGGTTCCAATCCGTTGCTTAATTTTGTTACGGATTTTTCTAGGAAATCTCACCAGACAATTTAGAATTTTAGAAAAGGTATTTCCCATCTACACAAGAGTTTGCATTCGGGGCCAACACTCTCAGGCTCCTCCAAGCAACGAGTATAGGACATTAGATATTGAGCTCAACCCTACCCGTACCCCAAGCCTCCATTCTACCGTTCAACCTGGGGGTGGGGGGGTGGATGAGGGGAAAGTGACTCACCTGAATCGGAGGCTACTAGAATACCTCTCTCCCCAACCCAAGTGAGATCAGCCACTCCAGCCTCCGTTTGGACTCCGGCGGAGCAGAAGCCTTCGTTGGGGGCGGCACAGGGGTCCTTAAAAAGCCAGAGGGAGCCGGCCCAGCAGCGGCCACTCAGGCTGGAGGCCCCAAGGAGAAGCGCCCCATCTACGGGGGGTACAAGCTGTCAGCGCGTGAAGGGTAGAAGGGCTCGCCTCCATGGAGACCGCACAGAACAGTGTTCGGGCCGGGTCTGGATCTGAGCTCAGGAACGCGGGGCAGGGCTGGGGGCAGCTCGGTGACGCGACCCAGGGGTCAGGATAACATGCAGGGCGGGGATGGGCTGGGAGGGTCAGTCTCCGGGGAAGGGCGCCCTGGGCCGGGGTAAGGGAGCTCCCAGGCCCGGGATCTCGGCTCACCGGACCGGTACCGCGCAGCCTCCAACTGCCGTTCCATGCAGGCGGGCGCATTAGGGGGAAGATTCCACTCCCGGGCCGCCGGGGGCACTAGAGGGGGTGGGGTTTCCTTCCGCATCTCCACGGTTCCAACTCCAACCTAGACTCAAACGGGACGCCAGCCGGAGACACAGATCCGTCAGCACACCCCACGTGGTGCGCCTCTGAGCCTCCGCCCCTCTCCCGAGGCTACGGCAACTCTACTTCTCGCGAGAATTGCTTCTATGGCTCCATCCTGCTTTCCGGCTGTCGCCCTCCTGCGATAGGTTCTCAGCGTTACTTGCCTCTTCTCGCGATAATTTTTTTTTTTTTTAAATCTCCCGAGGAAAGTTGAAGGAAGAGAACAAAATTTTCATCTCGCGAGACTTGTGAGCGGCCATCTTGCTCCTGCCCTGACAGATTCTCCTATCGGGGTCACAGGGACGCTAAGATCGCTACCTGGACCTTCGTTGACCATGCTGTCCCGGGTGGTACTTTCCGCCGCCGCCACAGCGGGTGAGGGGTATAGACCCTGCTCTGGACTATCAGAGTGATTGGAAAGAAGCGAATCTAGGGGTGACAGGGAGGGGAGAAAGGCGCAGCGACACGGGCCTGAGCGGCGAGTGGTCAGTGCAGCTCAGAAGGGAGCGTGGGGTCTTGAGGGACGGGAAAGAGGGGTACATAGCCTTAGTGATAGAGCCTGGCGGGGATGAGGAAGGGGCAAACCAGATTTCATTTGACTTTGCTGACCTTCGCCTTGTCTATCTGCAGCCTCCTCTCTGAAGAATGCAGCCTTCCTAGGTCCAGGGTAAGTGTGAGGATAATGCTCCCTTTCGTCTTTGTTTTTACTATCTTTTATTTCGCGATTCCTGCCCCCACCCCCTTAGCTTTAGGTCAGAAATTTCTTTCCGATAATTTTGGGACACTTAAACCCTCTTTCAGACAAGACACTTGTTCCTGTAACTGCCAGGAACGCTCTCATATCACCTAATGACCAAGATTTTAACAGGGTAAGTAACATATTCTAACTAAACTAGAGATTGGTTTTGCTATCTTCTATACCCGCCTCTCTCCTTTGTGACCTTCCCTTGGGACCTTATGACATGTAGCTTCCACAGCCTGAATCGGAGTAGATTACATATCCAAGAACAAATTTTGTTCAATAAAACAGTAAATCATGTTGTTTACAGTCGGTTTCCCAGATATCTAGTTTTTGCTGCCATATAACAATCAGAGAAATCATTCATTGATTCAGTAAAAATTTATGTTGCCTAAACACATAACCAAGGATACAAGAATGAGTATGGCTAATTACCTGCCCTCATGGAGCTCACAGTCTAGGAATGGGAGGCACCTTTAGAGTATTGGTTTAGAGTGAGGGCTCCACAGCCAGTACAGGGGCCCTGGCCCCTCCACTTACTGGCTGTGTGACCTCAATTTCCTCATCTACAAAATGGCGATAATAGTGCATTGTGGCTTTTGAGAATTAAGAGACAATTGCTGTGAAACTCAAAAACGGTTCTTGGTACATGGTGTATGCTTAGTAAATTTAGCAGCTGTTACCGTTAAAATTGTTCCATAAGACATGTCCATTTTCCTAGAGATTTCTCTTTTTACTTCCAAACTTAGTTCTAAAGCTTGCAAAATAGGGTAACTCAAATTGAAAAAGAATGGACTTGAAAAAGTGGTCTTATCTATAATTAAGTTTCATGTATGCAAAAAGTAAGGCTATAATTGACTGCTTCCAACTTAGAAGAAAAAGGACCCCATACAGACTTGTAAACAAATAATTGTAATATCAGGTAGTAAATAACTTATATTTACAAGATACAAGGAATATCCTTGGTTTTCTTTCACACTCCATGTCCAGTACCTCAGCAACCTTTTCCTCTGGAAATTTGGACTCTGACTGCTGCTTCCACTACCGCTAAATTAGGAACCACCGTAAACTTTCACCTAGGTATTTTAGTAGTCTCTTAATTAGTCTTGCATCTCTATTCTTGTCCCGTTACAGCCCATTCTCATAATAGCCAGGAGGATTATGTCAACCAAGGCCTTCCAGAGTTCCCCATCCCACTTGAATAAAATCCCAACTTAGCATAACCCAGAAGGTCCAACATGAATTGATCCATTCCTATCTCTTGACACCATCTCCTTGTGTTCTCTTTTTAGCTCATTCTCCAACCTTGGTGTTCCTCTGAAAACTACCAAGCGCATTCTTGCCTCAATATCTTTCTACTTGCTCTTCTCTCTTTTCCCCAGATCATTGGGTCAAATGTCATCTGACTCCCTACCAAAAAACTCTTCCCCATTTTGTTGCTCCCTATCCCCTTACCTTGCTCCGTTTTTCTTCATAGCACTTAGAGCTGCCTGAAATTTTGTATAGAGATACACACTCACCCTTCCCATACCCCCACTAGAATGTTGAAGGCTGGAGCTTTGTTCATTGCCATGTTACCGGTGCCTAGCATTAGTAGAAAGTCAGTTAATGTTTTATTGATTAAAAGAATGAATGTTAGCCCAAAATGGGGGGAGGGCTTTACAAATCTGGAGGCTGATTGGTCTTGGTAGTCATTGCTCCTGATTGGTCTTGATAGTCATTGCTATAAAGTCATGGTATGAAGGGCATACAAGACAGAAGGAGCAGCATAAGGCAATTTTTTTGTGGTGTTTCTTTGTTTTTGAGAGCTGTTAAGTAATTCCAGGAGAGTAAGAGAATGAAGGAAGATAAGGTTATAAAATTTGGCAGGACCAGGCACAGTGGTGGTTCATGCCTATAATCCCAAGGCCAAGGCAGGAGGATCACTGGAGCCCAGGAGTTCGAGACTAGCCTGGGCAACATAGACAAAAACAAAACAACAAAAAATTTTTTTAAATTTTTTAAATTAGCTGGGCATTGTGCTGTATGCCTGTACTCCCAGCTATTGGGAAGGCTGAGGTGGGAGGATGGCTTGAGCCCAGGAGGTGGAGGCTACGAGTAAGCAGTGATGGCACCACTGCACTCCAGCCTGAGTGACAGAGTGAGACCTTGTCTCAAAAAAAAAAAAAATGACAGGTAGTAGATTATGTATGTTATATTAAGTAGTTTTCTGTAGGCAGGAGAGAGCCTGTTGAGTTTTCAAGTCAGATTTTCATTTTAGAAACATTGGCAGTAATGTGAGTGGGCTGGGTTTAAGTTGGGATATTTAATAAGAAGCAGAGGCCAGGTATAGTGTCTCACACCTGTAATTTCAGCACTTTGGGAGGCCGAGATGGTAGAACACAGTAGTTTGAGACCAGCCTGGCCAACATGGCAAAACCCTGTCTCTCCTAAAAATAAAAAAAAAAAATAGCTGGGCATGGTGGCACATGCCTGTAATCCCAGCTACTCAGCTACTCGGGAGACTGAGGCACAAGAATCGCTTGAAACTGGGAGGTGGAGGTTGCGGTGAGCTGAGATCATGCCACTGTGCTCCAGCCTCGGTGATAGAGTGAGATTCTGTCTCAAAAAAATAAAAAATAAAATAAGCAGAGAGACCAGGTTTTGGATTGTTAAACTAAGCAAGAGGTGATAAGGACTTGAACTAAGGTAGCTAGTTAGGGAGACTTGTCAGCCTAAGCATACCCTTTAGTGCTATGATTTAAATCAGTGCTTCTTAGCCTGGGGTGGTTTGCCTGCAGGTGACATTTAGCAATGTCTGGAGATATTTTTCAGTGTTACCATTGGATGGGTCGGGGAGGGAGGGGCTACTGGTATATATTGTATAAAGGCCACAAAGATACTGCCAGACATTCTACAATGCACAGAACAACCTCTTACAACAAAGAAATATCCAGTTCAAACGTCAGTAGTGCTGAACTGAGAAACCTTGATGTAAATGAAGGAATCTCAAGCATGATTCTCAGATTTCAAAACCTGGTGGGGTAGCTAATATATTTGGAGGCAGACATAATATTCAAAAGATAAGCATTGTACCAAAATAAATGAAATAATGTAAATTCATATATTACAAGGAGATAGAGGTTGAGAGATTGGAGGAATGGAGGGTAGGAAGTGGGACAGAAATACACTGAAAACTTGAAGGAGACTAAATGACAGCAGATATAAAGGGACTAGATTTTATTTCATCAGAAACTTAAGGAGACATCAGTATGCTGTAACTGTTAAAAGTGTAGTCTTAAGCTGCTTTAATACAAGAATAGTTTCCAAATCCACTGTTGATAATAGTTCAATTGTTCAGGCTCAGTACTGGCAATAGCAAGTTCTCAATAAGTATTTGTAGGATGAATAAATTGGCCAGACTATACTTAGAGTATTATATTCAGTTCTGTATACCTCATTTAAAAAAAAAAAAAGACAAAACCAGAGAAGTCCTTTTGGACAATCAGGATTGTGAGGGAACAGATGTTTGACCCAGGTACATGTGTGTTATCTTACATAGAAAAGCAAAATTAGAACTAAGAATGGATTGAGGTTCCAAGAATGTATGTAGCGTCTCAATTCAAAGATGAACATAATTAGAGCTACCCAGTACTGAAAAAGTCTGTTACATATAGTCATTAGCACTCTCATCAAAGAGAGTATTCAAAAAGGTCCAGGAGCTTACAACATATCAGGCATATAATAGCTAACCACTTACGTAGAACTTTTCCATGTGCCAGGCATCATTCTAAGTACTTTACATATATTAACTCAACTAATCCTCTCAACAACCATATAAGGTATTCTATTTCCATTTTACTGAGAGAAATCTGAGATTACAAAAGCTTAAGTTCTTTACTCAAAGTCAAGGAGCAGGTCTAGGATTTGAACTCAAGATGTCTATCTGGCTGCCATGTCCACATTCTTACATGTTTCAGTGCTAATAATAGACATACAAAGTGCTAGACAGATGATCTGCAAGGCTGATAGAAAGGATTCCAGTATTGGGTAGAAGGTTAAGTGTCTGTGATTAATTCTTTGCTCTTGTTACAGCTGATTACTGGACCCTAACCTTCCTAGTCCATTCTCTTTCCATTATGAGAGTTAGGAAACAGCCTCAATCATCAACCCTATTTATTGTTTCTGCTAATTATTCATACATTGTATTCTCCTTAAAGAAACAGGCTTTACATTTGTACAATTACTACCTGTAGGGTATTGCAGGCAACAAGGACTTTTCATACAGGGCAGCCACACCTTGCGCCTGTACCACCTCTTCCTGAATATGGAGGAAAAGTTCGTTATGGACTGATCCCTGAGGAATTCTTCCAGTTTCTTTATCCTAAAACTGGTGTAACAGGTGAGCATTTTTGCCTAGTCTTTGATAATATGTTTTGATGGCACCACTAAAATCAAGTTAGGTGGGTTTTCTTGTTTGGTTTTTTTTTTTTTTTTTTTTTTGAGACAGGGTATTACTCTATCACCCAGGATGGGGTGATAGATCACAGCTCACTGCAGCCTCCACCTCCCCAGGCTCAGGTCATCCTCCCATCTCAGCCTCCCGAGTAGCTGGGACTTGGCGTGCACCCGGCTCATTTTTCTATTTTTTTGCAGAGATGGGCTTTCACCATGTAGCCCGGCCATTCTCCAACTCCTGGGCTTGTGGGATCCACCCATTTTGGCCTCCCAAAGTGCTGGGATTACAGGCTTGAGCCACCCACCTGCAGCCGCAAGTCAGCTATTTTTAAAAGGAAATTGTAACAATTGATTTGATTGCTTCAACTTGTCTTTGGTATAAATTTATTTGGGATTTTAACTTAATTTTACAGCATTATCTCTGTTAGTAGATCAAATTTTTTGATGCCTGCTCTATGCCAGGCACTGTTGCAGCCATACAGTGTTGAACAGTGTTAAGTGCCTGCTTTCCTGGAACATACATTCTGTTGTAGGATGACAATAAAGAAAAGAGCAACTGTATAATATACTGTTAGATAATGAAAAGGGTACGAATAAAAATGAAGCCAGGTAAGGCAAGAGTCCCCTGATTAAGTTTATGATTCTCTCTACTACATGTACTGCCTTTCTTGGCCCATACCCAAGTATTGCTATGACTGGAACATTGGAAACCAAAGATTGTTTTTTTTTTAGCCCTGGAGTCACCTAAAGTAGCATTTTCCTAACTGAAATTGCTAGAAACATTAGTCTCCTCAGACTTCCATAGGTGATAAAAATGTTACATATGATAGATGTTTCTTGCAAATTCCTATTTAAAATTTGTATATTAAAGGCAATTAAAAAAAAAAAACTGTTGGAACTTTGTATGGGAAACCGGGTAAAATGTATTTGAGTTTGTATCCCTGTTATTCTCATGATACATCCTGCCATCCTATGATTCTCAGAAATACTGTGAAATGCTTTCCTAAAAGCCTGCTCTGGGCCTCCCTTACATCCTGTGAGGTGCGGAGGAAAGACTAAAGAAATGTAAATCATGGTTTGCATCCTTTCAGAACACGTGGCCTGGTTAAAGAAAAAGCCATATTTGAAGCATTGTAATTAGGTGCTACAGGAATTGAGAATCCTAATATTTATTCATCTTTTTATATACATATCACTTTGTAGTTGTTTATTGCTTGTTTCTTGTGTAAATTTTATCTGGTCTAGTGTCCCATTCAATAAATAGTATATTTTGCTGGACAAATTACTTCAGAAAGTTATCTGACATCTTTGTAGAATAGTTTAATTTACTGTGTGGGGTATTGTGCTTAACATTATTTCTCAAATTTATCAGACTGAAGAAGGTACTGTCCCCATTTTACAAATAAGGAACTAAATTCAGAGATTATTTAGATTGCTCAGTTTCTTTAAAATTGTAGAGTCAGTATACAGATGTCCCTGAGTCCATATCTTTGTTCTTTCAACTCTACCATACTGCTTCCCAATCCAGTGTTCTGTCTTTGAATCTAATTAAGTCATTACTTTGCCTTCAGCTAATCAAATATAGAAGTACCTTTCTATCTTCCCTCTTTTAGGCATAGCATATCCATTCATAAAATAACTCTTTCTTCTTTTAGGACCCTATGTACTCGGAACTGGGCTTATCTTGTACGCTTTATCCAAAGAAATATATGTGATTAGCGCAGAGACCTTCACTGCCCTATCATTAATAGGTGTAATGGTCTATGGAATTAAAAAATATGGTCCCGCTGTTGCAGACTTTGCTGATAAACTCAATGAGGTAAGAACCATAAACTTTATTTCCTATTTTAGACTAGCAGAAACATGAAGGTCATCTAGTGATATTTTTGATATGAGTGTTAGGGGAGCAACATATAGAAATGAATCTAATGCTTCAAATAAGTGTTAATGTTGGTTAGTAATTTGAGATAATTTTTTTATATCTACTAAACACTTTAGCTTTTCTATAGTTTAATCATTCAAAAGATATTGTATAGTTATTATGGGCAATTCTTTTTAAGGATTTGTGCATTTCTATGTTTCTTTGTGGGTGTTTTTACAAATGAGAGATACAACTTTGAAGAAGCATGAATCTCCTTTTTTTACCCTTTGTGCTTTCACTGATCTTTGTTGTTGCTATCACAATTGTAGCAAAAACTTGCCCAACTAGAAGAGGCGAAGCAGACTTCCATCCAACAAATCCAGAATGCAATTGATATGGAGAAGTCACAACAGGCACTGGTTCAGAAGCGCCATTACCTTTTTGATGTGCAAAGGGTAGGTTTCAGAAATTTCTAGGAAGAATGAAGTTACTTGTTGTGTGCATTTTTTTAAATTCAGAATTTTTTATGAAGAATGGTTAAATAGATTGAACATTTTATTTAGAAAAGAGAAGATTTGTGTAGGAGTTGGCATTCACAGCTATTCAAACGTTTAAGAACTGTCAAGTGGAAAAATAGTTCAAATTATTATAAAATTAGAAACCATAGAAGCTATTAAAAAAACATTTTGGATCCACACAAAAGGAAATAGTTATTAAGTTAAAGCTGATTTAAAAATGGCATGCACTGCGTAAGGAAGGCTAGGTAAAATACATCCTGTGTGTTTCATACACATTTGCTACAAGAACATCTTAACATCTTTGCTGTAAGGAAATCTGATGCTGCACATTCTAAATCCACAAAGCAGGCAGGACACAGACAGACAGACACACACACACACACACACACACTTTGCTGTAAGGAAATCTGATACTGCACATTCTAAATCCACAAAGCAGGCAGGACACACACACACACACACACACACCAAATTCACACACACACACACACCAAATTCACACACACACACACACACCAAATTCAGATAGCAGTAGAGCTTTTTATCATGGTCAGAACATGATTAGATTCTAAAATATGCAGCTTCCAAAACAATCTTTAGGAATATGTTCAAGTATTTTGTTATTACTGTTTTTATTTTGAGCCTTGTACTTTATGGCTAATATTTAAAAGTGAGGTGCTGTTATGTCGAAGTTTTGTATTAAAATAAAATGAAAAATGAGATGCTAAGATAGAGTAAGCATCTGAAATGTTTAGCATCTTGGCCAATGTGGTCTCAGTACCACATGGATTAGAGTTATCTTTGGTGTTAAGTTTTTGTCCCTTTCCAAGACTTATGGAATCAGAACCTTTCTTAGGGGCTATCCAGAATCTGTATTATTTTAAACAAGAACTCTAAAGACTCTTAAGCACATGGATATTTGAAAATCTCAGAAAATGTTAATTCCATGTATATTTAGGTTACAAAGGGAGAATGCTTCCTGCCTCTTGCATAGTATATACACACACGTGAATGCATGCATACATATATTTTGGCTTTTTTAAAAAACCATGGTGGAAAATGTAGCTTTTTCCTAAGAGTCAAATGATAGTAATTTAGGTTTTTATTTATTTATATTTACTTGATAGATATTTATTGAGTTCTTCCTGTGTAGATATTCTGATCAAGGCAGAGTGCTGAAAATATAGTGCAGAACAAAAAGCTTCTGCCTTCATGGAGTCTTATTTTCTAGCCAGCCTTTGGGAGAAGCACAGAAAATAAATAATTGAACAGTTGCAAATGTCAACAGGTAATAAATGCTAGATAGAAAAATAAACTGGTATTAAAAAGATTGCAGGCCAGGCGCATTGGCTCATGCCTATAATCTCAGCACTTTGGGAGGCCAAGGCGGAAGGATCACTTGAGCCCAGGAATTTGAGACCAGCCTGGGCAACATAGACTCCCTTTCTACAAAATTGCCGGAGGAGGGAGTCACTGTTTTTATAGGGCATTCAAGAAATGTCTCTAATATGATATTTGAGCAGAGACCTGAAAGAACTAATAGTGCAAAGTATGTGGATTTTTGGGGAAATAAGTTCCAGGCTGAGGGAAGAACAGTTGCAAATGCCCTAAACCTGGAAGTTTGCTTGATATAGTCAAGGAAAAGTAAGAAGGCCCATACAGCTGAAGTAGAATTGGTTGGGGGAGAATAAAAGGAGATAGAGGGTGGCCTGGGACTATGATATATAAAGACCTTAGGCTCCTATAAGAACTTTGGCTTGGACTCTGAATGAGAGAAAGTCATTGAAGGATCATTCTGATTGCCTTGTTGCCAATAGCCTTCAGTTTTGTATGCATTGGTTTGTGATGCCTATGGGTTAGCCGAGTAGAGATATATAAGAGCTTGGCCTTATGTAGCCTTACTGCCTGTATGCTGATCTTGGCTTCACAGTTATTAGCTCTGTAACCTTGGGCAAGTTTCCTAACTTCTGCCTCAGTTTCCTCACTGCAAAATGGATACAATTATAATAACTATGCCATGGTTTGGTTACAAGGTTTAATTGAATCTAAACACAAGAGTGTTTAGAGCGTAGTCAGTACGCTACAAATGTTAACTATTATTTGATCCAGCAAGTATTATGACATAAACACAAAGACAGATCTACAATATATGCACCATTATTTGTAGTACCAAAAAATGAATTGTGGAATACCAGTATAGTGGAATCCAGTGTAACCTAAAATTGAGGTAGGTTTGTGTGTCATAATTAATAAAAGTGATGTGTATATGCCTGTATTTTGATGGGTATACCTATATTTTTATTAAATATTTCTGGAAGGGAATACAAGAAATACAGGAATTAATGGCCTATGGGGGAGGCTGAAGGAGACTTATTTCATACAGCATACACTTTTAAATATGTTTTTGCCATATGCTGTTATAATTTCTAGGTACATATTATCTATTAAATAAAAGCACTTCACATAAAATACAAAAGAAGTGGGGCATTCTCACTGGCAGAATCTTCAGAGTAGAAGTATTCCTTCAAGTATACAAACAATATTTATCATTTCTTAATTTTGCCCCAGAATAACATTGCTATGGCTTTGGAAGTTACTTACCGGGAACGACTGTATAGAGTATATAAAGAAGTAAAGAATCGCCTGGACTATCATATATATGTGCAGAACATGATGCGTCAAAAGGAACAAGAACACATGGTAAATTGGGTGGAGAAGCACGTGGTGCAAAGCATCTCCACACAGCAGGTACACAACATTTTTGTAGGTTCTGACGTTGTACTGGTATCTCTTAACAAGTATCTGCTGATGTTTCGTTAAGGTAGGAATAGCTGGCAAGGAGTCTTTAGCCTAGAAGTAGCAGTGTAACCCCGGTTTGTTTTTCTGGATAGTGATAAGCAGGAAGATGCTGCATACCTGTCAGGATGGCTTTTCTCTTTCCTTAAATTTGGGTAACATTAACTGATATATTTAATTTCTCTATAAAATAGACTGGGCTGGGCACGGTGGCTCACACCTGTAATCCTAACACTTTGGAAGGGCGAGGCAGGAGGATCACTTGAGGCCAGGAGTTCAAGACCAACCTGGGCAACATAGCGAGATCCTGTCTCTACAAAAAATTTAAAAAGTAGCTGGGTGCGGTGACAAACGCCTGTAGTTCCAGCTACTCAGGAGGCTGAGGTGACAGGATCTCTTGAGCCCAGGAAGCATAGGCTGTAGTGAGCTGTGATTGCACTATTGCACTCCAGCCTGGGTGAGAGAGCGAGACCCTGCCTCAAAAAATAAAAGACTGAACAAGGCTATTTCTAAGCCCCTTCCATTTTCTAATGCCATGACATTCCATTTCTTCTTTTCACCTGCATAACTTGTCTGTTTTGAACGGAAATGTTTTCTATTTGCTTAAACTGAATTAATTTTTTTCATTTATATTTTTGCTTTAATATGACTTGATTTTTTTTCTTTCTCGAGTTTATAACATTTAAGTATTTCTGGTCGTTTTCAGCATAACCTATATAGGATTAGAAAAACAGTGTCTATCAAAGTTTTTTTCTTTTTTTGATAAACTGTCTTTTACATAAAAGTAATATACATGCTTACTTAAGAAACAGAAAATACAAAAGAAGTCTAGAAAAGAGATTAAAAATTATTTTCATTCTTAACATTTATATATTACTAATATTTGTTGAATTGGTCTTCTTCAAGCAACTGTTAGTTGTACAAGCCAACATCAGTGGCAGATGGTTACAGGAATATCTGGCCTCAAATTCTATACAGGTTTCACCCATAAAAGCTGTGAGCCAGGGAATTTTAACTAACCCCCTGGATTTGCTTAAAATAAATTGTATCTCCTCTATGTTAATTAATTTTACTTCTAAACCTGTCTAGTAGCCGTATAGTGTTAAGCCAGTAATCATCTTGAGGTTCTGGTCTGGTAGGAGGTGTCTTTTAGAATAATGGTGTTTGTACTCTATACTTTTCTATGTTTTGGAAAGGTCTAAGCAGATTTCTCTTTCCTTGTCACAGGAAAAGGAGACAATTGCCAAGTGCATTGCGGACCTAAAGCTGCTGGCAAAGAAGGCTCAAGCACAGCCAGTTATGTAAATATATCTATCCCAATTGAGACAGCTAGAAACAGTTGACTGACTAAATGGAAACTAGTCTATTTGACAAAGTCTTTCTGTGTTGGTGTCTACTGAAGTTATAGTTTACCCTTCCTAAAAATGAAAAATTTGTTTCATATAGTGAGAGAACGAAATCTCTATCGGCCAGTCAGATGTTTCTCATCCTTCTTGCTCTGCCTTTGAGTTGTTCCATGATCACTTCTGAATAAGCAGTTTGCCTTTATAAAAACTTGCTGCCTGACTAAAGATTACCAGATTATAGTTTAAATTTGTAATTAATTCTACCATCTTGCAATAAAGTGACAATTGAATGAAACAAGGTTTTTCAAGTTGTATAATTCTCTGAAATACTCAGCTTTTGTCATATGGGTAAAAATTAAAGATGTCATTGAACTACTGTCTTGTTTATGAGACCATTCAGTGGTGAACTATTTCTGGCTGATAGGTTATAAGATATGTAAAGCTTTCTAGTACTCTTAAAATAACTAAATGGAGTATTATATATCAATTCATATCATTGACTTTATTTTAGTAGTATGCCTATAGAAAATATTATGGACTCAGTGTGTCATAAAATCACTCTTAAGAATCCATCCAGCAGGCCAGGCACAATGGCTTACACCTGTAATCCCTGCACTTTGGGAGGCCAAGACAGGCGGATCATTTGAGGTCAGGAGTTTGAAACCAGCCTGGCCAACACAGTGAAACCCTATCTCTACTAAAAATACAAAAGGTTAGCCGGGCATGGTGGCAGGCGCCTGTAATCCCAGCGACTCAGGAGGCTGAGGCAGGAGAATTGCTTGAACCCAGGAGGCAAAGGTTGCAGTGAGCCAAGATCACGCCACTGCACTCCAGCCTGGGCAACAGACCTCGACTCCATCTAGGAAAAAAAAAAAAAAATCCAGCAGACATCTATCAGGAACATAGAAAATAACAAGTGTTGGCAAGGATGTGGAGAAATTGGAACACTTGTGCACTGTTCGTAGAAATATGAAATGGTACAGCCATTATGGAAAAGTGTGGTGATTCCTCATAAAATTAAAATGGAAATACCATGATCCAGCAATCCCAGTCAACATATATACTCAAAAAAATTAAAAGCAGGGTCTTGAAGAGATACTTGTGTTCCATGGTGATAGCAGCCATTATTCACAATAGCTAAAACATAGAAGCAGCCTAATTGGCCATCAGTAGATGAATGGGTAAGCAAAATGTAGTATATCCATGCAATGGAATATTATTCCACTTCAAGGAAGAAAATTCTGACACTGGCTACAGCATGAATGAACCTTGAGGACGTTATGCAGTTTTACAGGATGAGTTATGGAGCTGGATAGTGGTGATGGTGGCACATTAAGGATGTATTTAATACTGTTCTTAAATGGTACACTTAAAAATGGTAAATTTTATGTGTATCTTACAATCTTTTTTTAAATTGAAGAAAAATCCTGTAGATAAATTAGAAAATTCTTCCCTTCATAGGTTTATCTGCATTTGATTCTCCATGCTTGTACAAGGATTTATTTGTATTCAAATGGCAAATTACGTAATAGGAAATACTTGAAAATATTTATCATGGGTAATTGCTATTTTCTTGACTTCCTAAGATTTTATGTAATAATCATTTGAGTCAATATTGGTAGCTAATGTACTAATCTAATATTGATATCTTTGTTACTTAAAGATAATTTGATTGGATCAGCAGTTATTTCAAATTGATTAAACAAAAAATTATAAAACACCTAGTTTGTGCTAAGCAACATAATGCAGTGATCATACAGAGATAAAAGTCCTTAACTCAGAGTTAAATATCTACTAGGAAGACAGCAAGAATATGTGATAATACAAACTTGAGCACAGGGTGCTCTCAGTGTGGCAAGCACCATTTTAGGTAGTCTCACCAGCCTCTTGTTTCCCTAATATACATCATCCAGGTCAAGGTTCAGTCAGAGAAGCAGAATATATGTTTATATATAAGGAATTTGACTACGCTGTTGTGGGAGCTAAACAATCTGTAAAGCTGTTAGTGTTCTTTCTGATGCTGGAGCTTAGAGTCCACACCACAGTCAGTTAAGGGAAGATGGATGTAAAATGGGAGGCAGTTAAGAACAAGTGGAAATAACAAGCACAGACAAACCCATGTCAGTTTTTATCATCTCTGGCCTTGATAGTGGTTGTCCTGTATAACCCCCTATCCAACACAAACATGTGGTTTAGAGAAACCTGGTTAGAGAAACAAGAGTGATCCAGGGAAAGGATGGGAAGTTGTCCAGCTGCAGCTTGTGAGCTAACACAACATGTATGAGCTATAAAACAGCTGCTGCTTCACATTCATCCTCCAAATTTTGCTCAAGACTTGTGGCTTACCCTAACCAGAACATTGAGGGAAGATAATTCTGGAAAATGTAGTTCTGCCTAACCAAGCTGACATTACAAACCACCACAATAACTATCCTGTCAATAATTGTTAACCTGAATGAATAATGCTTAAAGATTTCAGCCCCAGGAGATCAAGTAAAACAGAGAGAGAGGGAAAGTGACAGATTCGAAAACAAATGGTGTCTGAGCTGGCATTTGGAAGTTAGCCAAGAGGGTGTCTCAGGGATTACATAGAGTCCAGGAAGATGGAACAGCATAGATGTAGGGGAGTGTGACATTTTAAAAACTCTCAAGTTTGAGTGAAATATAAATATTTAATAAATTATATTAATGGGTTTTTTTGGTTGGTTTTTTTTTTTTCTTTGAGACGGAGTCTCACTCTGTTGCCCAAGCTGGAGTGCAGTGGTGCGATCTCTGCTCACTGCAAGCTCCGCCTCCCGGGTTCACGCCATTCTCCTGCCTCAGCCTCCCAAGTAGCTGGGACTACAGGCACCTGCCACCATGCCCGGCTAATTTTTTGTATTTTTAGTAGAGACGGGGTTTCATCATGTTTGCCAGGATGGTCTCAATCACCTGACCTCGTGATCTGCCCGCCTCGGCTTCCCAAAGGGTTTTTTGGGTTTTTTTGTTTTTGTTTTTGTTTTGAGACAGGGTCTGGCTCTGTCACCCAGGCCAGAGTGTGCAGTGGTGCAATCTCGGCTCACTGTAGTCTCCGCCTCCTGGGCTCAAGTGATCCTCCCACCTTAGCCTCCTGAGTAGCTGGGACTACAGGCATGCACCACCACGCCCATCTAATTTTTGTGGGGCTTTTGGTAGAGACTGGGTCTCACCATGTTGCACAGGCTTGTCTCAAACTCCTAGGCTCAAGCAATCTGCTGGCTTTAGCCTCCTAAAGTTCTGGGATTACAGGCGTGAGCCACAGCACCTGGCCTATATTAGTGTTCTTAAATGATGTGCTTAGAAGTTGGATTTTGTGATGACAGAGGGCAGCCTCCCAAAAGTTTTAAGCAATAGGAATGATGACTAGATTTTTGTTTCAGAAAAATCACTAGCGACAGAGGGTGGTTTGGAGAGGCAAGACTAGTTAGGCTGTTGGATCATTCTGGCTAACCGACATTGAAGGCCTTAACCAAAGGCCTTGGCAGTACAGATGGAAAGAATTGACGAGAAATATTAAAGGCAACATTTGTAGGACCTGGCTGAGGAGAATACGGAAGAAGGAAAGAATCAGGTTGAGTCAGGATTCTTGCTTGAGAGAATAGAAAAGGGAGGTACTATTCACTGATTTGTAATACAGGGGAAACTGTGCTTCAGGAAAGGAAAGAATAGGGCTAAGTATACAGCCATGAAAACTCATCAATGTTTGAGGCATGGCAGAGAAAAAAGAATTCTGCAAAAGTGGGAATGGCCAGTCATTGGACGAAAACCAGGGGGGAGTAGTGTCGTAAAATTGAGAGAGTGGAGAGTTTCATCTAAGAAGAGTCAATAGTAACCAATTTTTTAGGGAGATTAAGAGAAGGACTGAAAGTGCCAATTAGAGCTAAGAGCTTAGAGGTCTTTGATGCCCTTACAGTAGTTTGGTTGAATGGTAGGGACAGAAGAAGATTACATGGGGTTAAAAGGATTGAACAGCAATGAAGAAATTGACTTAAATATAGAATAATTTCCAGAACATTTCTCACCCCAGTAACTAGAGGGAACCAAAGGTTGGCTCAGGGGAATGTTGTTTTAAGATAAGAGGCTTGAATGAAGAAAAAGTCAATGGAAGAAGAGGATGAAAAGAAAACAGTGAAGGAAGATACACATAGTAATATCCCTAAGTGAGAGAATAATATTCAGATGACAGGAATTAACAGAAGGTAAACATCTTCCATTGAAACTAGAAAGATAAAGATAGACCTTGAAAGAATGAAGTTTTTCACTGGGGGAACAGGAAGCTCATTCAACAATCATTTATAAAAAAAAAAATACCATGTGTCATGCTTACTGCTAGAAATTAAGATAAGACAATATGTCATCTCATCTCCACAGACTTTACAGTCTAGCAATGTAGACATAGACTAGTATAAGGGTTGCCATTGTTAAAACTGTAGGGTGGTAGGTGCATATATAAGTAAACTTAATCTAGTGTAGGAGATTATGAAAGGCCTTCTGGAGCAAGTAATATTTAAATTGGTATCTGTAGAAAAGAGAGATCATCAAACAGAGGGAATATTAATACCTTGTGCAAAGCGCCTGAGATAGGAAAGAACATGGCACCTTGAAAAACAATTCTAGAAATGAATGAATGGAGCACAGAGAGGGAAAGGGAGGGTGTGAGAGATAATGCTGGAGAAGTGGATCATCCAGATTATGCACGTTTATGGCCTTTTTGACCATATTAAAGAATTCTATGTTTTTTTTTTTTTTAATAATGGAAAGCCAGTTGTGTTTTTTTAAGAGACTTTATGCAAGGTAAGTATGGATAATGTATTAAAAGAGTTACCAGCAAACTTTTCCTCTTTAGGGCCAGATTGTAATGGGTCAGACTCTGAGGGCCACATACAGTCTGTGCTACATAATTGTCTTTATGTTTTGTTGCGTTTTCTTTTTACAACCGTTTGACCCCTGTAAGACTGTAGAAAATAGTAAGAGTAGGTGGTGGGAGCATCTAGGAAGCTATCAGAGTAGTCTAAGGAGGACCTGATATGGCTTGGGAGAGAATGGCCATAATGAGAAAGAAGAGACTTGCCATAAGATTTTAGAGTTTGAATTAACAAAGCTTGCTTGTAGATAGGAGGAGAGGAGGATGTGAGATTGAGGAAAGCATGTAAATTGCCTCGTAGGGTTCTGGCTGTGTGGTACTGTTAATTAAGATACAAAATAGAGGAGAAGAAGCAGGTTTTAAGGGGGAAGCTACTGCATTCAGTTTTATTGTTGAATGTAAGTTGACAATTAGATGGTTCTATGGCAACATGAGGAAATGAGCTTCAGATCTGGTAAAAGTAATGGCCAAAAAAACAAAGTAGGGCATCATTAGCATATAGACAGTAAGTCCAGGGAATGGCTAAGGTAACATAGGAAAATTGTATGGAGTAAGAAGAGAGGGCTGTCTCAGCCAGATTGGATGGAGGAAATCAAGCAGGCAAAGGAGACTGGTGAGAAAGGGCCAATTTCAATTATGATTTTTTTGACCTATGATTTACTTAAAAGTATGTTTTTGAAATTTCTAAACATATTTGTTCTTTCAGTTCTTTTTATTGTTGATTTCTAACTTAATTACGGGCTGGTCAGAGAATGTGGTCCGTATGATATCAACTTGAAATGATTGAGAGTCACTTTCAGCCTAAAACAGGTGTCAGCAAACTATAACCTGTGAGCTAAATCTGGCCTGCCACCTAGTTTTGTACAGCCTGGAAGCTAAGCATGATTTTTACATTTTAAATATTATACATAAAAATTATACAAAATTCAAATTTTAGTGTCCATAAATAAAGTTTTATTAGAACATAGCTACACTCATTCATTTACATATTGTCTGTGGCTTCTTTGTTATCATGTTGACAGAGCTGAGTACTAGCAACAGAGACCATATGCTCCACAAAGCCCAAAATATTTACTATCTGCCCTTCACAGAAAAAGTTTACCTGCCCCTGGCTTCCAGTGTGTTCAATTTTTAATGTTTTAGGTGTTCTTGAAAGAAATCTGTACTCTCCAGATAACATATGCAGGGTTTTATATATGTTTATTAATCTTACTGACTGTGTTACACAAATTTATATACTTACAACATTTGTCTGCTTAATCTACCAAATACTGAGAAATGTAAACTAAATTTCCTAATTTGGCAGCGGATCTGTTAAGTTTGTTTTTTTTGTTTGTTTGTTTTGGGGCTTTTTTTATAGTTCTGTCAATTTTACTTTATAAATTTATAGTTTAGGTAACTAGAAGCAAATAAGTTTAGAATTGTTATCTCCTCTCACTGAGTTAAGCTTTTATCAGTATGTAATGATGATCTCTTTTTTTAACTAATAGTGTCTACATTAAGGTATATTTTGCCTGATATGAATATACCAGCTATCTTGTTAACATTTTCCTGGTGTAACTTTTCATCCTTCTTTCAACCTCTATGGCTGTTTAAGTTCTAGATACATATTTTCAAACAGCATATAGCAGATTTTTTATTCAATCTGGCAATCTTTGACTTTAAAGAGTATAGTCCATTTTCATTTATTGTAATTAGCAATTACTGTTCTATTCTGATTCATTCCCACTAAGATATTTTATATTTTCTGTTTTGTAGCCTATTCTGGTTTTTGCTATTCATTGTTTTGGATTGACTAATTTAATTCCAATTGTTTTTTTCTCTAATAGTTTGAGTTACTCTATTTCTGTTATAATGATCACTCTAGAAATTTTAATATTTTAATCTCTCTTTTATGTTTTATCTTGTTGCCTGTGTTATGTTTCTAGTCTACTGTTTTTCCCTTCAAATGTTTTAAACTTGTTATTTATCCCCACTATTGAATTTCTATCTTAGTCCATTTATGCTTCTATGACAGAGTACCTGAGACTGGATAATTTATAAAGAAAATACAATTAATTTTTCACAATGCTGGGGGCTGGAAAGTCCAAGATCAAGGTGGCAGCCAGATTGGTATCTGGTGAGGACTGCTCTCTGCTTCTGAGATGGCACCTTGCTTCTGTACCTTCTGGTGGGAAGGCATACTGTGTCCTCACATGGCAGAAGGGACAGAAGGGCAAGAGAGAACTCTTTTCAACCTTGAGCCGTTTTGTAAGGATGCTAAATCCATTCAGGGGGCAAGGTCCTCATGACTTAATCATCTACCAAAAGGCTTTCCCTCTCAAAACCATCGTAATGCGGATTAAGTTTCAACATGAATTTTGAAGGGGACACATCAAACACAGCAATTTCTAATTTCAATGATAGGTTTAATATCTTTACATTCTACTTATTTCTTTTCAAATTTGCCTGATTATTTTAGTACTTTTTTGTTCCATCATTACACTTTCAATATCCACTTTATTTACTTAAAAATATTAAGCATACTTTTATTTTGGATCTGATCATTCTTGTACTTACAGCCTTTGCAGGTCTCTGTGTCTAACATTTGTGGTTTGTTATTTCTGCTGTCTCTTTCATGATGGCTTGATTACTTTTTGTGTTTTTGTGATTTGTCTTGTTGTTAGCTCATATTTATTGGAAATGGGTCTGTGGAAGTCTTTGACACCTGGTCGAAGAGGCATTCTTCTACAGATAACTTGCATTTTCTTCTCCCAGTGTCCAACTTAAACAACCAATTTAAACTTGGAATTTTGAGGTCCACAGACAGTACAAAGTCTGGCCTAAAACCTCCTAAAGTTAGGTTTGTGGTTAGGAATGTCCAAGGAAAAGGTATTTTGTTTTGTTTTTCTTTTTGTCCCCTTCTATCCAGAGCCAAGCTTGAGATAAGCAAGTATGACAGGCAGAATTCTACAGTGCCCCATGATCTCTGCTCCCTTGTGTTACCCCAAGTATAATCCTCCCTCCCCTGAATGTGGGTGGAATCTGTGACTTGCATCTAATCAATAGAATATGGCAAAGGTGACAGGCTGTCACTTCCATCATGACATTACGTTATATACAACTTTGTCTTAACAGGCTAGAGAGACTCTTCTATGGCATTCAAACTGCCATGTTGTGAACTGCCTGTGGAGAGAACCACAAAGCAGGGAACTGTAGACAGCCTCTTGGACCTGCAAACAGACTCCAGCTGACAACCAGTGAGAAGCCAGGGCCCTCAGTCATATAAGTCACAAGGAAATGAGTTCATCCAACAACCAGAGGGAATTTGGAAGTATATCTTCTCCTAGTCAAGCCTCTGATAAGAACACAACCCCAGCCAATACCTGGATTACAGCCTGGTGAGACCCTGAAGCAGAGAACCTTGATAAAACATGTCCAAGCTTTTAACCCATAGAAACTATAAGATAAATGTGTATTGTTTTAAGCCTCTAAATGTGTGATATGTTAGGCAACAATAGAAAACTAATACAGCAAAGGTCTCCACCACCTCCATCTGTGGCATGGATTTTTTTTCCTCATTCACCCACCAGGGGTCCCTTTTCAGAGGGTACAATCCAAATCGCCACCTTTGTGCAGGCTCTAGACTTGGTTTCCTAACCTTGCAAACATGGCCTTTAAACCCAACCTTCAGGTCACCAAAAATTGGTAGCTATATCCAGAGCAAACACCCATTTCGGGTCTCATTCAACTTTCTTATTTCTCTGAGGATTTCCCACATCTACTTTAGCCATGTGCTTCTAAATTATGGTGTTTAAAATATTTTATCCAACAAGTGTTATGTTTTTTAACAAGAGGATTTCCTTACATACCTAATCTGCTATACGCCTGGGAATTTCCATTACTCATCAGCCCATTGAAGGTAAATTTCCTACTACTACCAAACCCCAAGCTACTTAAGCAAAAGAGATTATGATCTCTTAATTGCCAAATCCAGTCAACTCTTTCCAGTCCTCATGTTAATTGGCCTCTCTTTTTCAGCAGCATTTGGTACAGGTGGCCACAGCTTTTCCTTCCTTTCTTTCCTCCTCTGGCTCCTAATCACATATGTTTATGCTATTTCTGCTGTCACCATTTCTTCTCAATTTCCTTAGCTGACTCTACTTTTTCTGCCTCCCTCTTAAATCTTGGTGCTCCTCAGAGTTCTATCCTAGGAATTTTATTCTCATTCTGTAATACATACTGTACATGGATTACCTTATCCATTCCCATGGCTTCTACTATCATGAGTATGCTGGTGACTTCCTAATCTGTACCTCAAATTGTGTTTGGAAAGATAGATTAGGTTAAGTGAGATGAGACAATAGCTGGGATCATAGGTGTGTGACATTGCACGTATCAGGTGCAATGATCCCAGCTATTAGGGAGGCTGAAGTGAGAGGATAGCTTGAGCTCAGGAGTTCAAGACCAGCTTGGGCAACATAGTAAGACCTGTCTTAAAAAAAAAAAAAAAGAAGAAGAAGAAAAGAAAAGATCTACCCAAAATCTCAGTAGCTTAATATGGAAAAGTTTACTTTTTGCTCATATAGAGTGTACTGCGGGTCCAAGTGACTCCCCAGAGAAACTGTCCTCCATATGTTGACTCAATGATCCAGGGTTAGAACTCTCACCTTCACCTTCCCATCATAAAATTTCCATTGTTGTGGGAGGGGGTCAGAGCAGGTTTTGCATCAGCAATTAAATGCTTTGGCTAAATGAGACATGCATCACTTCATTCACTACCCATTGGCCAGAACTTGTCACATGACATTACCCAACCACAAGGGAGGCTCCACACAAGAAGGAGAGGAGAACTGGTTATCGGTGAGAACTAGTACTGTCTACCACACAAATCTAGATCTCTTTTGTGAGCCCCAGATCTGTGCATCCAACTGCTCTCTCAACATCTTTACCTAAATGTTCCACAGGTACCCCAAACCCAATGTGTCCAAAATTAAACTCATTATTTTTTCCCAATCCTATAACACTTTATTTTATATTTTCAACGTTAGTTGATGGATACAACGCAGGAAACGTAGTTATCGCCACCTCCCCTCTCTCTCTTACTTTCCTCTCACACCTAATAAATGACTAGACTTATCACCTATCTGCTCTACTTCTTCCCCATGGCCATTGCCTCTATTCAGATCATCCTAGTTTCTCACTTGGAACTCTGCAACACCAAAGGATTCTTCACCCACTGTCTGGCACCTCACCAGTCCCCCCTACACTCTGTTGCCTAAACCCAAATGTGCTTGTGTTAGTCCTCTTCAGCAGTCTTTCCATTGCCTATATGGGTAAAATATGTTTAGGGCCCGCCATTACCTGGTTTTATCTATCCTCTCCAGCCTTTCCTCTTCCATTACCCACCCTTATCCTATCCTCATTCCCCATAGCACCACCTATGGTGAAATACTTGCATTTCCCTAAACTCAACCATCGTGCCAAAGCATGCCCTTGTTTACCCTGTCCCTCTACCTGGAACACACTTCCTCCCTCGGTCTGCCTAGAAAATTATTCATCTTTCAAGGTGCAACTCAAACATTGTCTCCTCTATGAGGCTTTTCTTGACACCTATCCTCCCTCCTTATCGTGTAGCCTGACCCCTTTGTTCATTGCGTCTCACTCTATCCTGTACGGATGTCTCACATCTACAATATTTCATTATGCTTATTTATGTGACTGGCCAGTCTGGAACATGCTTTTGTAGATGAATGAAGATATCTGTCTCTCTACAACAGACAGATCCCACAAGTCAAGAACTATTGTCTTACTCATTATTGAACCTCCAGAGCTTGACAGGGTGTTTGGGTAGGTGCTAAGTAAATGTCTGATTAATTAGTTAATCCTCCCTCTAAGTCTTGAAATACCGCTGTTTCCTTCTGTGGCTCCTCTTCCTCCTTCTTGCCCTTTGGTTGTGTCTTTGATCATTGTCTGATCTTTTATCTCCCCTTGTTTTTGCTGCCACCTTCCTAAATATCTCCCAAATCCATATATATCTCTTCATCTCTACTGCTACCATCCTAGTCCACATTACTATTACCCTCCTCAACTGCATCACTGCAGTAATCTCTCAACTGGTCTATTCATATCTGTTCTGGCTAACTTCCAATCTGTTTGCTCCAGTTTTATTGATTGTTCCGTAATGCAAACCTGATCATGTCACCCTTGCTTAAATATCTTTAGTACAGATAAACCCACTTCTCTTAAAGACAAAAGTTGTGACGGACTGGCCCCTTCCTGCCTATTCAACCTCATCCTCATCATGCTACACCCTCTGCCCACAACCCAGTGCCACCTCACATACTTCGTCTTTCAGCTTTTGTCAAACTAGTCTTTTTTTTTTTTTTTTTTTTTTTTTTTTTTTGCCCTTCAACTTCCTACCTTCCTTCTGGCACAGGATTTTTAAATGTTCTATTCCCTCTGAACTTTCCCTTCCTCTTGGTCTAGTGGAACTGCAACTCACGTTTCATATTTCAGCTTAAGTGTTGGGTCATTTTGTTATGTTTTTTGGCTCTAGGAAGTCTTCCCTGGTCCTCTTCTCCTCTGTTGTAGGCATCCATGGCACAGGGTTCTGATCCTTCACAGCACACTTAACAATCACAATTTACCATTTCTTTGTGTGGTGAGGGCCTCCTTTACTAGTCTGAAAGTTCCATGAAGGCAGCCCCTCATGCTCGTCATAATATCCTTGAAGTTTAGAATGGTACACAGCACATAGTAAATGTTCAATAAATGTTTTGGAGTAAGTGAATGAAGAAATGAATTATCTCAGCAACTGAGATTCAAAAACTTGAAGTAATCATTGACTCATCCTACTGTTTTATTCCCCATATCCAGGTCCCAAGTTATATGTCCTCCAATTTTATGATCCCTGTGGTTTCAGCCTACACCCTTCCTACACAATACCCAGAATATCACCATACCGTCTAGCTTCTTTGTCTCTACCCACAATTTATCTTATATGATATGGTACAATCTGTCATAAAGGCTATGTTTATCATGTTATATCTCAGTCAAAAATATTTAGTGTTTATTTTTTAAATATTTCAAATATATCTTGCTTGGATTTAAAGCTCTCCACCATCTGGCTGCAATCCATCTAAGTCAGCTATTTTTCTTCTCCCACCCTCTCTAAATGCCCCTCCCTATTTATTTATTTATTTATTTATTTAAGCACTCTGTCACTCAGGCTAAAGTGCAATGGCATGATCGTGACTCACTGTAGCCTCAAACTCCTGAGCGCAAAGGATCCTCCTGCCTCAGCCCCCCAAAGTGCTGGATTACAGGCGTCAACCACCACACCCAGCCAAAATGTTCCACTCTTGAACTGTGCTAATATCCCAGAAATACATCACTTGAATTTCAGCAACCAACCCTGGGCCTAGGGCACCCCTCCCACAGCCCTTTCTCCCTCCATCCATCCAAAGCCATCCGTGCTCAAGGTTTACCTGAATACTTCCTTGCCTGATTTCTCCAGCTCTGCCAGCTGTGAGTTACTCTTCTCTCCACCTGGAAACCTCTTCCCCAGACTCTATGCCTGGCTAGCTCCTTCTCATCCTCGAGTTCTCTAAGTGGAAATGTCCACTCCTTAGAGAAGCCTTCCCCAGTCCTCCATCTTCTCTAAAGACATTCTCCCAGTGTATTCTGTCTAGCTAGCACTCTGTTTTTTTTCCCTCAAGGCCCTTAATACAATGTGTCATTGACTTATCATTTACTTGTTTTTCATTTCTCTTCTCAATTAGGTGGTAGAGTCTGTGAGGCAAGGAACTTTTCTGCCTTGTTCTCTGAAAAACCTGTAATAACCTGGTCAGTTATTAAACCTATATAACCTGGTCGGGCACAGTGGCTCACGTCTGTAATTCCAGCACTTTGGGAGGCCAAGGCAGGCGGATCACCGGAGGTCAGGAGTTCAAGACCATCCTGACCAACATGATGAAACCCATCTCTACTAAAACTACAAAATTAGCCGGGCATGGTGGCGCATGCCTGTAATCCCAGCTACTTGGGAGGCTGAGGCAGGAGAATTGCTTGAGCCCAGGAGGTGGAGGTTGCAGTGAGCCAAGGTTGCAACATTGCACTCCAGCCTGGGCAACAAGCATGAAATTCTGCCTCAAAAAAAAAAAAAGAAAAAGAAAAAAAAAAAACAAACCTATAACACCAGCTCACTGTATGGCCTATAGCATTTACTTAATGAGTATATTTATTAATATTATTTTACAAATAAATATTTATAAAGAAATGATTCGCCTTCCCTTTGAAGGGATCTTAACACTCAACACATTTGAAGTCTGCACAGCTAGTACTTAACTCTTAGCACTGTTTGCTCTTCATTTTTCATTATCAGCCTCATCTCCCTGGTTAGAATAGATGAGATTATAAGGTTTTTGATGACAATGATAATGTCATACTGATGCGACCTCCACAGTAAATCTGGCACAGTGGTTAAAGTAAACACTTAATAAATATTTAATTAGCAAGAAACCTGTCTTACTTCCTTATGTTTCTGGCATTCATGTGTCAGACACAAAGAAAAGGTACAAAAGAAAGATTAAAAAATCATAATGTTGGGCCGGGCGCGGTGGCTCAGGCCTGTAATCCCAGCACTTTGGGAGGCCGAGGCGGGCGGTTCACGAGGTCAGGAGATCAAGACCATCCTGGCTAACACGGTGAAACCCCGTCTCTACTAAACAAAATACAAAAAATTAGCCGGGCGTGGTAGCGGGCGCCTGTAGTCCCAGCTACTCGGGAAGCTGAGGCAGGAGAATGGCGTGAACCCGGGAAGCGGAGCTTGCAGTGAGCCGAGATAGCGCCACTGCACTCCAGCCTGGGCCACAGAGCGAGACTCCGTCTCAAAAAATTAAATAAATCATAATGTTGACCTCAAAGAGGAAGTCTACCCTTGAGTTTAGCAAGATTTTTGCCACACACAACGTGATGCTGGCAGTGGCAGGGGCAGTAATCTTTATTTCGTCATTTCTGAAACATAGGAGCAGTAACGGAAGCAAGTGAAATGCTCGGTCTTAGACAATTGCGTCGTGCTATGACCGGACCTTTTCTTGAAAGGTAAATGCATTTACCACATGCTTTTAATCTAGATTAAATAATCACTAACCAAAAGAAAGTGTCGTCTAATTGTTAGTGGTTTCTATCACTTGTTTTCTTTGGTGCGGGAAGAGTTGTATTTGAATGGTTCTATTAAGTTGATGGATTTTACGCAATCAGTAAGATTCTGCAGTGCTGGATGAAACGTGAAAAAGTATATATAGCACCGCTTCTATTTTAATTTATGCTTCTGCCAAATGTTTGGGTTGTGCTGAAAGGGAAATGTATTTCCTGCTTTTCTTGGCCTGGATTTGCGAGTAGCTATTTCCCTGTGGTATTGTGCGATGATTTTGTCCATTTATGTGAAAGTTAGGGTGGGGTGGCCTAACGTTTTCACAGCGGCTATGGTAACTTTTTGTAAATTCGGAACTGCTACTGTGAATTTCAGGATTTTACAGAAACCTATGATCCTATCTTCTTCCACCTCTCCAGTGGCAAAGCCTAGTGTAAGCTCATATTCTGTTTAGCACCAGCATATATTTCAATATTTTATGATGGTCTGCAAAGAGCACCATTGACTTACAAGTTAGAAAAGGAGCAAAAAGTGTGAGAAAAATTGCCACTGCCAATTCTGCTGCGGACTGTGGGCTTTCTATTCTCATGGATGGCTCAGATTCCTCACCACATTTTCCCGTTGGCCCCTTTCTTATCCGACATTGCATTATCTAAAAATGTTTGGTGAATTGTAAGGTACTTGGTAATGTTGCTGTTGCTGCTATTGTAACAGGTACAGGGAGATGAGGTGTCCTTCTCCCAACCCTCCCACAGGTCCAAGGACTTGGAAGTTAACTTTTGAGAGCTGAACAATACAACAATAAATAATTGATGACATTTGTTTAAAGAAATGACCTTAAAATGTAGAAGAAATAACAAAGCCAAAACATTTTCCCATGAGTTTGCCTAAATATGAAGTAAAATTTTGGCTTCCTAAAAAAAAAAATCAGGGGTGCATACAATGTTTTATGCACAAAAATATGTTTCATTGTTATTGATTTAAATAAAAATGGAAACAATTCTATCAGTAAGTGGGGAATTCATTAAGCAAGTTATAGTACGTAGCTATAATGGAAAGACCCATCACCATTAAAAATGTTATAAAAAGTTTTTAGTGACATAGAAGAATGTGTATGGTAAAATGCTGAGCATAAAAGGAAGATATAACCCCTTATAAAAAGAAATATCTCAACTAGCTTTTTAAAAAATGCATGGAAGTCTGACTAAAAGGAAAGACACTAAAAATATTAATGAGTAGTAGGAGTTTGGGTGATTTCACTTTTCTGCCTTTAGATATTTTATATTTTGACATAAAGCCTAAACAAGAATATTGGCAAACTTGAGAAGATAATACCTGAACAGATTAGAAGCGTTTAATGAGGTCTAGAGTAAGGGTCTCCAAGAGCAAGTTTGTCAAAGTTTATGTAGCAATGCCAGGGAAGAGTAAGATTGATACATCACACCCAGTTGGCAGTCAATATAAAAATCATCCATTCATCTTCTCTCATACTTATTTCAGTTCAGTGCTTACCAAGCAAATTTATGATTTTCATTGGCATTCTTATGTGTTCCCCTGATAGGCAAAATTCACTGACTGCACCAACATGTACCTTATGTTATTTTGGCTTATATACATCAGTCTCCTGTGAGTTGGTTGGTGGGAATCAGTTCTGGAGAAATCAGTCATTTCTTGGTGCCCTGATAAGATCAAATTTCTGGACCTGCAAACCTGAAGGCTGGCTGCTGAGCTGCAGAAACAACACAAGAATTGTTGACCACTGATGAGTGGTCTGTGACCACTGATGGCACTAGAACACCCACAAATTGCCTCATTGTTACTACTCTTATATGACAATCACAGTCTCAGAGCTGGCCCTTAAGCTGGCTCTCCCTTCCAGGCTTTCTAAGAGATACTTTGTTTTATTCTCAGGGGATGACAGCATGGGAGGAAGTGGCTCCACATCTAAACCCAACACTGGTGAGTTTACGACAGGAATAATTACCTGCCTCACGACTGAGTTAAAATAACTAGAAATTGTGCTGAAGGGCTATAATGGAAAGGCACTAGCTAGTGCATTTCTGAAGTTGGAATAATCCAATTTTACCAGGACACAGAATCTAATGCCAGGAGGGGTGAAAGGGGGAACCACAGAGACCTGCCTGGCCCTCCAAATCTGAGTAAAGGGTGTCTCTGCTCGATATCAAACTGGGTGGGTCCTGCTCCCCTATTTGTGGTGTAGGCATTGGGAAAACCACTGTGGCTGTTTTTGGCTAGGCACTGTTAATAGCTGCTCTGCAAAAAGAGCAAACATAAAAGGGCAACAGTTTCAAGGTCAAATTCCCCAAGGACTTTGGGAAGCATTTGTTGTTTCTCCCTAGCTGGGAGATGCTTTCCTTAAGCTAGAGGGAGCATATCTCTTCAGGAGTTCCTATTAAAATCTTTGAGGAGGGCAACACATGAGATTTTTTTTTTTTTTTTTATCAAAGGGACACTAGGCTTGTATTTCATGTATGTAGTTGATTTTTAAGTTCTAATTTTCATTTAAAAGTACTTGGAATCTAAAAAACAATGTACTCTCATTTTTGTAAGAGTTGCAGCCCCATCCTTAATTTCCACTGGTTGCTTGGGTAGAATGGGGCACCTGGGGACACTTAAGCTGGAAGGGTATCATGAAAAGTGACAGATACACTAATTCCTTTTGTGTTTTCTTGTAGAAAGACAAGGCACTCTCTCCACAGCAGCCCCAACAACTAGCCCTGCACCCTGTCTCTCTAACCACCACAAGTAAATGAGCATTCTCCCATCTGTTTCATCTTGTACCACATGGGATTTGATGTTGTGTTGACAGTCTTGGCTTGGGAACTTGGGCAGGGAGACTGGGGAGAAAGGACTAGAAATAGTAAAAGAACAAAGTCAGTTTGTGATCTCAGGAGTATGGCTCTTAATTTGACATCCCCTAAGCTTCAAGAGATCCATGGATCCCCTAAGCTTATAGGTAAAATTTGCTGGGTGGGGAATTATGAACATTGTGTGGGTTGAGGGAGGGGAGAGGAAGAGGCCACAGCTTCCTCTGCCTCTGAGGCCTCAAATGGATGTGAGACTCAAAAGCAAAAGCTGAAAACCACTGGGTGAAATTTCATTAATCAGTGTGAAAACCATTTCAGGAGTCCATCCATAGGCAGGAAAGGTTTCACTCTTTAGGAAAGACCTTCAAAAGCCCAACAGTTCATCCTCTGCCTTTCTTTGCCAAAACAGCAAAAAACATTTAATCCTTGCCTTTTGTGCTGGGGTTCTACTGACACTGCTGCTGATAGCCTTTATCTTCCTCATCATAAAGAGCTACAGAAAATGTAAGTGGTCTCCAAGGGATAGGACAGCCCTTCTCTCTCTGCCATTGATACTAGAATTAGCTATGAGTGAGTAACAGCAGGAGGTAGGGGAGGGTGCAGTGTGATAAAACCTGCTTAGCCCACCCTGTCTGCAGACTGAAGACTCAAATCCCTTCATTTTTCTTCTGCCCTGCCTCCCACCCACCTGCCAACACCTCCTCCCTACCCCACCCTTTACCCAAGATCGAAGGGAGAGGCTCCCCATTTCCCCAGGCCCATTGCTGAGATGGGTCCCTCTTCTTTCTGGCACCATGGCAGGTCACTCCAAGCCCCGGGCCTCGGATCCTCACTCAGATCCTCCGGCCAAGGTAAGATGACCACACTGTTTTGGGGACAGCGAAGGGCTACCGTCACTGGAATTACCCTCCATACTCATCATTATCTACTAGAATGGTGGTATTGATTTCCAGACACTGGGCAAGTGATTCTTCGACCAAAGTGCTCAGGTTGCTTGTAAAGAGCAACCTTTTGCTCCAAACTGAACTCACTCATTCCTCCTTTTTCTCCCTCTGCAGCTTTCATCCATCCCAGGGGAATCACTTACCTATGCCAGCACGACTTTCAAACTCTCAGAAGAAAAGAGCAATCACTTGGCTGAGAACCATTCTGCAGACTTTGACCCCATTGTCTATGCTCAAATTAAAGTAACAAACTAACCCGGCTTTTCCAATGAGGCTTGAATCCATTTCCTCTCATCTCAGCCCTATCTTCACACATCACTTTCCCTTTTTTACAAATTTTGGACCACCACCTGTGTGAAACTGCAGTTGGAGTTGTTTAGATGTGATCTGGCAATGCTATCCACAGCTTTGGAGACCAATGGTCAGTCTTTTCCTGGACAGAGAAAAGATTGATGGCCCACCCGCTTGAACTGACAGCCTGTGAGCCCCTTGGGGGCATAGACTGCCTTCCTTGGACCCTTCCAAAGTGTGTGGTACAGAGCTCAGTGCACAGAGTATTCACCCAGCATCATGAATCAACTTGGGAGGAGTCAACCAAATAAACAATCTACCAAGAATTTCAAATAAAGTCAAACCCCCCCACAGTGCTGCCTCCATCTTTATTATTTGTTTGTCTGTTCCTGCCACCTTCTCCAGAGGTGAAGATTAAAAGTCTGGAGCTCATTCACAGCCAAAAACACCACCAAAGGTGATGGCACTTGGAAATAAGCTCAGATTTGATTGGGGTGCAGGTACTAAACTCTGCCACTAACTAGCGGCATTCATTTAGGCAAACTTGTTAAACTTTTCAAGCCTTAAGTCTTTCATCTTGAAAACAGAGATAACACTTACCACTAATATTTAGTGTGAAGATTAAATGAAATATCTTATACATAAGCATTCTATACATCCAAGAGCTCTACACAAACACAAGCTCCCTACTGTATAAAGCACTATGCAAATGGAGATTTCTACCTCCATCCTATAGCATAAGAGGTATGCATAACAATATTATATGAGAAGCAAAGATAAAGATTAATCTAAACATTAATTCCCCCAAAATCCCAATGAATAATCACATATAAAAATCCCATTAAAAATATCATCAGATGAGTCCCAAAGGTGAACAACAACAAAATATCAATAAGATGATTTTTCACTGGGCAGGCTTACTCTAAATTTCATATGTAAACCATAAACAAGACAGCAAATCCAGAAAAATGTATAAAAATAAATAATTAAAGTTATATGGGAAGGCTAGCCCTTGCAGCTAACTAAAAGTACCTGTTTTATTAAGCATCACTAATTAAAGCAATAATTTAATGGTACATGAATAAATAAATCAATTGAATAGAATTTAAAGACCAGAAATACATCAAAATATATAAGGAAATTTAGAGTATGATGAAGATGGCATATGAAATCATTTGGGAGAAATTGGTTTATTCAATAAGTGGTATTAAGATAACTAGATAACCATGTAAATGAAAATAAAGTAGGATCCATATTTCACTTCTTGTATGAAAATAAATCCCAGACATGTGAAAAATTTAACTGTAAAAAAATCATAAAAGCACTAGAAGAAATATGAAAGAATTTTTAAAAATATTTTTATAGAGCATGCCTTTGAATGTATGTCACAAATCCCAGAAACGAGAAAAGATTAACTTGACTTCTAAAGTACAATTAAAAAGTCCAAAGTACCATTAAAAAGTCAAAAGGCAAATGACAAACTTAGAAAACACTTGCAAAGCATCTTATAGACATATAAAGATCATTTGTAAATCAACGGGAAAAAATGAACAACTCAATAGAAAGGACAAGGGACAGGGATGGGCAATTTGTAGGAAAGAATATATAAATGGCTCAAATATATGAAAAGATACTCGACTTCACTCATAATAAGGGAAATAATGATTACAACTACAATTAGATAATTTTTCTATCAGTAAGACTAGCAAAATTCAAAAAGTTTGCTAACTGTGTGGGCAAGACTGGGGGGGAACCAAGACACACATACACTACTGGTGGGAGAGCACGTTGGTACAGCTACCACAGAAGATCATTTGGTAATAGCCAATAACATTCTAAATTCTTTTCTAAGAATTTATAAATAATCCTATTTCTAAGGATTTATCCTACTCAAATACATGGAAAATTGCCTACATAACTTGAATTGCAGCAGTAATCAAATTGGCTAGAACTTACTGAGGCTTATTACACTTTTAGTACGATTCTAAGTGCGTGGCATGTATTCATGGAATCCTCACAGAACACTGTGAGGTTACAATTATTACTCATTTTAGATACAGAAATGGAGGCACAGAGAGGTTAAGTAACTTGCCCAAGTTCACATTGCTAGTAGTAGTGGCACCAGAACTCAACCCTGAGTAGGCTGGCTCCAGAGTTTGCACGTTTATACATTATGCTCAATTCTCTGAAACAGCAAAAGATTGAGTAAATCTTCATTTTACATGGAGAGGGGACTGGTTCATTGAGTGCAATGTAGCCATTAAAAAGAATGAGGTAGCTCTATATGTTCTAATAAAAACAGATATCTATGATATATTGCAAGCTGTTGAACAGAATTATGAATATGCTCTACTCACATGTAGTAGAGTATATGTGTATCTATATATTTAGTATACCTCTGGAAGAAAACACAATGAACGGTCTTGGTGATGGCCTCTGGGGAGGGGAAATTGCTACCTGTGGGACTGAGGATCCCTAAATATATAGATACAAATAAGAGAACTCAGCAGACAGAAACCAAAATATCATCTTTATTATGAACGTGGTCAACATTGGAGAATAGAGCTTATACTACAGCTGCAAAGAAGTTCAGAATACTGAACTCCACAACGGAGTTATAAGCTGCACCAGAGCAAGCCCGCCCCTCCCAACAAGCAATGCAGTTGTTCAACCTTCCCCTAAGGAGTTGCAGAAGAGCTCATGTGCTCTTTCAAAGCTGCACCCAAAAGAGTAAAAGAGGAAGAGGAAGAGAGAAAGTATGTATGCCCAGTTCCTATTCCCAGTCTCCCATGTCAGACAGCCCCCTCTACCTCCCATGGGGGGGGGTCACCAAGGTGTGTTGCCTTAATGGAGCTCAGTCTACACTAAAGGAAGCAGGAATGGGAGAGAAGCATCCACCACAGATCTTTCAAAAATACATTAAATAATATTTTGGGGTCTGGGTGTCGTGTCTCTTGCCTGTAATTCCAGTCCTTTGGGAGGCCAAGGCAGAAAGATTGCTTGAGCCCCAAAATTTGAGACCAGTCTGGGCAACATAGGGAGACCCCATCTTTACAAAAAATAAAATAATTAGCCAGGCATGGTGGTGCATGCCTGTGGTTCCAGCTACTTGGGAGGGTGAGGTGGGAGGATTACTTGAGCCCAGGAGGTTGAGGCTGCAGTGAGCCAAGATTACACCACTGTACTCCAGCCTGGGTGGCAGAATGAGACTCTGTCTTAATAATAATAATTCTTATTATTATTTGCAAAATCAAGTTAAGAAAATTGAAGTCCAAGGAGATGAAATAATTTACTCAATGACATCTGGCTAAAAATAAATGGCAGAACAAAAATTTAAATCAAGTCCTCTGACTTCAAATTCTTTGCATCTGCCCTCCACATCAAGCCGCCCCACAGCACTTACGGTGTCAAGGAGATGAGAAAGGCAAAGAGTCAGGTGACATGATCCAGAGCGCATGCTCTTTCTGAGAGAGCAACTGCTCCTGGAAGCTGGATTTTGAGGGAGAAGCCAGTGGAAGACAGTTTGAGTAAAAAAAAAAAAAAAGGTAGTCTCTCTGGGGGAGTGAACAGGTCTAGAAGAAAAACAGGTTTAAGGGAGATAGTTCAGTGAGGTGGCCACAGCACCACCAGGGCAGCCGCCCCATGAGGGCAGCAGAGATCCAGGAATGACCTTCTCCCATTCGCTGACTGTAGGAAGTGCACACAGGGAGGCCTCTTGAGCTTTCAGCTGTTCCCAAACTTGGGGCTGACATCAAACAATTCTGCCATCCCTGAAGCTAGAGGCCATATCAGCTTTCCAGTTCAGGGCCAGCACCTTATAAACATAGCTGCAAGAGTAGAGTAAGCACTGTCACATGGCTATCTACTTGTACAAGAAATATCAAATTACTTGCTCTTTCCTGTTTTCTTGAAGCTGCCCATTTTTTTTTTAACGGTATAGCCCTAAACAGCGTCTTGTTTTTTGTCCTCACATTATGCAGCCAGCCTTGCTGGAGGATAAAATAAGTAATTAAATGATTGACCCCAGATTTAAAGATCTTTGCTAGGTAAGAGCAGAACAAAGCTCTTGAATCCTGGATCATGGAATCAGAACAAACCTATAGGGAAATGGTTCTCCGGACATCATGAATGTAAATCTTCCAAGACATCTGTAGATGTCTTCATCTGCTGCGGAAGGTCTATGTCTGCTATCTCGCCTTGTAGAGTGGAATGTCCTAACCGAACCCAAACTGGATTGCTATTTGCAGAACTGGTGGGTTAATGATCCCGTTTGTTTAAATTCAATACAGGGCCACAGGGGAGGAATTGGGGCTGTTTTGTGGCTAAGGGAAAAGAGAGCACTTTTTTTGTTTGATCTGACCTCTGGCAAGGAGGTCAGATCAGGCTCATCAGGCCGTTGAGTAGCTTTCAATTCCCTACCTTTGGGGAGACGAGTTAGGGTGGAAGCTGAAGGAAGTGTGTTCATGGAAGATTTTGTGGGAGTCTGGATATAAACACGCAGGGCATGTGCAGAATCATTTCAACAAACAACCTCCCTGTTCCAACTCTGCTCAGACCAGAAGGCCACTTGAGTATCCTGAGGACTGAGGCTGGCCAGCACACCCATTAGAAGAGATCATAACACAATGAAAAGCAGGCTTGCGATGACGGCAGCACAGACAGTGAAGGGGAGGCCCTGGGAACTCCCAGAAATAGCAGGAGAGACCCTATATGGGGAGAGAGGGTGTAGATATGCAGGTGGGAGCTAAGAGTGTTGGTAATTCTGGCATGAATGGCAATATAACCTCATTCACACCCATGGCTGCTGATGTCTTGTTCTTGATTTGTGTTTCCTGATTTGAATGAATATTTCACTTAAGTTATCACACCTTGGTTTCTCATTGATCAAAAGCAGCATCTCTTTAGTCAGGTGGCAGTTTCCCATTAAGG
Source organism: Pongo pygmaeus (assembly GCF_028885625.2). Classification (NCBI taxonomy): domain Eukaryota; kingdom Metazoa; phylum Chordata; class Mammalia; order Primates; family Hominidae; genus Pongo; species Pongo pygmaeus. The sequence continues at coordinate 118,242,120 of NC_072373.2, read as the reverse complement.
ATGAGAGGAATGGCCTTTTCACCAGGAGAATCTGAGAACCACTGATTTAGTCCATCTCCCTTTCTTTGGGTTGGGCAGCATTTGATACCAATTCAGAAATGAGTTAGAATGTTATTCTTTGAAAGAAACTTTTCCAGAAATATTTTTACAGTGATACCCTAGAAGTTACTCATACCTTGGAGTTCATTCAACAATGGCTAGGAATTTATTGGCCAACAAAATACAAGTGATTTCCTGGTCCCCGATCCAGATTATCTACCTCTTCTTCACTTCTGACTGATGGAATGCATAAGAAGTAAGATCTTGAGATGTTATTTGAGGGCAGCCTTGCTCGGTTGTGGTCTATCATAGCTCCTCTGACTACCGCTGTTGTTACCTGGCTGCAAATGATTGTTGTCAAGGATAGAGGGTGCTTCAGAATTCTTGGGAGATCAGAATCAGTCTCTGAGGTGTGGGCCAGTTGTCATGGTGATTATTCTGTTGTAGCATCACTTTATTTATGAACTAAATAAAAGAAATCTTCAGTCACATCTGTTCAGTAGGAGTCATTTCCTTTGGAGTCAGGACACGTGAGAAGGGCTTCAAAGAGTTGCCTACTTTGTTGGGGAATAGAAAGGGAAAATGGAGTTGAGATCTATTGCCTACCCCTGAAGAGTGTTTCTGCAGCAAAAGTTCCAAACTCTGTCATGGGGCTTTCATGGGGGACTAAACACAAGTTTATTTTCAGGGCTGAGATCAGATATCATTACTGCAAAGCTCATCAGTAGGAAAGTCAATAGGAAGGCTTGGTACACAGGGCTTTCATTCACCTCTGTGAACACAACTGAACTTCTTCAGAGCCCAAGAATGTCAAAGCTAGGAGCCTTGGTTCAGGCTGCCACATTTCATCTGCCTGAGTTTGAGGAAGCAGGCCATGGCTACAACAGGCTGTACAACTTCTTGCTAAAAAGAAATAGCGTTGAGTTCTACTGCCTCATCTTTCATGTGCCTTTCCTTAAGAGCACCGACTCCAGGTGGCAATGTTACATTTGGGTGTTGATGTGTGATAGTTTGTCTTCCTCCCCCTCTACAAGTTCCATGGACACAAATGGCATTTCTTTTGCCCATCTTTGTATTCCCAGCATCTAGCTAGCATGGTCCTTTTTTGTTGAACTAATGAATGAAAATATTGGGGAGTATGAGAATGAGACCCTCAATTTATAGAAAAGAAAACAGGCCCAGAAAAGTATAAAGTTGCCCAAGGCCACACCTTAAAAAAGTGACAATGGTTTTAGCAAAAACCTAGACTACAATTGTGTCCCAAAGGAACTGGTCTTGGGCAGACCTGAGAAAGGCATTGTCTTGTCCACATGCCCCACCTTCGCAGTTCCCAATGCTGCTTGAGGACAAAAGGTCAAGAATGCTGTGGGAGCCACTACTTTGCTTTTTTTAGGGCTCCTATTCTGACCACAGGAACAAAATATCACAGGGAAAGTATGAGGCTTTGCAGCCTTTGCTTTGCATTTCAGACACTTCTGGCTATGGATCCTGGCGTGTCACTAGCAAGGGTTACTAGGGGTGTTTTTCTGTCTTTTTCTGAAATATTGTTCTTCTACGTTTCCATACCCACGGGAGGTTGCAGTCTGTTTTTAATTATGCCTACAGACTCTTCATTGCCTAAGGTGTTCCTGTGGTTTCTGAGCATAAAAAGAAAAATGCAAAACTATTAGTCAAACAGTGGCAACTGTGCAAGGTTCTTTCTGCTCTGTGCACACTTCAGAGGTTGGCATATTTGCCACATGCTGGAGGATTCTCTGAACAGTAAGACCAGCCTTGTCTTACTGACCAGTCATGTCTCTGATGCTGCCCTAAAGGGAAAGGTGGGCACACAGTCCCTTCTCTATTTAGGGATGGGGAGACCTAAAGATCAGGATTGAGGCAGGAGAATCACTTGAACCTGGGAGGTGGAGGTTGCAGTGAGCTGAGATCGAGCAACTGCACTCCAGCCTGGGCAACAGAGCTTGACAGTGCCTAAAAAAAAAAAAAAAAAAAAAAAAAAAAAAAAATTAAAATTGGCCAGGCATGGTGGCAGGTGCCTGTGGGCCCAGCTACTTGAGAGGCTGAGGTGAGAGGATGGCTTGAGGCCAGGAGCATGAGGCTGCAGTGAGCTATGATCACACTTCTGCACTCAAGCCTGGGCAACAGGGCAATACCCTGTGTATATGAAAAAGGAGACTCTTCTATACCTGCTTACCCAGGGGTCCCAGAAACTCATTCCTTCGACAGGAGCCCAAAGTTTGTGTGCTGGGGAGGTAGGTGGCTCTGCAGATGGGAACCTGGTATGGTTGTCTCAGGACCTCCTTCCTTCCTGACCTACACATGTATCCACTTAAGAAAGCTCCAGTGCTCCCTCTGTCACTTCTCGTGATGCCTTGTCACCATCAAGTAGATATCTACTCCAGCCCATGGCTGGCTGCATTGGTTTCCAGGTGACCAGGCAATATGAAGAGGCTCTCATTCACTCATTTGAAAGCTGCTCCTTGACCTCTTTCATTTTCTCTAATTCTGGCCCACCCCCTCCCTCAACAATAGCTACTTACCCCTTCTATTCCTTTGACTTCTCCTCCTTTTGGTCAAATGACTGATTATAGTGATGATTCCCAAACCCATGATCAGTATGCAAATGATGAGAATGGGCGTCCTAGAAGGAACCACAGCAGATTTCATGTTCCTTGGAAGAAACTGCCTATTGGTTCTCAGCTCTGGATCCCTTTTTCTGGGATTTGCACCCCTGCACCCTCCCAACCCAGTTACATTAGCTTCTGGCAACTGTATTCCTTTAGAGTGACCCTGTCCTTTGGGCCACACTCAATGAGACCCGCTGAGCATCTGACTAAGCTGGGCCAATGAACCCCTTCCTCAGAAATTAACTGTGGATTGAGAATAGGAGAATCCAGTCTCAGACTGGCCAGTCTCTTGAATGGAGGAGAAATAAACTCAAGAAACATAAATGGATGACTATTAGGGGAAAAAAGAGAAATATACAAGGGCAATACAGAAACAGAAGGAAGGAAACACACAGATTTGAAGCAGATTAGAGACTGAGGTAAATTCGTGATGATGCTCTTGACAATTTCCAAGGGTGGCCACATCCCTGCTCCTGCATTTGAAACACCTCTCTCTCCTTATGATAAATGTCCCCTTTTAATTAAAATAGCTAGAGGGCTTTTTTGCTGCTTGCAACCAAGAGTCCTAAACTGTATTTTTGTTTTTGAAGAAACCAAATACTCAGATTAAGGATACATAGTTAAAGTGGAGAAATAATGTGCAGTAGAAAAGTTGTCAGTGCAAATCAACTGTCATATCATACTGTTGCCACCCCAGCCCCTACCTCCACCCCACCGCCCCAAGCCCATTCATCTGCTGAGACTATGACTCACCTGGAGCGGTCAGCCTTGTGCACAACTTTGGGAGCCTTGCAGCTTCTGGTTTTGTTGCCTGATAGGTCTGAATCAGAAAGGATTTGTTAAGTCAGGTGAGGCCCATAGCCAGGTCCTGCCTCTGCCTCCCAGCTGCAGCTCTGCCTGTCATTCTATCTCCAGAGAGTGAGTCCCTTGGTTGACTTCAGAGTAAAGCAGAAGCACCACATACAGTTGTATAAATGTGCCCTGCACAGGGAACAAGGCTGAGGGGACAAGCAGGGGCCAACATTTAGCCCACACTCTGCTTGCCAGGCCATGCACCCTACCACTGGACTCCATGCACCTGAAGGAAGGGGCTCCTTTTCCAGATTTGAACAAAGGCCCCACATAGACTAGAAGTGGCCCATGGTTAGAGTCCCAAACTGAGGTCTCCTCCCCATAGGAGGGGATGCCAGAGGCACAGGAGGACCAATCCTATCCTTAAAGAACTGCTCATTTGGTGATGTAATTGCCATGTTTTTCTTATGACAGCCACCAAAACCCAATGGGAGCAGTGGCACCACGACCACCTATGATGCCCCCTCTGATAAGATGTGGGAGAGGTCTGTGTTTCAGTTAAACTAAGGAGTATATTCAGGTGGGAACGTTCTCTTATCTGAGCCTAAGATTCAGGTCAAGTTGCACAGTTAAGTAAAAGCAGAACCACACAAAGTAGAAACACTGTGGGTGTGAACGATGTTACATTCTGTAAGATGCTTGCTGAATCAATCACTAACTGGTCAAGTGTTAGCAAAACTCTCTTTCTAGCATGAGGATAGGTTTCCAAGGGCACCCCTTAAGCCCTTCTGGTTTGTTTTCCTACCAGCATTGTGCTCTGGACTGTGATAGAAAAGGACATCCTTTCTAGAAATGGAAACAAGAAGAAGGCACAGGGGAAAGAGAAAAAAAAAAGAAAGAAAGAAAGATAGGCTAGTGCCTTCCATAAGTCCTCTGTCTGAGAGACAGAGGTTTTCTGGTGCAAAAGGAGATTTTCATCATTCAACAGAAGGAACCTGAGTGAACATCTGGAAATCCTATGTCTTAGCTCCAGCCAAGAGTCGTAATTTGTTAACTCAGACTTTTCTGCTATGGGTTCCAGTTCCACCCACACCTTCCCAGTGGTCTCCAAATATAAACTGCACATTCCTTAAAAGCAAAATAGGTGCTTACTAGTTGGACCACGATATTTACATCTGTAAATTATCATTATTATTTTTTGAGACAGGGTCTTATTCTGTCATCCAGGCTGAAGTGCAGTGGTGCAATCACGGCTCACTGCAGCCTCAACCTCCCTGGACTCAGATGATCCTCCCATCTCAGCCTCCCAAGTAGCTGGGACTACAGGCAGGCACCACCACATCCAGCTAATTTTTGTATTTTTTGTAGGGACGGGCTTTCTCCATGTTGCCCAGGCTGGTCTTAAACTCCTGGGCTCTAGCAATCCACCCGCCTCAGCCTCCCAAAGCGCTGGGATCACAGGAGTGAGCCACCGCACCTGGCTACCTCCGTATATTATTAAATTATTTAAGTTGACAGTTACCAGGCACGTGGGTCATTTTTTCCAGCCTCGGACACCTCTCAAGAATCTAATCTTCAAGATTCTAGACCCACAAGACACACAGACTTTTTTTTTTTTTTGAGACTGAGTCTCACTCTATCGCCCAGGCTGGAGTGCAGTGGCGCAATCTTGGCTCACTGCAACCTCTGCCGCCTGGTTCAAGCGATTCTCACACAGACATTTAATAACAACTTCAAAGCCTTTCAACATAAAGATCTCATGTCTATTAGACCCTGTCAGCCTCTTCTAAGGTCCTTAAACCAGATTGCTGCAAGGGAAGAGAAGTTCTAAAAGTGCCCCAGGGCACAGACATCCTCCTTGTCCCCAGCTTCCAGCTATTCCCCAGCACTGTTAATGACCACTCTATGTTTGCTGGAGGAAGAGAGAGGTCAGGCAGGCCCAAAGTACCCAGTGGGAGTCTGAGTTGGGGCTCACTGGCTTCAGAGAGTGCTCTCTTAGCAGCAAACACCCATGGCTGTGGGTCACATCTAGCCAGACCCCAGGCAGGCTCCTTACCTTTCCCAGACCAAAAGTCATTGGCCAGGGTTCCTTTGTTGTCAGTTACAATCAGCTCTGTAAAATCCATCTCATCCCTGGCAAAGTCCCGCTGGATGCCACACCAGTACCAGCCCGTGTCCTCTTTGGTCAGGCAGGACATAGTGACAATGAGCTCGTTCCCTGTGTCCCTCAGGGCCACATGGTTGGTGCTGTTAGGGGAGAAGGCGATGATGTTGCAGTAGTCACGGAAATAGCCTCGGCACCAGTATTTGGGGTGATCCTTGTAGCGGGCATTGTAGTTGCAGATGGCAGAAGCCGTGTCCAGCACAAAGCTTTCCTTGACCTTTTCATCCATGACCATGGCATCTGTGAAAACACACACACACGCACACATGCACACACCCAGGAACCATTGCTCTCTCAAAACATTGCAGCTCCTGCCCTCCTGAAGGATAATTAATTAAAGAATAGGAGGCTGATTTTTGCCTCTTTTTGACTGGCAACTGTTATGGGCTGAACTATGTCCCCTTCAAAACTCATATGTTTCAGTCCTAACCTCCAGTGACCCCAGAATGTGACTGTGTTTGGATATAAGGCCTTTAAAGAGATAACTAAGTTAACATAAGGTCATTGGGGTAGTCCTTAATTCAATTCAGCTGATGGAGAGATTAAGACACTGACAATACAAACAGCAGAATGGCCCATGAGGACACAGCCAGAAGGCAGTCATCTGCAAACCAAGAGATGACCTCAAAATGAAACCAAACTTGCCAGATGCCTTGATCTTGAACTTACCACCTTCATAACATAAGGAAATAAATTTCCATTGTTTCAGCCGCCCAGACTGTGGTTTCGTTGCTGTTGTTGTTATTACAGCCCTAGCAAACTAATAAAGCAACCCTGGAGAAGTTTTTTTCCCTGGCCTAAGGGTGGGTAAAATATGGAGGCCTCCTACCATTGCTTGACCAGGGCCTTCAAGAGCCTGAGGCTTACTGTTATGAGGCCCTCTGTCCCTAGCTCCCACCCCACCTTAGCACCCTCAGAAAGAAAGTGAGGTTTGGAAGCTTCTGCTGGCTGCACAGGGCTGAAAACAGAGGAAGTCATGTTCTGTCTTTAGGGGATAAGAACTTCATGTTCCCTCTGTACAAGACCAGCATAGGCACCTCTATCATCTCAGGATATTGCACAATGAGGAAGTCACGCACACCATGTCCAGCTTGACCATGGCGGGGAAAGTGTCCGACCAAGAAGAGGAGATGAGATGAGACAGCAGAGCCCATCCTTCTCTCAGCCTTCCAGAAGTATAGCAAAGACCATTAAGATGCAGGCTCAGGTTCTTTATAACATTTTGTTTTCATAACAACCCCACAAAGAAGATAGCATGATCTTCAGTTTATAAGTATGAATGCTGACCCAGAGAAAGGTTCAGCAACTCTAAATGCCACACAACTGAAGGTCAGACAGAGCTGGGAAAAGGCCAGTGTTCCAAGTCTCATCTTTGGGGTCAAGCACAAGTGGAAAGGGGAAAGTCGTGTCCTCATATATGTGCACATATATTTTTGAGGGGAGAAGGGGGAAGGGGGAACCTGGGTGAACTAAAAGAGAAAATACAGAGCTCTCGTTTTATTTTATTTTAGTGGAGATGCTGGGGAAAAATATGGAATGCATAATGAATTTGCATGTCATCCTTGCACAAGGGCCATGCTAATCTACTCTGTATCATTCTAATTTCAGTATATGTGCTGCCAAAGCGAGTGCAGAGTCATCATTTTAGTCAAGCTTTTCAATTTCCTCACAAACTCTCTTATCTAAGCTAAGAACAAGAACTAATATGGACAAGACCTAATTTCATCGCCTTTTATTTTCCCATCCCACTCCTTAGATGGTTTGAGCTAATAAGCAGGGACTCCAAGTAAGTGAGGACTTCAGTGCAAAGTCTCTGGAAAGGCCACAGCTTAAAGGGCTGAAGCTGTTCCGTCCCCCATCCTACCTGAAATGAGAGCCAAGGAGAGTAGTATGAAGAGCCACATGACAGGAAGGAAGCAAACTTTCAACTGGAATGATAGAATGCACCCAGGGAGCCCAGGAATTCTGAATCTGTTTAAGGGAAACAGATATGCTTCAGCTTAATATGGCTTTATCCTGGTTTGAAAAGACCAGTGAAAAGGGAAAACAACCAGTTAGTCCAAGCAGTGCTGCCATGTATAGGTACACTGCACAATGCACCACACCACAAGCTCTTCATAGACATAAACTTACTGACGGGGCAACCAAGAAAATTGTGGGCAGTAGAGATCTCCCTCCCGCATAAATGGGCTCTGGCCCACACTCAGAAAAGCACATGCACACAACCATCACTGGTACCCATTTGTATGTGCTCTACTGTGCCCTGTCCTGCTGCCAATGGTCCTGGCATCATCAGAGGCCACTCCTTTTGTCTGTCCACCAATCTTGGAGGCCCAATTTCTTAAACAGTTGAGAGGAATCCTAGTAATCAGATTCTTAACTAACCCAGCTCCCAAGTGGACACTGCAGGCTCATCTGGGGAGTACGGCCAGGGGTGGAGCATGCCAACTGTCAGTAGCCTGCGTGCCTGGGACCTGGAACATGTGAGCAGGTGGAAGTGTGGGTGGCTGCAGTTTGGGCTGCGGTCTTCAGACTTCCTGAAAGCTTTCCTGAGAAGAGCTGGGACAAAGCAAGGAGATTCATCTATGCAGCAGCAGCTTCTCCTGATTCTAATGGGACTCATGTGCTCTGACCACTGGCTTTAAAAGCTTGAATTAATGAACCACCTCTCAGGTGAAGTTAAGCTGGGTGCTACTTATCACATCCCAGAGCCAGCACATCCCATCAAGGGTCATACATAGATTGTCCAAGTTATGCAACAATGTCCTCTCTGGAGGAAGGGGAGCCTGTCTCTAACTCATGTGAAGTCAGCATGTGGGCAAGCAGCAAGCCTTCATGATGGCAGGTTTTTATCTACATCACCTCAGTTGTTCCTCATCAAAAACTTCTACGAGTTTCACAAATAAATTACATAAATAAAAAAGGAAGCAAGGAAAGGAGAATCTATGGATCAAAAGGGACTTAAGAGACATATGACAAATTATAATATGTGGAACTTATTTGGATCCTGATTGAAGCAAACAATTTAGAATATATGGACAGTGATACTATTAGGATATAATTCTTCGATTTATTTTTTGAGATGTGATAATGGCATTGCCATAGCCAACCCTCACGGTGGCTCCTGGAATTCATGCCCTTATGTAGTCGCCTCCCACAATGAATCAGGACTGGCCTGTGTGATCAATAAAATATGACAGAAGTGATGGCATGTGATTTCAGAGGCTAGGTCATAAAAGGCGTGCAACTTCCACCCTAGTCTCTCATGCTGCTCCCTCTTGGGAAAGTCAGCCACCATGCTCTTGAGTAGGCTACAGAGGGGCCCATATGGAAAAACCAATTCACCAGACATGTGAGAGTCACCTCAGAAGTGGATCCTCCAGCCACTGTCAAGCCTTCAGAGAACTGCAGACCTAGCACCCTCATGAGACACCATGCATTAACCACCCAACCAAAATGCCCCCTGAATTCCTGACCCATAGAAACCATAAGAGATGATAAAGGATTGCTATTTCAAGCCTCTAAGTTTTGGGTGTAATTTGTTGCACAGCAATGAATAATTAATGCAAATATTGTTGTTATATTTTTAAGAGGCAGTCCTTATCTGTGACAATACTTCATGCTAAACAAACACACTCAGCATTGCTCAGAGATGGCAACATGAAACCAAAGAAAGCAGCAAAAAGAGAAATGGATTGTGCACAGATATCAGCAAAATGCCCAAGACATGAAAAAGTATCTCTAGCCGGGCACGGTGGCTCATGCCTGTAATCTCAGCACTTTGGGAGGCTGAGGTGGGCGGATCACGAGGTCAGGAGTTCGAGACCAGCCTGGCCAATATAGTGAAACCCCATCTCTACTATAAATACAAAAATTAGCCGGGCGTGGTGGTGCGTGCCTGTAGTCCCAGCTACTTAGGAGGCTGAGGCAGGAGAATTGCTTGAACCTGGGAGGCGGAGGTTGCAGTGAGCCGAGATAGTGCCACTGTACTCTAGCCGGGGCAACAGAGTGAGACGCTGTCTCAAAAAAAAAAAAAAAAAAGTATCTCTAAAGTAAATGAAAGTGCTAGAGTTACAGAGAATGAATGATGTGTCTACTAGTATTCTGAATATTACTTGGTGTATTAATTCCACAGAATTAACTTTAATTCTATTTAGATGTATAAATAGGAAGGTAAATAGGCAATAAGAATAAACAAGATAATTTTTACAACATCTTTTAGAAATAGAAAATGAAAAGTTTACAGATGAAATAACTTAATATCTAAAATTTCAAGATAGTCAGGTGGGGTAAGTGGATACAGGCACAAATGAAATAAGATTGGCCATAATTTGATAACTACTAAACAGGATAATAGTTAAATAAGGAGTCCTTCTTCTAGTCTGCTATAGTTTGCATATTTGACCCTCCAAACCTCACGCTGAAATTTGATCCCCTATGTTGGAGGTGGGGTCTAGCGGGAAGTGTTTAGGCCGTGGGAGCGGATCCCTCATGAATGTCTTGGTGCCATCATTGTCATCATGGTAATGAGTGAGTTCTCAATCTATTAGTTCCCATGAGAGCTGATTGTTTCAAAGAGTCTGGCACCTCCCCCTGCCCTGCTTCCCTTGATTTCACCGTGTGATCTCTGCACACTGGCTCCTCTTTGCCTTCCACCATGGGTGGAAGCAGCATGAGGCCCACACCAGAAGCCAAACAGGTCCCAGCACCATGCTTCTTATATAGCCTGTAGAACTGTGAGCCAAATAAACCTCTTTTCTTCATAAATTACCCACCCTTAGATATTCTCTTATAGCAACACAGACTAAGACAGTCACTCCACTTTTGTATGTTTGAAGTTTTCCATAAGAAAAAGTAAAAATCAAAAAACAAAAACAACCTTGACACAGGTATTATTAATCTGATCTTACAAATGAAGAAAATGGAGGCTCAGAAGTTTAAGTAGCTTGCCCACATTCACACAGCTACTAGAGCCACTATGATTTGATGGTAAATCTGGGAGGAAAACAAACATTGTGCTGCTTTCCCAATAGCTATAATACTGTAAAACTGTAGAGCATATTAGAATTTACAAAGGGTCTTTACAGATATCTGTCATCTGAGTAGTTGGAGGAGGATGCAGCCCAAGTGTTCTTATTCCCATCATACTCAGCTATAGTAGCTGAGAGCAGCGTTTCTTTAGAAATTGTGCATTTGGCTAAAAGAAACTGAATATACAAGTGGACTATGGCCACACCATATATGAAAATAGAATCCTGACCTGGAACCTGCAGCAACCTGCTCAGGAAACCAGCTGCTAATCAATAAATAGTAAGCCAGCCTGCTGTAAGTCAGACTTACAGGAAGTCAGATTGCTACCTTAAGCCAGAAAGCCAAACAATGGCCCCTTTAACAATCAACCCAAAATGGCCAGGACTCAAAGCAGTCAGGCAAGAGACATAAATAAAGGGCATCTAAATAGGAAGAGAAGTCAAACTATCCATGTTTGTGGATGACATGATTCTATATCAAGAAAATCCCATAGTCTCAGCCCAAAAGCTCCTTCAGCTGATAAACAACTTTAGCAAAGTTTCAGAATACAAAATCAATGTATAAAAATCACTAGCATTCCTATAAACCAAGAACAGCCAGGGTAAGAGCCAAATCAGGAATGCAATCCCATTCACAGTTGCCACAAAAGAATAAAATACCTAGGAATACAGCTTACCAGGGAGGTGAAAGATCTCTACAATGAGAATTACAAAACACAGAAGAACATTCCATGCTCATAGATAGGAGGAATCAATATCATTAAAATGGCCATATTGTCCAAAGCAATTTACAGATTCAATGTGATTCCTATCAAACTACCAATGAAATTGATATAGAATCAAAAAACAGCCCAAATAGCTAAGGCAATCCTAAGCAAAAAGAACTAAGCTGGAGGATATGACATTACTGAACTTCAAACTATGCTACAGGACTACAGTAACCAAAACAGCATGGTACTGGTACAAAAACAGACACATAGACCAATGGAATAGAATGGAGAACCCAGAAATAAAGCTACACACCTACAACCATCTGATCCTTGACAAAACTGACAAAACAAGCAGTGGGGAAAAGACTTCCTATTCAATAAATGGTGCTAGGATAACTGGCTAGCCATATGCAGAAGACTGAAACTGGACCCCTTCCTTATACCATATACAAAAATCAACTCAGATGGATTAAAGATTTAAATGTAAAACCCAAAACTATGAAAACCCTGGAAGGCAAACTAGCCAATACCATTCTGGACATAGGAACTGGCAAAGATTTCATAATGAAATGGCCAAAAGCAACCACAACAAAAGCAAAAATTGACAAATGGGATCCAATTAAACTGAAGAGCTTCTCTGCACAGCAAAAGATATTATGGGAAAAGTATTTGCGAACTATTCATCTGACAAAGGTCTAATATCCAGCATCTACGAGGAACTTAAACAAATTTACAAGAAAAAAACAAACAGCCCATTAAAAAGTAGACAAAGGACACGAACACTTTTCAAAAGAAGACATACATGTGGCCAAACAGCATGTGAAAAAAAGCTCAATATCACTGATCATTAGAGAAATGCAAATCAAAATCAAAATGAGATACCATCTCACACCAGTCAGAATGGCTATTATGAAAACGTCAAAAAATAACAGATACCAGTGAAGCTGCAGAGAAAAGAGAATACTTATACGCTGTTGGTAAGAGTGTAAATTAGTTCAACTAGTATATTAATTGAACCAATTACTAAATAAAATCAGTTCAATTCATGTATAACTAATTTGTGGAAAGCAGTATGGCAATTCCTCAAAGAGCTAAAAACAGAACTATCATTCAACCCATCAATCCCATTACTGGGTATATACCCAAAGAAATATAAATTGTTCTATCATAATAACACATACATGTGTATGTTCACAATAGCAAAGACATGGAATCAACCTAAATGCCCATCAATGGCAGACTGGATTTTTAAAAAGTGGTACATATACACCATGGACTACTATGTGACCATGAAAAAGAACAAGATCATGTCCTTTGCAGGAACATAGATGGAGCTGGAGGCCATTATCCTTAGTAAACTAATGCAGTAACAAAAAAACAAATATTGCATGTTGTCCCTTATAAGTGAGAGCTAAATAATGATAAAACATGGAGAAAAAGAGGGAAACAACAGACACAGGGGCTTACTTGAGGGTGGAGGGTGGGAGAAGGTAGAGGAGCAGAAAAAATAATTGTTGGGTACTAGGCTTAGAACCAGGGTGATGAAACAATCTATACAACAAACCTATGAAGTTACCTATATGACAAACCTGCACAGGTATCCCTGAACCTAAAATAGAAGTTTAAAACATAAAAATATTAAAATTTTTAAAAAGAGACATTAAAAAATAGCCAGGACTTGATTAATAACTGAAAACTCCCCTAATTTTTGTCCCCAGTTTCAACTTAGGATCAACCAAGAAAGCCAAATGTGTGTGTGCCCCCAGTTAATCAAATAGGCTGCCCCACTTCTAGTTACCCTGCCTACAGCTTCCCCAAGCCAACAGCCTCCAATCAAGGCACACCTAAAGTCTTTCCCTTTTTTCACTGATGAAAAAAATTAATTGGACAGCCATTAGTCAAAGATGGCTCTGGTGCCTTGGATTCCTACATAAAGCAAACTGAAACCCAACTCAGTGCAAACAGTAAAACAAAACTTAAGCTTAACCTATCAGAAACCACCAAACTAACCTCAAACTAGGGACTTTCCACTTTAACCAATAAAACATATTTTCTTTGTCTTACTTTCACAAATATCTCATAAAAGTTTCCTCTCTCACCTCCTTTGGTGGAGCACTGAACCACTTGTAGTCTGGTGCTGCCCAATTCATGAATCATTGAATGCTCCAATAAACTCATTAAAATTTTAATGTGCTTAAGTTTGTGTTTTTATGCTACTATAAATGTTTCCCACTCTTCTGCCTACCTTTGAGACTCTGCCAAAATGCAAGTGACTACAGCTGACCTCCTTGCTATAGCAAGCTCAGAATAAATAGCCTTTGCTTCTTCTTATTAGATGGGTCTCTACTTTTTTCCCCAGTTGTCTTGATTTTTAAAATAAGGCAAATAAACCCAGTTGCTCAACATCCACCCTAGTTCCAGCTTATTCATATGGAGGAAAGGGAGGAAGCAAACCTCAGTTTTGTCTGGGTGGCCTTTTTAATCTTATTCCTTTAGAATAAAAGCCTGCAATTATCCTTTACCGTTTAGCTGAGAGAGCAAGCCAGAAGAGGAGTTCCTAGGAGAGTCCTGTGACACTAATCTCTCTTTTTTGTTTTTGAGACGGAGTGTCGTTCTGTCACCCAGGCTGGAGTGCAGTGGCGCGATCTCGGCTCACTGCAAACTCCGCGTCCTGGGTTCACGCCATTCTCCTGCCTCAGCCTCCTGAGTAGCTGGGACTACAGCTGCCTGCCACCATGCCCGGCTAATTTTTTGTATTTTTAGTAGAGACAGGGTTTCACTGTTTTAGCCAGGATGGTCTCGATCTCCTGACCTCGTGACCCGCCTGTCTCGGCCTCCCAAAGTGCTGGGATTATAGGCGTGAGCCACTGCGCCTGGCTCCTGTGACACTAATCTCTAAACCTGAAACCAGAGTGGATCTTGTCACTTCTAACCAAGCTCCTCACAAGTGATTCTTCATTTATCTTTTTTGAGTTTACTTTGAAAGATATTTATTTTCACTGTGAGGACTCCTGGGCTTATGGAACACCTTAAGTCAGGAGATTCCCATTAGACAAAGATAAAAAACACAACTCCCAGCAAGCCATCAGTGGATTTGCTAAGCTGTGGCAATCAGGAAAAGAAAAAAAGAGAGAGCGAGACAGAAAGGAGGAGGAGGAAGAGGGAAGAAAAGAAAACAGTAAAAACTGTTCTGAAACTCAGAAGCTAAGGATACCAAATGACTCAGGACAGAATGTTGTTTTGTCTTGAGGGAAGTGGTCCATTTAAATCAAGTATTAAAAAGCAAGGCAGTGTTAAGTGTTCCTATGGCAACGTAGTGTACAACATAGTGTATCTACGTTAGAAGCTGTTTGTAAATTAAGAAGCATGGTGCGGGGATTACCAGGAGACTGAGGGCTGCAGGACCCTTCCTCTCATTTCTCCAATGGGGCAAAAGTTGTTCCAAGGTGAACAGTGTGCCTGAGACACCCAAAGCCCTAGAATAAACCTAGGGCCTCATCCTGGAAGTGCCTTTTAAATACCACAAATCAGAAGGGAAACACCTAGGATTCTTGATTCCTGGGCTGACAGGAGGAGAAGCAAGGCTCCTTTGCTGAAATGAAATGTTAACAAGGTAAATTTGGTTATCAGGCTCTGGCCTAAAATTAGATTCAGGATAAACCTTCAGGACTGGCTAAGAATTAATCTCATTTTCAGATACGCTTACCCACTTTGATGTTGTTTAATTGAAATCTCCATCTTGTTGCTCTTGTCTAGCTAAAATGTTGTCTTGAAAGTGAGAGTTCACAGCAGCAAATTTGGATAGATCAAACCAGAGATGACACCTTGAATCTCTAGAGCCACATTCAGTGCTCAGAAGATGTGACTGGCACTCTATCCTGTCTAGTATCCTGATTAATTAGAGATCAGCAACAGTAGCCAAGGCAAAAATCTGGAAGTCCTCAAGCGTACAAAGTTGTAGTTTGTGCCTATCTGTTAATTGTACATAAGATGAGCTTGAAAGTTTGGGCTTTAATGTTACAAGTTCCTCTTTATGTCTGAGAATAGGTGGCAAGAAGCTTGAGTTCTCCTATAAGGCAGGGTTAAACTTAAATTCTGGCTCTATTATTTGTTAATCATGAAACTATGGACAAGTTACTTAACTTCCCTGTGCCTCAGTTTTTTCTTCTGCAAAATGGAGATGATCATTTTGTGATCATCTGTGAGGTACCTACCTCACAGATTGTCAGGATCAAAGGAGATAATGCATGCAAAGTACTTAGTGTATAGAGAGTGCTCAAACGGCCAGGTGCAGTGGTTCACACCTGTAATCCCAACACTTTGGCAGGCCAAGGCAGGAGGATCAGTTGAGCACAGGAGTTCAAGACCAGCCTGAGTAACATAAAGAGACCTTGTCTTTATAAAAAATAAAAATAAAAAAATAAGCTGGGCTTGATGGCATGTACCTGGTCCCAGTCACTTGGGAGGCTCAGGTGGGAGGATCCTTTGAGCCAGGGATGTTGAGGCTGCAATGATCTGCCATCGAGCCACTACACTCCAGCCTGGGTGACAGAGCAAGACCTTGTCTCAAAAAAAAAAAAAAAAAGAAAAGAAAAGGGCTCAACAAATAATAGCTATCCATTGTCTCTTTTTGCCCTACCCCCACTACTCCTATGAGAACAAAACACCAGGGGAAATGAATAGGATTCTTTCTCTCACAATAGATGAATGGTTCATAAAGCTGACAAATGCTCTGATGAACCCAGGAATGAGGATCAGGGTGTTCTGGGGCTAGGAGTAAGAAGGTGAGTATGCCACCACATGGCTCCAAGTAGCAAGCAAGCTTAGTGCCAGAGACAGCCAGCTGGGTCTTTAAGCCCCAAGTTACCCCAGCAAAGAGCTACACTTTGGTTAGCTATTAGCTTTTATTTACTCAAAAACATCCACAGGTGAATTCAGCAGTTTAAGTCCCCCTTAAACTCAGTTTATTTCTTCTGTTCCCAATATCTCCTAGGCATCCTCTGAGAGCAGGTTCTCTGCTCAATTCCACAATGGCATGGAAATGAGTCACCACCATACACATGTTCAGCTCAACTAGAGCCTTTTGTCAGTAAGTCAACTGGGCACCCTTCAGGCTCCATGACTTATTCTTCTATTTGGGAAGAAGGAAAATAGACAATAGTATCAATAATAACGTTGTCCCCAAGTCAGACCTCCAAAACATTGAATTAGAGAGAAAGGACAAGGGAAAAATGAAGTGGAGGAAGAGAGTAGTGGAGTGGAGGAGATATAATTGGGGAGCACTGGAGATGCTCCCACCTCAGTGGAAGTAATCAAGGATGTAAAAATCCCTTGGCCCAGGCATATAGGCCCTTGAGTGTTTGTTGATGGTGAATCTGAAGGTCAATGAGACAGAGTCATCTCTGATGGATAACTACTCAGAATTCTTCTCAATGCTTGTGTCCAAAGAATCAGAGGGATGGCAGACCACACAGGCTTTGAAGATCAAAAGGTAGGTTTCCTTGAACTTCTTTATTTTATAGGCATAGACGATAGGGTTCATCATGGAGTTGGCATGGGACAGCAGGATGCCCATGTACAGCACAAGCTGTGGTACCTTACCATTAAAGTAGATGATGCAGTTGATGATAGATAAAGGCAGCCATGACAGAGCAAACAAGAAAAGAACCAGAAACAAGGACTTAGCCGTCTTGAACTCCCGTCCATAAAATCCACCTGTCTCTTTGGACTTAGATAAGTTTGGACTGAGTTTTTTCCGAATGATGTAAAAGATGTCAAGATAGATGGCGCACATGACAACCAGGGGGATGAAAATCCAGGTGAAGAAGCTGAAGTATACCATGTAGTCCATTCTCATGACGGAAACGAATTGGCATGAAAGGAAGGTGACATTTCTGTGGTACTCTGAGGTCAGTTTCATGTTCCAGCCAAACATGGGGGTCAATCCCACCAGGAATGACACCAACCAGCAAAGGCCCAGGGCCAGCCATATTCTTCTGTGAGTGGTGACCCTCTTGTATCTGTGTGAATGAAGACAGCCAGTGAGTCCACAGCAGTAATTGCTAAAGGGTAGGGGAGATGGAGCTGGTAAAGGAGAGAGAGAGAGGTGAGAAAGGCATATACTCTCTTAATTCTCCAATCTTCTGCTAAGAGAGGGCAGCATTGATATTCTATGGTGATTCCAGCTAAACTCCACTGGATATGAAGACAAGATGAGCAGACAACGATTGGAGAAAAATCCAGGAAACTTCTCTGGGGACTTTTCCAAAGAAGAACACTCTTGAATGGGTAAGGAAGATGTTGCCTAGAGTCAAGTGCTTACGTGCTCCACTCAGGGCTCCACTTCCTGAGAGCTATACAACAGTTACCTATCTTTTCTTTTTCTTTTTTTTTTTTTTTTAACTCAAAAACATCCACAGGTGAATTCAGCAGTTTCAGTCCCCCTTAAACTCAGTTTGCTCCTTCTGTTCCCAATAAGGTGTAAGCCCAAGAATTATTCAATTCCTGGGAGCTGAGATTCATCAAAATCTCCTAGGATTGTCTGCCTGGTGAGAAATGATATTCTCAAAGCAAGCTTGCCTGCTGTTCTTGGCACTGTTCTGTTTGGCTGTTTTGCAGATTCTCATAAATTATACTATGCCTCCCCGACACTTCCCCTCTACCTGTGCCTGCTCCTGCTTCTCTATCTTCATGGGCATCCATACTTGGTATTTGAGTTAAATGAATCAATGAAGTTACAAAATTGTGTTGAAGTGTTTCAGAGACCTTTAAAGACTCATCCAGTAAGAGTCCCCCTTTCTCCTTAAACTGTCCTTCCTGACAGCAGCCTATACAGACCACAAAAAGGAAACAAATATAGTTAAGTATCAGTAGATTTTTATCTCAATTAAATCTCACAACAAACAGGAGATATTTTATTATAACCTCAATTTTATTGATGGCAATTGTGAAAATAATAGTAATGATAGCCACCATTTATTGAGCACAGACTGTGTGACAGGTATGTTTCTAAGAGCTTTACATATGTTAACGCATTTCATCTTATGAGGATAGTGCAATTATCCCCATTTTGTAGATTAAAAAGTGAAACACAAACAAGTAACTTCTACAAGTTAGAAGTGGTGGGGCTAAAACTAAAACAAGGTAAGTCTGAGTTCCGAGCATCGTAACCACTGTGATACAGAGTGGAAACCAAAGGAGATAAAGTTAAACAACTTGTTCAAGATCAGATCTCTAATCTGGGATTTGAATCCAGACTGTCTACATCTAAAGCTTGTTTGTAGCTCCCTCACTCTGCTCTTTCCTCCAGAGAAGTGAGGAGAAACACGAGACCAATGCAATTTAGGTCACCTGGGGAAGTAGATTTCTCCATTTGGCAGTTCGTTCTATTCATATGGTCACATGTAATGAAGAATATTTTTACGAAAAAAGCTCTCACATCTCAGGAGGAGGAGGAAAAATATACATATATATAGGACGTATATATTTAATATGATAAATATATAGGACATATATATTTAATATGATAAATATATAGGACATATATATTTAATATGATAAATATATAGGACATATATATTTAATATGATAAATATATAGGACATATATATTTAATATGATAAATATATATAGGACATATATATTTAATATGATAAATATATATAGGACATATATATTTAATATGATAAATATATATAGGACATATATATTTAATATGATAAATATATAGGACATATATATTTAATATGATAAATATATAGGACATATATATTTAATATGATAAATATATAGGACATATATATTTAATATGATAAATATATAGGACATATATATTTAATATGATAAATATATAGGACATATATATTTAATATGATAAATATATAGGACATATATATTTAATATGATAAATATATATAGGACATATATATTTAATATGATAAATATATATAGGACATATATATTTAATATGATAAATATATATAGGACATATATATTTAATATAATCAATATATATAGGACATATATATTTAATATAATAAATATATATAGGACATATATATTTAATATAATAAATATATAGGACATATATATTTAATATAATAAATATATATAGGACATATATATTTAATATAATAAATATATAGGATATATTTATTATATTAAATATTAAATATATAGGATATATACATATAATATAATAAATATATATAGGATATATACATTTAATATAATAAATATATATAGGATATATACATTTAATATAATAAATATATATAGGATATATACATTTAATATAATAAATATATATAGGATATATACATTTAATATAATAAATATATATAGGATATATACATTTAATATAATAAATATATAGGATATATACATTTAATATAATAAATATATATAGGATATATACATTTAATATAATAAATATATAGGATATATACATTTAATATAATAAATATATATAGGATATATACATTTAATATAATAAATATATATAGGATATATACATTAAATATAATAAATATATATAGGATATATACATTAAATATAATAAATATATATAGGATATATACATTAAATATAATAAACATATATAGGATATATACATTAAATATAATAAACATATATAGGATATATACATTAAATATAATAAACATATATAGGATATATACGTTTAATATAATAAACATATATGGGATATGTACGTTTAATATAATAAACATATATGGGATATGTACGTTTAATATAATAAACATATATGGGATATGTACGTTTAATATAATAAACATATATGGGATATGTACGTTTAATATAATAAACATATATGGGATATGTACGTTTAATATAATAAACATATATGGGATATGTACGTTTAATATAATAAACATATATGGGATATGTACGTTTAATATAATAAATATATATGGGATATATACGTTTAATATAATAAATATATATATTGGAATATATATATATATTCCAAGAATCCCTTTCTCAACATTGAAGTGGACACAGAATAGGAAGCAAAGATAAAATAATAACCTACATTTGCAAAACAACAGAACCATCAGTTTATCTCCTCTTATTCTTATCTGCCTGCTTCTCCTAAAATAATAAGTCTTATCTAGTAGGCTTTTATCATTTCTAAAACTGAAGAGCATTTTCTACTAATTAAAGATGCATCAAGATTTCATCATTTTTAGCCAAGGATTAGTAATTATAGCTGGAGGGATTGAGCACCCACCCCTAGTCAGTGGAGAAAGGATTGGAGCATTCCTCTGATTCTAGCTCCTGAATCCCAGCTCATTGTTGCTAACCCCCTCACAGACCATATCACAAAAAGACACTTATTGCCCTCTTTCAACATCAAGGGCCAATTTGGATTCATTTTTACTCAAAAAGTCTGGGCTCTGGGCTTTGTAGCCTCATTTCCCAGGTGTCTCAATTGCTGCCCACCCCACGCCACAGGCTACCTGACGGTAAGCTTGACCCGCAAGTATCGGTCCACAGCGATGGCCAGCAAGGACATGATGGAGGCGTGGGTAAAGATAAGCAGTAGGCAGGTCATAAAAAGGCAGCTGTAGAAGTGGATTGTGATGCCCAGGCTGACAACAACGGCCAAAGGCATGACCAGCACCCCAACAGCAATGTCAGCCAGGGCTAGAGAGACAATGAAATAGAAGGTGGTGGTCTGCAGGCTGGGGTTCAGCTTGACCACGCAGATGACCAGCACGTTGCCCACTATGGCGCAGAGTCCAATGAAAATCTCCATGGTGATGTAGGTAACACTGGCCAATGACAGAGCAGTGCTGTTGTTGGGCATCTTGCCTTCCCAAGGGAACCTCCACAGGGACAGGTGAGCCAGCAAGATCCGTCTGTAGGGCCAGTGGGCCTAGCTCTCGCCAGACGTCTTCCCAGAGGTCCATGTGCAGTGACAGTCTAAAATTCCCAACTTGCTCATTCCTACCCTTTTCTGGTGAGGTGATCTCTTGGAAACCCCTCTCCTTAGAAAGGGCTCATCACAGGTGGGTCACTTCCAGCCCCTTTATGCGCCGCACATCCTCAAGTTTCCAGAACGCTGTAGGACGGCTCTATATGGACTGAATCTGAAAGTGCTGCTGCTCTTAGTTCCCCAAACAGATGTCCTCAAGGCCTCTGCCTGCAGCTTTTTGGCTTTTTGAGTTCCATCGAGATAAGCAACCCTCTTCAGGGGTGTTTCAGGAAGTGAGATGGGCTAAGAGGAAGTACAGAGCCCAGAACTCTCAGCAAAAAGATGGAAAGAGCAGAAGAGGAGTCATGAGTGGCACAGAGAGGGCTCAAGACAAGATTGGGTATCAGAGTTCATTCATTCAGGGACCAGATGACAGTGCAGGATCAGGTGGAAGTGGAGCTGGAAGCACTGACTATGCAATCTTTCTGCCAGCTTAGCAAAAAGATCTCATGATAAGGAGGCAAACGGGAGAAGAAGAGGAACAAAAAAGAGACTTTGGTGGCAGCCTCCTAACCTTAGCCAGAACTATTCCTGCTAAGCTCTTACACGAGTTGACGCTTTGCTGAGCACAGCGGATACCCAGCCTTTGCAGCAAAGATCCTTGGTCAAAGGGATAAGCAAAGATTCCCTGCTCAGGACAAAAACTCAGCACCTCTGCGAAGCATCACACCTGCTTAGCCTCCACCTCTCTTTCTCAGCTCACACCCCAGCAAAATCACACTGGCCCTTACACTGGCAGCCGGCCAATGTCCAACCTATGTGAGGAACGACAGAATAGCAGAATGACCAGACATACAGAAAGAAGGGAAAAGAATGTGTGCAACAGAATCAAATGGCATATCCTCCTGCCCACACTCCCCAAGCCTCAGTCCCATCCCCGCAGGAACAGGTGACTGTCTGGGAATCAGCCCCCTCTCCCTGAAGCTGCTTACCTAGTCACCAACTTCTGGGAACCAGACACTTGCACGCCATTGTTATTTGGGGAGCCCACCTGGTTCAGGTGCTTCTCAGCACCACCCAAAGGGATTATTTTAACCAGGCGTGTTAGAGAGGCAGCAAGAAGGAACACTTGGACCCAAGCCCACACAGTGGCTTGAGAGCTTTATCATTTTTACCTTAAGCATCTAAATATGTACAGCCCAAAATAAAATTCAGTAGTAACAACAATGGTGTTCTGGTGTTTACTAACAAACACTTTGGAGTGGGGCATAAAGGAGACGCCTCTGCCTGGGGCTCATCAGGGTCCTCTTGTTAGTTGCTCTGCTCCGGCATCATTCATTGATTCCGCTCCCGACCCCCACCCTGTATCCCAAGTTGATCCAAGTCTTACCAAATCCCACACTCATCCCCGCCAGACTTGTCATTTCTCCCTGAGCAAACTCCCCAGACATTAAAAAGGGCAGTCCTCTCCAACTGAATTTCCATCATTCTAGTATTTTCCAATGTCAGTTCTGCCCACATCCCTGCACTGCTGGAACTTGAAAAGCTTCATCAGCCTCCAATGTGTCCCTCATAAATGTTTCTACTGTAATTGTTTTCTTTATCTGTGCTTCAGAGAAGGAAGTTACCACGAGAAATTTCTAGGAGGCTGCACGCTGCCAAAAAAAAAAAAAGAAAAAAAAAGAAGCCTTTCTCACTGTATAGCACTCTTTGAACCTTGGTTAAACACTGCAAAAAACCCTCCCTCCCCTACTCCAGTACGTAGGTGAGTTCTTTTGGAATCAGTCCATCTCAGCTGGATCAGAGAAACCAAGGAAAGGGGTTTGTGTCCAAACACAGCATGCTGTAGGCAAGATAACACATGAAAGAATAACCCACAAGAGAGAATAAAGGCAGGAGACACACTTAGGGTCACCAGCCCAGCCACCTCTGCCCATCTGGGAATTCTACCCTCAGAATTGTCTGCACATACCACGGGGGTTTCTTTTCTGTGAACAAGGGAATCCCTTCCTTCATGTTCTCTGAATAGACAAGGTCCACCACTGCTGGGGTGGGGTGATTTGAGAACAGAGGGGAAGGACTTTCACAGTCACTTAACATTTTGGCCTGGAACCTGACCCTAGATTGAAAACCAAAAGGCAATCTGGGAAAGAGGACAGAGAGGCTGGGGCAGAAGGTCACCTCATTTGCCCATTCCTACCACTGCACCCACAGCCCGTGGCGCACAGCCACTCTTGGTCATGTGCCTCATCACATCTCAAGTAGATGCTGCAGCCTCCTACTCGGCGCCTCAGGCAACCAGAGGAACCACGCCAGAGCTCAATGCCCAGGATGACCCCTGCCCCTTCTAAACCATTTGGTCTGTGCATTGCCTCAGGATCAAGTCCAGACTCCTTAGAGTGGCTTATACCCTTCTGATGGGTCTCCCAGCCTCTGCAGTCTCCTGTCACCTGGGTCCGCACAGACACCATTGGCTGCACTACACTGAGCAACTCGTGGCTCAGAGTCATTCTCTTTCGCTTCCTCTCCCCTGTGCACACACTCTTTGTCTGGTTTGCAGGGCCCTTCTCCCCCAAGTCTACCTAGAAAACAAATACTTTTCCTCTAAGACTGTTCCCCAACAGGACCTTGAAGAAAACTTCCCAGTCTTCACCTCTCCTCTGGGACCGCACTGTGCTGTGTGTATATGACTTCCCTGCTTAGCCTGTAAGTTCCTGGAGGGCAGGGACCACCACTTTCCATTTCTGCATTTCTCATCCCTACTATGATGCCTGGCAGATCATCAGTGCTCAGTACATTTTTGATGAATGAATAGGAAAACACTTCAGTGAATCAGGTGGCATAAACTAGGCATTGGGTATATAAGGAAACAATAAATCAGCGAGGACTCTTAAGTGCTCTCCATCATACCAACTACTCAGTGTTAAGCAGCTTATATTCACAGACTCATTCAATACTCTCGAATGAAATAGATACTACCATTATGCTGAGCAAGTTGAGGCTCAGCGGGGTTAAATAACTTGCCCAAAGTTGTAAGCTAGGCAGTGGCAAAGCCAGCATTCAAACCCAGGCTTCTGCTTCAGAACCCAGGTTCTGAATGGCAGCCCTCAGTAAGTAAATGAGCAAATAAATTCTACAAACCTTTCAAAAGTACAAGGAGTCCCTGGGTTTGATGTTGCCATGCTATCAAATTCAGTAGAGATCAGTATTCTCAGATCTAAAAAAGAAAGTAGCCACCAAGACTATAGGCACAAAGCGCAAGTATAATGTAGATTTGGCAACTGCTCTGAGCTAGGAAGAGATGGCAGGACCAGAGAGATGACTGCATGAGCAGGCCGCTGGTAAGGCTGGGGCCCCAACGTGAGCTCTGGGCCAGAAAGGAAACCATTTTTATTGGATCAAGGTACGAATTTTTTCTTAAAAAAAAAAAAAAATATATATATATATATACACACACACACATATATATACACACACACACATATACACATATATACACACACACACATATATATACACATATATATATATACACACACACACACATATATATATATATGTTAACTGTGGTTAACTGTGGTTCAGGAGAATTTCCCACCTAAAAGAAAGACCATGGCTGTTTTCAATTTTACTAGAAGAGGCTGGGTGTGGTGGCTCAGCCTGCAACCTTAGCACTTTGGGAGGCTGAGGTGAGAGGATTGCTTGAGGCCAGGAGCTCAAGACCAACCTGGCCAACATAGTGAGACCCCACCTCTATTTTTTTTTATTAAAAATAAATTTTAAAATTCTACTAAAAGAACCTGAACTCCATCAGGGAAGCAAAGATCTAGGAGAAAACCATTGGCTTAAATCACAGGAAGAGTGACTGGAGGGGAAAGGCCTCACCTGTCCCAAACCCTGGCCTGGGGCCTACTTGGGTCTGATGTCACTGGGCACAGCTCAACCACAAGGCTGCAACCTTGCCCTTGGGGTTCCGCTTAACAATCTGAGAGGCTGGCAAGAGAGATGATTCATCTGATCCTTTGCAGCTTCTCAGAAAAGCCTAAAAAACCCCAGTTGCCAGCCTACAAAAACAGTAAGATGCAGTGTTAGCAGGAGCCCAGGGAAAAGGCCTCTGGAGCCCTAGAGCTGGTCCACGGGCAGCTGAGACCGGATGTCAGGCAGGCGAAAGGTGGGGCTTCTGCCCAAGGCTGTCTCCCACCCCACGGCCGTCTGCAGAGTTGCACAAAATCAGCTTGCTCACTTCCTCTTGGCCCCATCACCACTTCCCCAAAGCCTTATATTTTTATAGAGCTTCATGTTTGCCAGCCGACAGCTGAGGCTTAGAAAAGACAAGTGCTCAGGGTCAGCCCTGAAGGTGGCGCTTCCTAGGCCCCTCCCCCACCATTCTCCGGGCTCTGCCTCTCCATCAAGCCCCGGGGGTCAGGCTGGGCTTTCCCGCGCTGGGGGCTGATCTGGAGCCGCTGTCCACACGGGCCTTCTAACCAGGGCCCAGCCACTGAGGCCAATCCAAGCAGCCCAAGACTCACAGGCTGTAGTCTGCGCACAAGGAGTTTCACTCCATGCCAGTGTTGGTGGGAGGGAGGGTGAGGCCTGGAAAGGGAGGTCAAGGTTCCTTCACTCTGAGCAACAGGAAATCCTGCCCCACGAAGGGGAGCTGCTCTGGGCGCTCAGCCTCACCCTCCAGACCCCCTCACCCACACCGAGTGTGTCAGGAGGTCTCCAGGCCCCGGGGGAAAGAGAAGGGTTCAGCTAACTGAACTCAAGGCACTCAGAAAGTCGGGAAGCGTTTCAGCTGCCGGAGACTTAGCACGGTAGCATCAGCTTCAAGCGTCTGAAAGAATGATTCCTGCGTCCCAGCTGAGGCGCTATGCTCAATGGTGGCCACCAGAGGGCAGCACGTTTCTGTTGTCATTCGAGACCCAGGCTGCTGCCGAGAAAGAAAACGGGAAGAACTTGAAACGCTCCTTTGAAACTGCTTAACCAGCAGCCTCAGATGGTGCAGAAAATGAAAGAAGTGAGAATTAAGGGAAGGCAAAGGGGTCGAGAATAGGTAGCCAACTGCCTAAAGTCAATCCAATCCCATAGAATATTCTTGGGCAGTACCAAATTCAGTCCTCCTGACTCCGGAAGGTTGAGAAGCAGCTTTGCCTTTCAAACCTGTGACTGTTCCAATAAAAACAGTATTTGTGTTTTGCTTTGTCATGTGCAAAGCTCCTCCCACAATCAACTTTACTTAATTAACTCAACAACCTCACAAGGCAGGTATCATCAATCTCATCTCACAGAGGAGGAAACTGAGGCAGGGGGAATGAGTGATCTGCTCAGGATCATACATCGCCAGGCGCGGTGGCTCATGCCTGTAATCTCAGCACTTTGGGAGACCGAGGCGGGCGGATCACGAGGTCAGGCGTTCTAGACCAGCGTGGCCAACGTGGTGAAACCCCGTCTCTACTAAAAATACAAAAATTAGCTGGGCGTGGTGGCAGGCGCCTGTAATCCCAGCTACTCAGGAAGCTGAGGCAGGAGAATCGCTTGAATCCGGGAGGCGGAGGTTGCAGTGAGGTGAGATCGCAACACTGCACTCCAGCCTGGGTGACAGAGCGAGACTCCCTCTCAAACAAACAAACAAACAAACAAAAGCAGCACCAGGATGGGAGCCCAGCTCCTGGTCTCCTCGCTTAAGATGAGAATGGCGAAGACCAGGAGGGATTTGCCAGTAGGGGGTTGCAGTGGAATTTTTAGCCACATATATCATTGATCCTTCCCTTGGCATCTGTCAACCTCTGACCTATCTTTCCCCTCCTGTGAGCTCAGGTCCCACTGGTCAACCTTCCCAGCCTTTGCTGGAGAGCTTCCAAGATTTCTCCAAAAGCCTCATGTCTCTTGGCCACCCAGCCTCCTCTTTCTCACAGTCCTAGGCTTCTGGGTGCTCAGGCCAGGTGTCCCCACCCCTATCAGGGGTTATTCACGGTGGTAGGGCCTCATCCCTTGATTTCACCCAGGAAGACTTTGGATCCTGATGTTGATTCTCATGCCCTTTATCTAAACACCGGGAAGTGTAGGAATGAGTTCTGGATATACCAACTACTGATCCCAAATGTTTACAGTAGGACAATGTCCTGGTCTCCTTCTTTTAACCTGCTACCTACCAAATGGGACGAAACTTCTTACGGAATTGCATGCAAACCTTACTGCCACAGTGGGAGATAAGCAACCTCCTGATTTTGATGGCATGTGTCTTCCCCTCCTACTGCACAAGGTCCTTTCATAATTATTACTGTAAGAGCTGCCATTGATAAAATGCCAATTCACATGTGCCAGGCACTATGCCAGGTGTTTTGCATACATCAGTCACAATTCTATATCAATCCTGCTGGGAAGTATTATTAGATCCATTTCACAGATAGAAAACTAAGGCTAGGAGAGAATTGACTCACTCTGGGCAGCACAGCAGCAAATGGCAGAGCTAGGGCCTGAACCCAAGTCTATATTGGCTGCAAAGCCCTGGCTCTTTCAATGAGCCACACAAAAACAGTCCAATATCAATTATGCCAAAACCCAAACTGCCATTTTGGGCAGACATTCTTCGGTATCCTAATGGGTAGACTTGCTTCCTAGGCTGGGCCAGCTATTGAAGGCCGTGCATTCTGCGTCAATTGTCTACTCTCCAGCTCCTGTCAAAGCTCAGCCAAGAGTTTTATTCCAGGCCCGTGGAGAGCAGCCAGCAGGCCCTTCGTCTACACTCCCTTCCCGCACCTCCTGCGTCTACTCCCTGATCAGACAACAGCACTGCAAAACCGTTTTACTTTAGTTCCCTGCTGAAATGCCTTCCCAGATGACCTTAGTCCCTCTGCTTTTTATGAAAGGTTAATATAAAAAAACTGTCCTATGAAGTATGTCTCGGCGTTTCATCATCATCGAAAATACTATCTGTTGCTATGTCTCTTACATAAAGTTTCATAGGATAAATTTCTCTGAGGAGTTTTAGTGCTAGAAAAGAGGTCGTTTTTCTTAATAAACTAGACTGCCTTGTTCATCCGGTTAGTGGCAGAGCTTTGTCTCATTCATTTGTGTGTAAGCAGCCAGGAGTGTCAGAGCCGATGTTCGGTCTCGGTAATCACACTTGACTTAGGTTTTCTAGGATGCCTTTGTGCCCCATATCATTCCTTGACCACCCGAGTTTTAGTAATTCTGTCAGGCCCTGTTTTTCATGAGGAGCTGCACATCATTTTTGGCAGTGTGCAAGGTGTAAGAAATAACTCCGTAGAACTCACATTAGAAGGAGTACTCATTTATTTTCAGGCATATTGCAGGTTGATCGGTCCAGTCTGTCATGCAGGAATACCTGTCAGAACCCCCATGATTTGGGGGTGAGGGTTTTTTTCTCCCACAAGTGGTCCAAAATAACATTTTCAATGATCAATTTTGGCAAAAGAGAAAAAACTGATGAGACTGAAAATGTCCCCTCATGTGAAGTGAGTCTTTTAATACAGCACTCACGGGCACCCACATCCAGCAATATTTAGGAAATGCTTCATTAGGAATCGCACTGGGTAAACCATAATGCTATGATTCCCCCAGGAAGAATGTATTTTTATTGGTGTGTGCCCCACCTATTTCCACAAAGTACTGAAGTTACTGTCAGGCTGAGTTGATGGCTTCTTCCTCTGCACTCCCACATCGCTTTACACATTCCTCTCTTGGAGCACTTACTACACTATTCTGTAGTTATTTATTTACATGACTGCTTCTCCCACTAGCTGGTAAACTCCTTAAATGAAGAAATTATGTCTTATTCATTTTTGTGTCTTCCTCCCACTCCCCTTCTCCCCAAAGCACGAAGATCCTAAAATATACCTGCCACG
This sequence comes from Pongo pygmaeus, assembly GCF_028885625.2. Classification (NCBI taxonomy): domain Eukaryota; kingdom Metazoa; phylum Chordata; class Mammalia; order Primates; family Hominidae; genus Pongo; species Pongo pygmaeus. Next base: position 118,212,953 of record NC_072373.2, on the reverse strand, counting down.
TAAGAAACCTGCAATAAATTCCAGTTGAATGTATTATGTATTATTCTCAGGTCTGTCTTCTCCTTACCTGTAAGAATGCTGGCTATACCTCTCTATGTCCAGTGAGGAATCAGAAGGGATATTTGGAAGACCTCCTCCTCAACAAAAAGTAGGTTTTTGTGTCTTCTAACTTCAATCACAAACCAGTACAGATAGAAAACACCATGTGACCTATTTGGGTCTAGTTAAAGGAACCCTCAGACAGAATGTCTAATATTTACATTACAGTTGCTATTTCAGCATTTTTACCTATAACCACCCATTTCATTCCCTCATCTCTGTGATCTGTCTCAAATGGTGCCTTTTATACACACACACACACACACACACACACACACACACACATCCACATGCTCTCTCCATCCTCTCTGTTTATTTCGTATGCCACATCTTTCACAGTCAGAGCTCGTTTGTTCATTTGCTTGTCTTTGGTCTGTCCCCTTGCTTGTCTTGTTCACAATTCTATCTGCCAGACCTGGAACCACCTCTGGCCCTAGTTACCAGCTTAGTCTGACACATTACTCCTGATCACTGACCACTGATCTTGCCCCAAATCACAGTGTTCATGATGGGGTTTTTAGGACACAACACATTTGGAGTAAGATGGAACACCAGAGGGAACGGAGGCCCAGAGTAGCCAGTTCAGGGTCAAAACTAGAAAAGCAGCCAGGTTTCTTTGCTAGCAAGCCCCCTTCACTGGCTCCTTTGTCACTCTGTCCCCATTTTCTGAAACCTGGGCCAAAGAGCTTAGGGCCCTCCAATCAAGCACACAGCTGACCCTTCCTTCTTCATCACTGCACTCGCCCTTTGCCAGTTGGCCAGTCAACCCATGCTAGTGGGCAGAATAGTGGGTGCTAATCAGTTACATTACCCACATCAGCAGTGCCTTCCAGGCCCTCTCAAGCTGTGCCTAATGGATGTCCAGCTGCAGTGAGACACAGCCACCTGTGCATCCAGCATAGCATGAACTCTAGTGCCTCCTCACTGGGCATCAGGCCCGCCCCACTCTGCTTACCCCAATGTGCTCCAGAGGAGAAATCACTTTCAGGCTCCAGCCATGTGTTTCTGAATATGCTGCGTCTTTCTTATTTTGAACTCTGTTTCTAAATGGATGACCTTGGCCAAACTGCTTTATCTCTGTGCTTTCATTTCCCCCTTTGATAAATAAGATACCCCTCTGCGGACTGGATGAAGTAACCCAGGCACGGCAGTTGGCACAGCACTTGGTCCCCTGCACCACCACCTTGGGCAGCTACCAGGAATGTGAGTGCTGCAGCTGGGTGGGGTTGGGGGTTGATGTTTCACTGTCAGAGCCACTCCAGTGCCCAACCAGTGCTCCACTTCCACTTACAAGGTGCTTGGTAGAGGTTGAATTAAAGGAAAGTCATTCCACACTCACCACCCTGTGGGCTACTGAACTGTGAGATACAGACTTGTTGGGAAGCCACAAGGGTGTGTTCCATAGACCCTGTGTTTCTGCAGGGCTGATTGTCTCAGTCTTTCTCTGGAGGTGCTCTATCCCTGTTCCAACTGCCCCAGTGGTACCTCCAGCTTTAGAAATAGGAAGTATCCAAAAGACACTGTGGGAGGCAGTACATTTTCCTCTCCTTTCTCCACCCTTGCCAAGAAGCAGTGGTTTGTCAGCATAAGCAGGCCTGCTGGGTGGACTTTGTGAACCCCAGGGAAAGGCTGCCCCAGGTCTGACAGTTCACAGCTTCCAGACATTTAGTCTTCCAGGTCACCAGCCCCCAAGAGCCACCCAGGCCCCCTCAGTTGCTGCAGGAGAAGCCCTCTAAGGGCCAGATATCAAGAACTAGAGTATTCAGAGCAATAATCCCAGTTTCTGTTTCTTGAGTGTCATTCATTTTAGAAGGCCTGGCGGATCACTCAGCACTACTCACTACTATAAAGGGGCCACCTCCTGCACAGGGTGTGAGGGTTGCTGAATAACAGCAACAAGCGGGGATATTACAGCCAACTCCAGCCAAAACAACTGCACATCGGCAAACATGGAGGCACATGAGGCCAGTAATTTAATTTGCATTACATTTATTTGTATTTTCTCTTGACCTGAAATACAAAACATCCTCTAATCTTTCATTAACCCTGGAAACATTTCTGCTTTCAAAGAAGTAAATAAATAGAATTTATTCTAGGTTGGGAGTTTAGCCTCAGGGCTGGGCTGGGGAGCCAGGCTCTCCAGTCTCTCCCAGGCCTCCAAGATAAAAATCTCATTCTGTCCTTGTCCCTCTAAGATAAGTCAACTGGCCTGCTCAGTCCCAGAGGAAAGTTCAACACGGTTTCAGTGACCATGACTTCAGCAGGGCTAACAGAACTCTAGGTCACTGCAGATGGTCCATCCTATGCCCCCTCCCTCCCTCTACCCCACCCACGCCTAGTGCTCATGACTAGGGCTTTTTGTGTTATCTCAGAGTTGGCACCCTCTCCATTTCCTGCCAATAATGCTAGCTGTTGTTTCTGAGCAAATGGAACAAATGACCAACGTGAACTCCATGCTGTCTGCAAACTGGAAACATCTGCAGGGAGGCAGGGCATCCCCTAGTTGGGGTGGGGTTGCATGGGAGCTGGTGGGAGGGGCTGTGGGAAGAAGGTCCAAGAATCTCAGGGAGGAGGGCAAAGGGTGAAGCCTCAACAGAAAACCGCACATAGGCACATGGGCCTCACAACCCTGTCCCTTCTTTTACTTTCCAAACATTCACTCTTTGCAGTGTCTTGACCAAATGAAGGGAGGATGCACATACCCTTTTATAAATATCATTTAAGATGTTAAACTCTTGTGTGGTAAAGCCAAAATGGCTCATAGAAAGCAATAGGTGCAACTCGCCATTTCAGAGATGATGACAAAGGCCCAAAGAGGGAGTAGATGTAGTAGCTACAAATAAAGTCTGGGATGTGCGGCAGCTCACACCTGTGATCCCAGTGCTTTGGAAGGCCGAGACAGGTGGATTGCTTGAGCCCAGGAGTTCAAGACCAGCATGAGCAACATAGCAAGACCCCGTCTCTACAAAAAAATTTCAGAAAAAATTGGTTGGGAGTGGTGTAAAAAATTATAGACCTGCACCTGTAGTCCCAGCTACTTGGGAGGTCAGGGAGGTCAAGCCTGGGAGGTTGAGGCTTCAGTAAGCAAGGATCACACCATCACTGCACTCCAGCCTGGGTGACAGGATGAGACCTTGACTTAAAAAAAAAAGCAGCAGCAAAGTCTGAACCATACCCAGAACCGCCATCACCTTACTGCTAGTATATGAGTGTGCATACAGTGTTGGAACACACACACACACATCATACCATGCTGCCTCCCTTAAAGCCATGGTAAAAAGAGTCATGCCTCCCTTAAAGCCAGGAGCCATGCTCAGACTTCCCCATGCAGTAACACAATAATGGTAACACTCCAGGGCTCTCTCGGGGCCTGGATCACACTAGCACATCCTCTAATCTTTCATTAACCTTGGAATACTCTGTCAGAGGCTCTCCCTTGATCCTTGGCATAGCCCTATAATAGAGACTGTCATTTTCATCACCTCTTCTTTTCACAGGTAAGAATATTGACATTGAGCAAGATCAAGCAACTTGCCCAAGTTTGCACTGCTAGCAAAGGGCAGAGCCCGCCTTGACCTCAGGCAGTCCCATGCCCAGTCGCCTGTGTTACACTGCCTGGAACCCCTCACTGAATCCAATTGCAACCTTGAGAAGTGAGATTTGCTCATTTCTGCAGATGGGAAACAGTGGCTGAGAGTTTAGAATCCTGAATTCAACAGAAAGACAGCCCTTGGTCAGCTCTTCCACTGCGGAGGGAATCTCTAGAGTGAGAACTAGTTTCTTGACCCAGACTAACCTGGAAATGATTTTCTGAGCATCACAGTGGCGGGCACAAGGGGGAAGATCGACTGGCTCTTCCTGCCTGATTTCACTGGGGTCGTTGAACCAGAACTCCCACCTACTAAAAACAGCCTGGCTTCTCCTGCGCCTTGGGGAAGTGCCAGTTCCCTACCCTGTGGCCTGCGGTCCTCAGCCCTGCTTGTGTGAGGAAGGAGTCTGAGAGGCTGACTCCTTCCTCCTGAGAGGCTGTTCCTCTCAGGAGGAACAGCTGAGAGGCTGTTCATGCCCTGGTTGTAGAGATTGGTGTTCCCCGATGGGAATTGGGGACGCTGCCAGTCCCCTTTCAGCAGATGACAAGGAAGGAGGTCTCTGCAGCAGCCAGCTGCCCCTTGCGCCAGAGGCGATGAGCACCGGGCCTCCTGGCAGCGGCTGGGTTCCGCGGCTGCACGGGCCGCTCCCCTGAGCCTGGGAAAGAGGACACAGAGACGGCCCAGGAGCAGCGCTGAGGGGGCCCTGGCGCCGGGGACTGTGGCCCCGACAACCCCCCAGAAGTCGCAGTGGCGTCGGCTCTTCTCCCTTGCTCTACTGCGGCTGGTGCAGGGGGCGGGACTGTCGACCTGATTCATCCGAGACACAATTTGAGGATGCTGGTGCTGCGCCGGCCGGACGCACTCCTCCGGAACTCCGGGAGCCGGGGAGGCCGGAGGGAGGGGTGTTCCCCGCAGCTCGCAGAGGTCAGCACAGCCCCGGCCCAGACTGGAGGAACTGACCGCGGCGTTCCTACCATTTATATGTCAGAGAGCGGCCGGGACCTGCAGGTGGGACCGCATGATTCCTGCTGGAGGACTGATCTGAGGCGAGTCTCTGGGAGGCTGGGAGTCCTCTGCACAACCCCGTCATGAGAGCAATTGGGTTTGCCCCCTGCCTGCCAGGACAGCGCCCTCAGCACCCCTGTTGGCAGGGCCGCTGTCCAGGGCAGACAGCCCTCACCTCCCAGGGCCTTGCAGGCAGCACCTTGTGCTAAAGTTGGCCTAAGCAGGAAGCTGCTCTCGGGGCATTTGAGAGAGGGGAGTGGGAATGCGAGCCAAAAGGAAGTCACAAAGATCAACTTAAAAATAGCCCCCCCTCCAGGTCAGTCAGGAGGAGGAACTTGCAGAAAAGCCAAGTTCTGATGGTGATGGCTCAGGGCGACGTCAGAAAGCCCCAAAAGCAAATCAGCAGAGGCCGGGCTTGGAGCACATCTCATGCTCTTATTAGCCTCAGCAAACCACTGCCAAGACCCCTTCTTCTCCTTAGACTTCCGCCCCAGCCAGCATCTGTTTCCTCTCCTAAATTTAAACAACCAGGTTAGTGAACTTGAGAGAGAATTTCTGCCCAGGGAAGAGCAGACCCTCCTACGCCCTCAACAGAACACAAAGGACACACAATGACACCAACTCCTCCTCAGCTTCTGCTGGGTGAGTGGGGCCCAGGGTTTCTGAGAAGGGCTCAGCTCCCATTATTCCAGGCAGAAAGCCACAAAGCTGAAGTCTGAAGAAGACCTCAGCTTGAAAGAGAGTAGGCAGGCCAGATGGCTGGGTTGTCCCGGGATGAGCAGTGTGTGATGCCTTCCAACACGGGATAAGGTGAAGGGGGCTCCTTAGGAAAGCCAGAAATCCACGAAACAACACTTGTTCCACGGCCCCAGCCCTGAGTGTTGATGCATAAACCTCTTAACACAGCTAGTCTTGGGATAAATCAAACCTTTTGGCTTTTTCTAGGCACCATTCTCAATCTTATCTAAATAGAGCTGTTTGCTTAGGGGAAGGCGACAGCAACTACCTAGAACCTTTCCCTGGTTCTGCTGGCTTCTCAGTCCCAGGCTATTATGACCCCATCCTACACTCTCTCACTTTTCGTCTCCCTTCCTCCCTCCCTCCCAAGTGCAGGAGTGCAAGCTCATGCTTGCGCATGTGTATACACAGACACACACACACACACACACGCACACACTAGCCTCATGGAAACATTTAGGGCAATGAAGGATGTCTGAGGAACCCTCGATAAAAATCTCTCCTGGAGAGACTGAGTCCATATCCTTTCTCTTAGGCTACCAGGCCTCAGACATTTCCAAGAAATGTTCTTTGTAAGTAGCTTTATGCTGCTATGGCAATACAGAGTGACTTCCTTGGATTTAGCAGTAGTCAATGGAAAAAAAAAAAAAAAAAAAGTAAGGACTGCTCCTGTTAATTGCGTCCTGCTGTCCAGATTGCCTGTCACTCTCTTCTCTACATACCCCAGGTCATTTGTTGTAGCCAAGGTACTAGAGCCAGAGGCTTGGTTTTAAATTTCTCTTCCTTTCCTTACATATAGAAAACTGGTTAAATGTTTCATATTCTGAGAATTTGCCCTGAGTAGAGCATTTCTGAATTTCAGTCCACAAAAAACACACGCCAGAATCACATTAGGATTCAAAACCCCAGCCCTGCCACTTAGTGGCTGTGTGAGTTTTGGCAAATTACTTTAATTGTTCTGAGCTTATTTTCACATCTGTAAAGTGAGACTGAAAGAGGTTAATAGAAGCCACTTCAAAGAGCTGTGAAGTGGATTCAATGAGATGTTAGTTATAGACACCTGGCACCTTGCCCAACAACCAACAGTGGGTCCTCAGTGGGTCGGTGCACTTTTCTCCTGCTGCATGGATTATCTATTTCTGTTTGGTGTGTTCCCCTTCATACTCCACATCAAAAACTTCAGAGCTTCTTATTAAAACCAGTGCCCCCTCAGCATTAGCCTCATAACGACTCCCCGGTAATAACAGCAAATATTAGTTGAGTACTTTCTATGCAGATTGGGTTCTTTTGTATCTTAACACATCCCTGTGAGGCGGATATCATTTTGTACCCATTTTATAGATAAGTAGGCTGAGGTTCAGTGACTTCCTCAAGAACACATATGCAGTTCATGGTAGAGCCAGGATCTGGACCCAAGCAGGCTGGCTCCAGAGGAACCACTTTTAACCTTTTTGCTATACCTGTGCTAACTGTTTGACAGATTGCAGCTCCCACTGTTAGGGACTTTTTCTGAATATAAGACAGACGTGGATGGTCTTGATTTCCCCAGAATCTGGGTTTTAATCAGCCACACTGAACTGATCATTTGACAATGGTAGTTACCATTCATTCAGCATCTACCTATTTTAAGCCAGACACTTTGCATACATTATCTCTAAACCGGGGTTTCTCAACCTCAACCCTATTGACATTGTGGACTGGATAACTCTTTGTTGTGAGGAGCTGAATGTGCACTGTAGGATGTTTAGCAGTAACCATGGCTTCTGCCCACTAAATGCCAGTAGCATCCCCACATCCAAGTCATGACAATCAAAAGTGTCTCCAGACATTACCAGACATTCCCTGGGAGAATCTGGAGGATGAGAATCACTCCCAGTTGAGAAACAGTGATCTAAACGAGAAGCCTAAAGTTCAGAGAGGCTAAGCAATTTTCCCAAGGTCACAAGCCTGGCAGGCAGCAGAGATAGAATCTGAACCAAGCTTTGCCTAACACCAAAGTCCAAGTAGGATCATTACATCATGCTCTCTCCTAGTTCCTAAATAAGGAAGGTGTGAACTAGATACTGAAATCTGTTTGCCCAGAAGCAATACCATTAATGTGTTCTGATTCTCCTATGCCGATATGGTTCAAATTCTGAACTTACAACCGCTGGCTACGCGTCAGAGCACAATCTAGATGTAAGGTTTTTGGAGCTAAATCAACTGTGACCTAGGCCATCCTTCCCCACCTAGGAATATTTTCATTTTTTGTTTGTTTGTTGTTTGTTTTTTGTTTTGTGAGATGGAGTCTCACTCTGTTGCCCAGGCTGGAGTGCAGTGGTGTGATCTCGACTCACCGCAACCTCTGTCTCCTAGGTTCAAGCGATTCTCCTGCCTCATCCTCCCAAGTAGCTGGGATTACAGGTGCCTGCCACCACACCCAGCTAATTTTTGTATTTTTAGTAGAGACTAGGTTTCACCATGTTGGCCAGGCTGGTCTCAAACTCCCGAACTTAGGTGATCCATCCACCTCAGCCTCCCAAAGTGCTGGGATTACAGGCGTGAGCCACCGCACCCAGCCCCAGCTAGGAATTTAAGCTCTTGTTTACAGTCCTGTGTCCCCTGAGTGTGCTACGAGGCTTGGTTTGAGCATCTACTCCACTAGTTCTTCTGGAACCACTGAGAAGATCATGGTCTTGGGAAACGATGGCAGCACTTTGTGTTTCTTATCTTCAGCCATTGTTTAAAAAGAGCTGAGGGCAGAATCACAACTCAAACTTCTACCTGAGTTTCATTTCCTTTTGGTTCCAGATTAATTTATTAAAATCTTTATGAACACAAAATGGACTGAATTTGCAAATGACTCCACAGCCTGTGACACGGAGAGATGTGTAATCAAAGAGAGACCACCAGGCACATAATTAGCAAGTTGCATGCAAGAAGACTCATTCACAGCACAGTTGCAACTAACCCAAGCCCAGGTTTCTTTATCATTTTTTTGTTCTCTCTTTCCCTCCTCGAGCTTAATGCCTTTTTCTCTTCTTTATTTTTTTAATTTTTTTTATTTTTTGAGATGGAGTCTCGCTCTGTCACCCAGGTTGGAGTGCAGTGGCACGATCTCGGCTCACTGCAACCTCCACCTCCCAGGTTGAAGTGATTGTCCTCCCTAAGCTTCCTGAGTAGCTGGGATTACAGGCACCTGCCACCACACCCAGCTAATTTTTGTATTTTTAATAGAGATGGGGTTTCACCATATCGTCCAGGCTGGTCTTGAACTCCTGACCTCAGGTGATCCACCCGCCTCGGCCTCCCAAAGTGCTGGGATTACAGGCGTGAGCCACCGCGCTTGGCCGCCTTTTTCTCTTCTTTGCTGGGCCCTGTTGTACACAGACCCGGTTAACCACTGTTAATGTACTGTACATTAGCAAACAGGACAAACAGGAACCTCTTTCCTATGGTCTTCAATGCACAGTCAAAAACAATAACAACTAATAGTAAATTCTGTAGGAAACTAAATAGGTTGTCATAAAGAGTGGGTTCACTGCCAGAGCCAGCTTGCTTTCTTTTATGGAGGAAACGATAGTTAACAGCAGCTGCTACCCATGTTAGTGAAGTCCAAAGGCCTTGGCAACCTTAGTACGGTGTGCAGTCAGGTAGCTGCCATCTCAGTGTTCCCTAAAAGCTCCCCATGTGTTCCTCCTGACTAGAGTCATCACAGAAAAGTTTTTATTACAAGATCATAAAATCAACAATCTCCCCAACAAGATAATAAGATGATGATGGCAAAAGGGTGAGAGTAAATCTCAGTCTCCAGTACAGGAAACTGGAAGATTAGGACTTTTACTTTAAGGCTGTATAATTTCTTAACCAGGTGAATAGAAGGGGAGATGAAATTTAGTAGTAAAGGCAGAAGCTGTCTCAGAGGTGCTTGTCAATGTAACTAAGAGACTGTTTTGGGTGGAAGCCATTCACTTTTCAAATATATCTGAAAACAGTGTTTTTCAAACTACAGGTATCAACTCATTCAGGAATCCTGAAATCAACTTAGTGGATCATGACCACATTGCATTTTCAGTTAAATGGAGTGGAATGGATATATCAGATTACATTGTACATAGCAATGGTATTTTTGTTTCAGTTATATGTTTGTGTGCTGGTAGGTAGTAATCTGAAATGAATTCTTCTTGTTGTATACCTTTATTGAAGTCTAATTAGCATGCAATAAATTGCATGTATTTAAAGTGCACGCTTTGACTTATACAAGTTTCGGCATATGTATACACCTGTGAAACCATCACCAGTCACGATAATAAATATGGCCGTCGCTCCCAAGTCTCCTCATGCCTCTTTGTAATCCCTCCCTCCCACCCCTGCCCACCCTATCCCCTAACTATTGATCTGCTCTCTGTTATTACAGATTAGTTTGTATTTTCTGTATAACTTTGGCATTCACCCATTTGTTGTGTGCAGCAATGGTTCATTCATTGTTAATGTTGAGTAGGATTCCATTGTGTGGATCTATCATAATTTGCTTGTGCGTTCACCTATTGATGGACATCTGGATTTTTTCCAGTTTGGGGCTATTCCAAATAAAGTTGTCACAAATATTTGTGAAGAAGTCTTGTGAGGACATGTTTTTTGGGTAAATACCTCGTTATGGGATGACTGGATCATACAGTGGGTGTATTTCACTAAAGAAATTGCCAAATTTTCTTGTAAAATGATTATGTCATTTTACATTCCCACCGGTAATGAATGAGAGTTCCAGTTTCTCCACATACATCCTCACCTGTTCTTGGAATGGTCAGTTGCTTTTGTTTTAGCCATTGTAGTGGTTACGTAATGGTATCTCATTTTAATTTGCATATGCCTACTAACCATTGAGACTGAGCATCTTCTTATGTGCTTTTTTGACATTTGTATATCATCCTTGGTGAAGTAACTATTAAATTTTGTGCCCATTTTTCTATTGGGTTATTCATATTCTTAATGAAGTTGTTAGAATTCTTTGTATATTTTAGTTATAAGTCTTTTGTCAGATATAAGATTTGCAAATCTTTTCTCCTGGTTTGTGGCCAACTTTTTACATTCTTAAGAGTGCCTTATGAAGGACAAAAGATTTCATCTTTATTAATTTTTGCTCGTATATTTTGTGCTTTTGTGTTATATTTAAGAAATTTTTGCCAAACCCAAGGCCACTAGGACCTTCTCCTGTGTTTTCTCCTAGAAATTTTATAGTTTTAGTCTTATATTCAAGTCAATATTACATTTCAAGTTAATTTTTGTATATAGTATGAGGTAAGGGTTGAGGTTCATTTTATTGCATATGGCTATTTAATTGCTTCAGCACTATTTGTTGAAAAGATTGTCCTTTACCCATTCAGTTGTTTTGGCACCTTTCTTGGAAATCAATTGACCATATAGGTATGGGTTTATTTCCATTTTTGCTCTGTATTGTGTTACATCAATCTATTTGTCTATCTTTATACCAATACCACATCATCTTGATTGTTGTCATTTTACGGAAAGTCTTGAAATCAGGTATTATTGGTACTCCAACTTGGTTCTTTTTCAAAGTTGTTTTGGCTATTCTAGGTCTTTTGAATGTTCACATACATTTTAAAATCAGTTTTTCAATTTTTTCAAAAAAGTCTTCTAGGAATTTGATTGGATTGTGTTAAATTGACAAATCAGTTTAGGAGAGAATTGCCAATTCAACAACACATAATCTTACTATCTACGAACACACACATCATATCTCCATATCTCTCCACTTTATTTGTCATTCTTTAATTTCTCTCAGCAATTCTTTGTAGTTTTCAGTGTTCAGATCTTACAAACCTTTTATTAAATGTATTCTTAAGTATTGTTTGGTGCTATTTTTTTTTTTTTTTTTTTTTTGAGACGGAGTCTCGCTGTGTCACCCAGGCTGAAGTGCAGTGGCGTGATCTCAGCTCACTGCAACCTCCACCTCCCAGGTTCAAGCAATTCTCCTCCCTCAGCCTCCTGAGTAGCTGGGATTACAGGTGCGTGCCACCATGCCCAGCTAATTTTTCTATTTTTAGTAGAGATGGGGCTTCACTGTGTTGGTCAGGCTGGTCTCGAACTCCTGACCTCGTGATCTGCACGCCTCGGCCTCTCAAAGTGCTGGGATTACAGGCGTGAGCCACCGCACCTGGCTAGTATTGTTCTTAAGTTTCAGTGTCTCATGTTCATTACTAGAATAGAGAAATACAATTACTTTTTGTGTATTGAACTTATGTAGGATTTTCTACACAGGCAATCATTTCATCTGCAAAAAAAGAAGTCATACTCATCCCTTTCCAATCAGAATGTCTATTACTTCTTTTTCTTGCCTTATTCCACTGTCTGACTTTAGCTCAATGTTAAATAGAAATGGACAGAGTGGCCATGCTTACTTCTTCCTGATCTTAGGGGGAAAGCATTCAGTCTTTTATTATTAACTATGATGTTTGTTGTAGTTTTTTCACAGGTGCCTTATATCCCATTGAGAATGTTTTTTTCTATTCCTACTTTACTAAGAGTTTATATCGGTGACATTGGATTTTGTCAAAAACTGTTTCCTGCATCTATTGACACAATGATATGCTTTTTATTATTTTAGATGTTAATATATGGATTATAAATTGGATTTTGCATAGTGAATCGACCTCTCATTTCTGGGATAAAGCCCACTTGGACACTATGTACCGTATTATCCTTTTTATATATTGTTAGACTCAACTTTGCTAAAGATTTTATGTTTTTTTCTCCCATTTATCTAATGACAGCTATTGGTCTATGATTTTTTTTTTTTTTCCCTGTAATGTCGTCTGATTTCAACAACAAAGCAATGCTGGAAACTGAATAGGTTGTCACAAAGAGTGGATTTCATAGAACGAACTGGAAAGTATTTTCTTCAATTTCTGGAAGAGTTTATGTGGAAATGGTAATCTTTCATCCTTAAATGTTTGATAAAATTTACCAGTAAAACTATATGGGCTTGGAGTTTTCTTTATGTGAAAATTTGTAATATAAATTTAATTTATTTAGCTTTGACAGTTTGTCTTTAAAATTTTTGTTCCATTTTATCTAAATTGTTGAATTTCTTGGCATAAAATTGTAAATAATATTTACTGATTATCCTTTCAGTGTGTATGGGAGCCATAGTGATGTGCCCTTTTTAATTCTTGATATTATTAATTTAATCTTTTTTCTTGATCAATCAGACTAAGGTTTATCAATTTTATTAATATTTTCGAAGAACCTGCTTTTGTTTCAACGATTTTCTCTTTTTTTTTTGTTTTCTATTTCACTGATTTATGCTGTTATCTTTATTTTTTCTCTTCTGCTTGCATTGAGTTTAGTTTACTCTACTGCTTCTTTCTTTCTTTCTTTCTTTCTTTCTTTTTTTTTTTTTTTGAGATGGAGTCTTGCTCTGTCGCCCAGGCTAGAGTGCAGTAGCCCAATCTCGGCTCACTGCAAGCTCCGCCTCCTGGGTTCACGCCATTCTCCTGCCTCAGCCTCCCAAGTAGCTGGGACTACAGGCGCCTGCCACTACGCCCGGCTAATTTTTTGTATTTTTAGTAGAGACGGGGTTTCACCATGTTAGCCAGGATGGTCTCGATCTCCTGACCTCGTGATCCGCCCACCTCCGCCTCCTAAAGTGCTGGGATTACAGGCGTGAGCCACCGCGCCCGGCCTTCTTTTTCTTTCTTATGGTGAAAATTGAGCAAATCAATTTGAGACCTTTCTTATTCTTTTAAAAAAAAATTTTTAATGACATATTTACTGGAGTTGTGCCTTTTCTACCACACTGGGTGAAATAAATTTGTCAGTAGTATGGTTTTATCACTTTCTGGAACACTTGGTAATGTAGATAATTAGTGCTATCAATTTCCCTCTAAGCACTGCTTTAGCTGTGTTCTACAAATTTTGATGTTATATTTTTACTTTACTCTTATTTATTTCAAAGTACTTCCTAATTTATGCCCCCTACCCCCCCTTTTTTTTGGAGACACAATTTCACTCTGTCACCCAGGCTGGAGTGCGGTGGCATGATCTCAGCTTGCTGCAACCTCCACCTCCTGGGTTTAAGTGATTCTCCTGCCTCAGCCTCCCTAGTAGCTGGGATTACAGGTGCACGCCACCATGCTCTACTAACTTTTGTATTTTTAGTAGAGACAGGGTTTCACCATGTTGGCCAGGCTAGTCTCAAATTTCTGACTTCAAGCCATCTGCCTGACTCGGCCTCCCAAAGTGCTGGGATTACAGGTGTGAGCCACCCCTCTTGGCCTCTGATTTACCTTTGATTTCTTCTTTGACTTGTAGATTATTTAAAAATGTGTTAATTTCTAAATATTTTAGGATTTTCCTGTTATCTTGTTATTATTGACTTCTAATTTAATTCCATGTGTTGAGAGAACAGTTTGTATGATTTAAATCCTTTTAAATGTATTGAAACTTATGTTTAATTGGTAAATGTTCTATGTGCACTTGAAAAAGATATGTATTCTACTGTTGTTGTGTGGATAGGTCTATAACCGCCAGTTTGGCCTAGTTTATTGATGGTGTTATTCAGTCTTTCTATATGCTCGCTGACTTCCTGTCTACTTGTTCTAAAATTACTGAGGGAGAGGATTTAAAATTTTGACTATAATTGTGAATTTGTGTGTTTCTTCTTGCATTTCTAACAGTTTTCGTTTCATGTATTTTGAAGGTCTGTTATTAAGTACATAAAAGTTTAGAATTACTAGGTCCTATTGATGAATTGTCCTTTTTATCACTATGAAATTACTCTCCTTATTCCTAGTAATATTCTTTGCTCTGAAATCTACTTTGTTTGATATTAATAGAACCTCTGCAACTTTCTGTTGATGAATGTTACCATGGTGTATGATTTTTAATCTTGTTACTTTTATCCTATTTGTGTCTTTATATTTAAAACTAATTTCTTTGGCTAGGCGCGGTGGCTCACGCCTGTAATCTCAGCATTTGGGAGGCTGAGGCAGGTGGATCATTTGAGGTCAGGAGTTTAAGACCAGCCTGGCCAACGTGGTGAAACCCTGTCTCTACTAAAAATACAAAAAATTAACTGGGCATGGTGGTGCATGCCTGTAGTCCCAGCTACCCAGGAGGCAGAGTAAGGAGAATCACTTGAACCTAGGAGGCGAAGGTTTCAGTGTGCCAAGACTGCACCACTGCACTCCAGCCTGAGAGACAGAGCGAGACTCTGTCTCAAAACAAATAAACAAACAAACAAAAACTAATCTCTTTGGAGGCAGTATAGAATTGATTTTTAATTTTTTTATCTAATCTGATAATCTCTGCCTTTTAATTCGATTTAATGTAATTATTGATATCATTGGATTTAAATCTATCATCTGGCCATTTTTTTTCTATTCCATCTGTTCTTGGGTTCTTTTTCCTCTTTTTATGCATTCTTTTGAATTAAGCATTTTGAATAATTTTTAAAAATATATTTTGTTTTTTAGAGGAGTCTTAGGTTGACAGCAAAATTAAGTGGAAAGTACAGAGTACCTATATGTCCCCCTACCTCCCTGCCACACACAATCTCTCTGATATGGTTTTACTGTGTCCTCACCCAAATCTCATCTTGAATTGTAGTTCCCATAATCTCCATGTGTGGTGGGAGGGACCTAGTGGGAGGTAATTGAATCATGGGGGTGGTTTCCCCGTGCTATTCTTGTGATAATGAGTAAGTTCTCATGAGAGCTAACGGTTTTATAAGGGGCTTCCTCCTTCGATTGGCTCTCATTCTTCTCTCTCCTGCTGCCATGTGAAGAAGGATGTGTTCGCTTCCCCTTCTGCCATGATTTTAGTTTCCTGAGGCCTCCCCAGCCCTGCAGAACTGTGAGTCAATTAAACCTCTTTCCTTTATAAATTACCCAGTCTCGGGTATGTCTTTATTAGCAGCATGAAAACGGACTAAAACACTCTCCCATGAGAGTGGCACATTTATTACAATGAAAGAACATCCCCCACCAGAGTGGTACATGTATTATAATGAAAGAACCTGCATTGATACATCATTATCACCCAAAGTTCACACTTTATATTAGGGTTCACTGTTGATGTTGTTCATTCATTGGGTTTTGACAAATGTGTAATGCATGTAACTACTGTTTTAGAATCATACTGAATAATTTCACTGCCCTAAAAATCATCTGTGCTCCATCTTTTCATCCCTCCCTGCCCACCAACCCCTGGAAGCCACTGATGTTTTTACTTAGTTTTTTTTTTTTTTTTTTTTTTATGTGTTCAATATATCAATTTTATTTATGAAAATGATCCAATCATTAAAATACTTTATTAATAGGGGAATAATGTTATCTGTAACAATTGACTTTTGATCAATGAATGCCTTCAGTCACTCCTATTTCTTTTTTTTTTTTTTTTTTTAACTTAGTTTTACTGCTATTTGCCCATAGCTTTGCCTTTTTCAGAATGTCATATATTTGGAATCATACAGTATGTAGCTTTTTTAGATAGGCTTTTTTCAGTTTGTAATATACATTTAAGTTTCCTCAATGTCTTTTTTTTTTTTTTTTTTTTGAGACTGAGTCTTGCTCTGTTGCCCAGGCTAGAGTGCAATGGTGTGATCTTGGCTTATTGCAACCTCTGCCTCCCGGGTTTAAGTGATTCTCCTGCTTCAGTCTTCTGAGTAGCTGGGACTACAGGTGCATGCCGCCACACCCAGCTAATTTTTTGTATTTTTAGTAGAGACAGAGTTTCACCATTTTGGCCAGGCTGGTTTCGAACTCCTGACCTCAAGTGATCTGCCTGCCTTGGCCTCCCAAAGTGCTGAGATTACAGGCGTGAGACACTGCACCTGGCCCTCCATGTCTTTCCATAGTTTGATAGCTCATTTCTTTTTAGCACTGAATAAAATTCTACTGTCTGCATGTACCACAGTTTATTTATCTATTCACCTACTGTAAAACATCTTGTTTACTTCCAAGTTTTGGCAATTATAAATAAATCTGTTACAAACACTCATGTGTAGGTTTTTCTGTGGACGTAAATTTTCATCTCATTTGGGTAAATACCCCTAGGAACATGATTGCTTGATAGTATGATAACAATATATTTAGTTTTGTCAGAAACTGCCAAACTGTCTTCCAAAGTTGCTTCACCATTTTGCATTTCCCCCAGCAATGAATGCATCCTGTTCTATATCCTCACCAGCATTTAGTGCTATCAATGTTTTGAATTTTGGCCATTCTAATAGTTGTGTAGTGTTATCTTATTGTTGTTTTAATTTGCAATTTCTAGTGACATATGAGATGGATCATCTTTTCATATGCTTATTTGCCATCCTTATATCATCTTTGGTGAGCTGTCTGTTCAGGTCTTTTGCCCATCTTTTAATTGGATTGTTCATTTTTTTATTGTTGAGGTTTAAGAGTTCTTTGTATATTTTGGATAACAGTTCTGTATCAGATATGTCTTTTTCAAAAATTATCTTTCAGTCTGTGGCTTATCACCTCATTCTCTCTTAACATTGTTTTTTTGAAAAGTAGTTTTTTTATAATGAAGTCTAGCTTGTCAATTTTTTTTTTCATGGATCATGCTTTTGGAGTTGTATATAGAAAGGCATCATCATATCCAAAAGTCATCTAGATTTTCTCCTGCATTACCTTCTAGGAATCTTATAGTTTTGCATTTTATGTTTAAGTTTATAATCCATTTCGGGTTAATTTTTGTGAGAGATGTAAGGTCTGTGTCTAGATTTTATTTTATTGCATGTGGATGTCATTTGCTCATCACCATTGGTTGAAAATACTATCTTTCTTACAATGGAGACATTGTATTGCCTTTGCTCACTTGTCAAAAATCAATTGACCATATTTATATATGTCTATTTCTGGTCTTTCTATTCTGTTCCACTGATCTACTTGTCTGTTCATTTGCCAATACTATGCTGTCTTGATTATTATAGCTTTATAGTGAGTCTTGAAGTCAGGTAGTATCAGTCCTCTGACTTTGTTCTCCTTTAATATTGTGTTGGCTGTTCTCGGTTTTTTGTCTCTCTGTATAAATTTTGGAATCAGTTTGTTAATATCCACAAAATAACTTGGTGGAATTTTCAGAACTATAGATATAGTTTCAGAACTATAGATATAGTTGGGAAGAACTGACATCTTGATAATATTGAGTCTTACTATCCATGATAATGGAATATCTCTTTATTTATTTGGTTCTTTTTTATTTTTGATCTGAGTTTTATAGTTTTTCTCATATAGATGTTGTACTTATATTGTTAGATTTATGCCTAAGTATTTTATTTTGGGGATGATAATATAAATAGTATTGTGTTTTTAATTACAAAATTCAATTGTTTATTCCTTGTATAGAGAAGCAATTGACTTTTGTAATATTCACCTTGCATCCTGAAACTTCTTCATAATTGGTTATTAATTCTAGGAGGTTTTTTCCTGTTTATTCTTTGGAATTTTCTATAATCATGTCATTTGCAAAAACAGACAGTTTTGTTTCTTTCTTCCAATCTATATACCTTTTTTTCTTTTTTCTTGTCTTTTGCATTAGCTAGAACTTCCAGTACAATAATGAAAAACAGTGGTGATAGGAGACATTCTTGCCTTGTCTTTATAATTGAGTATTTTAAATGATTCTGTTTTATCTTTTTTGTTGGCTCATTAGCTATAACTCTTTTTTATTATTTTTGTAACAAAAGGTTTATAGTATACAGGCTACCCTCAAATAATATTATACCATTTCACACAAAGTATGTCAAAACAATATATCCATTTTCTCTTCCTTGTGTTAATGTTATACATTTTACTTCTTTATGTTATAAACCTTCCAATATAATGTTGTTTTTGTTTTGCACAATTATTTTTAAAGAGATTTTTTAAATAATAAAAGATCTTTTATATTTACCTATATATTTACCATTTCCATTCCTCTTTATTCTTTTGTATAGATCCAGATTTCCTTCTGATATTGTTTTCCTTCTGCCAATAGAACTTCCTTTAACATTTATTGTAGCACAGCTCTGCTGGTTACAAATTCCCTTACTTTTTATAAGTCTGGAAAAGCCATTTGAAATGCCTGAAATTGTCATTGTTGAAAGACATTTTTGTTGGGTTTTGACAAATTTTTTTCTTTCAGTACCTTAAAGATGTTGTTCCACAGTCTTCTGGTTTACATTGTTTCTGACATGATGTCTTCTGCCATTTTTATCTTTGTTCCTCTATATGTAATGTAGGGTTTTTTTTCTGAACGTTTTTAAGATTTTATCTTTATCTCTGCTTTTGAGCAATTTGATAATGATGTTTCTTGATGTAATTATTCATGAGGCTTTTTGTTTATTTTGCCTGGGGTTCATTAAGTTTCTTGGATATTTGACTTTACAGCATTAATCAAATTTGGAAATTCCTCAACCATTACTTCTTCAAACATTTTTGCTGTCCATCCCTATTTCTCCTCTCCTTTAGAGAACTCTATTTACAAGTATATTTGGCTGTATGAAGTTTTGCCATAGCTTACTCATGCTTTTTCACTTTTAAACATTCTTTTAGGCCAGACACAGTGAAGGCAGATAGGTTGCTTGAGCTCAGGAGCTCGAGCCCAGCCTAGGCAACATGGCAAAACTTTGTCTCTACAAAAAATGGAAAAATTAGCTAGGTGTGGTGGCATGCACCTGTAGTCTCAGCTACTCTGGAGGCTGAGGTGGGAGGATCGCTTGAGCCTGGGAGGCAGAGGTTGCAGTAAGCCAAGATCATGCCACTGCATTCCAGCCTGGGTGACAGAGCAACACCTGTCTCCAGAAAAGAAAAAAAAAAAAACCCAAAACATTATTTTTCCTCTCTATGTTTCATTTGGTATCATTTGTATTGCTATGTCTTCACATTTACTGATCTTTTATTCACAGTATTTAATCTGCTGGATGTTAAATCTCAGATATTGTCATTTTCATCTCCAGAACTTCATTCAGGTCTATTTTTTTTTTTTTTTTCTGTTTTGTTTTCTTTTTTTTTTTTTTTCTTTTTTTTTCTTTTATTATTATTATTATTATTATCATTATTATACTTTAGGTTTTATGGTACATGTGTGCAATGTGCAGGTAAGTTACATATGTATACATGTGCCATGCTGGTGCGCTGCACCCACCATCAGGTCTATTTTTATGTCTTCTATGTCTCTATCTAACATGCTCTATCTTTGCCTTCTTGAACACATAAAATACATAACTACTACTAAACGTTGTCTACTAATTCTATCAAGTGTGTCATTTCTGGGTCTGCTTCTTTTTATTTTGCTCCTCACTGTGAATCAGATTTCTGTTCCTTTACATGCCAGATGATTTTCTGATTGGATGGCAGGCCTTGTGAATTTTACCTTGTTAGTGCTAGATATTTTTGTATCCCTGTAAATATTATTTTTTAAGTTATTTATTTATTTATTTTTTAAGAGACAGATTCTATGTTGCCCAGGCTGGACTCAAACTCCTGAGCTTAAGCGATCCTCCTGCGTCTGCCTCCCATGTAGCTGGGACTACAGGAATGTGCCATCACATCTGGCTTCCTATAAATATTTATAAGCTTTGTTTTGGAACATAATTATGTTACCTTTAAACTTTGTTAGGTAAAAAAAAAATGTTTTAACAAAAAATAAAGAAAAACAAAGGAAAAAAACTTTGTTAGATGCAACTGTTGGTCTAAGGCTAATTTGTCCTACCACTGAGACAATCAATATCTAAGTGTTCTACCCAAAACCCTACTAATTATGAAGTTTTCACTCTGGCTGGGAGGAAAGATTATAGCCCTGTACTCTGCTTCTTGGGCGTGGTTCCTTTCCTAACTTAAGGTAGTTTTCTCACATGCGTGTGCTGACCAGCACTCACTCAGCTGAAGGCTTCAGGGAGACCCTCTTCAAATCTCCAAAGCTTTCTCTCTCTGGGTACAACTCTCTCCTGTTCAGTACTCTGTTCTGCAAACTAGCCACCTTGGTTTCTCTGGACTCCCATGTCTATCTCCTCAACCACAGGAAGGAGATATGAAGATGGCACCTCTTTATATTTATCACAGTGAAAACATGCCGTGCCCTAAAATGAAGTCCATCCAGGCCCAGGAAAAACTAAGAAAATCTCATTTGCACTCGCCAGAAGTATTCCAAGTGAATGGCTGTTCTTGGACTTGGCTGATGGTCCTTCAGAGGCTGCCTTTTCCAGAGACTCAGTCCCTGGGCTGGGTGCAGTGGCTCACACCTGTAATCCAAGCACTGTGGGAGGCTGAGACAGGAGCATCGCTTGAGGCCAGGAGTTCAAGACCAGCCTGGGCAACATAGCGAGATCCTGTCTCTACTTTTAAGATTTTTAAAAAGAAAGAACAAAAGGAAAAAAGAAACTCAGTCCCTCTTATAAAAGTGCACCCTGTGAGCCCCTGAAAGGGGTGATGGTCTCTGTGGGACACCACTCAGGGCTGAGTGTTGCCTAACCGTGGCCTGTACCAGGAAGGCCCTGGCATGAAAGGCAATGGCACACTCCTTCTTCCAGAAACCTCAGCTCTAGTCCAAGGGTGAAGGTGGATGAGCTGATAGCGGACCTGGTAAAAGAGCTTCTGCAATCTATTGGAATGAGATTACCTCACAGAAGCCTGAGGTGTCCCGCTGGTGTGGTTGTGGGTGGCCCTGTTTATCCACACTGCTCTGTAGAGGGGAAGAACAATCTGTCTTTGCCTTTTTCAAAGACAAAGAGACCACTCCTGCTTTAAAACAGTAACTGCCCCTCCTAACCAGAATATCTGGTCTCAGGATGGAGCTAAGCATGTTATGATTAGATCCACGGGGCCCTCTGACTGTCCCCCAAAAGGATAATTATTGGTTAACTTTTTAAATATGCAAAATACTTCATTTCTGTACGTGGAGGACACAGGTTTTTTCCCCTCCACTGAGACTTCATATTTAAGTGTGGGTTATTGAAGCTGACAGTGTTAAATATCCAAATTCCTCACCATACCTTGATTCCTGGAAATAATCTGTTCAATCTTTTTAACTAGGCTACCACAGATTCAATGGTTATCTGCATTCCTTAATGGAATTTAAAAATTGTAAACAAGTAATAAAATAGTTTAAGAATGATACCAAAAAGTATAAAAGTATATAAAATTAAAATATCCTTTCCCATCCTTCATCCCACCTGTCATTTCCACATCTCTTGGCTAACCATTATTAGCAGTTTGTTGTGTATTTGTCTAGAATATTTCTGTACTTACACATTACATACGGTAGAGTTTTATTTATTTATTTTTGAGGCAGGGTCTCACTTTGTCACCCACGCTGGAGTGCAATGGCATGATCTAGGCTCACTGTAGTCTTCACTCCCTAGGCTCAAGTGATACTCTTGCCTCAGCCCCCCCGAGTAGCTGGGATTACAGGCGCGTGCCACCACACTTGGCTAATTTTTTGTATTTATCGTAGAGATGGAGTTTCTCCACGTTGCCCAGGCTGGTCTCAAACTCCTGAACTCAAGTGATCCACCCACCTCAGCCCTCAAAGTGCTGGGATTATAAGCATGAGCCACCACGCCCGGCCAGTACAGCATATTGGTTAATAACAAACACTTTGGAGCCAGTATGCTTGAGTTTCAATTCTGACTTGCCCATCTACTAGTTGGGTGACTTTGGGCCAGTTACTTAACCTCTCTATACTTTGGTTTCTTCACATAAAATTGAGATACTATTAGTATCCACTTCATAGATTTGTTCTGAGGATAAGTTAATAAATGTAAAACACAATAATGCCTCTATATAATAAGAACGATATAGATATCATTATGTATTTTATTATTGCTATTATGCATGCATTTTTATCTTCGTTATACAAATGGAATCGTGCCATGCATGTTGTTCTACAAACTTATATCACCTAATGAACCTATCATGGGTATCTTTCAATATTAATACAATCTCATTCATTGTAATGACAACACAGCATTCAACTGTATGATTGCAGGAGTTGGAGTTGTTGTTAAATCCAGGGTGTAAGAAACTGTAGTGTACGTGACAGCACATCACAAAACATGTCCCAAAATGACAATCTTGGCATCCTGGGTTGTAGGAATGTCAGGGAGAGGAGAGATCAGAACTGGTGTTTGCTTTTGTCTATGCTGAGCTCCTAAAGGACAGGACTGGTTTGCTGCCATGATCTGAGAGTTGATGATTGCATTGTCTTACTCTTAGATGTTAAGTGTTTACGGTTGCTGTTTAATTGATCAATTTTTATAAGTGTTCTCTCCAAACATGGTTTTCTAGCAGGCCCTTTGAAAAAAAGTCATCTTTTTCCTGCCCCTTCCCATGACCTGAAGTGGGAAGAACTGATCCCTCAGGGAAGGTCTATGTATAACCTGGCAGGAAAGGAGCCTCTGGGAACACATGAATGATGTAAGTGTAAAATCAAGGGGGCAGATTTGTGTGTGTGTGTGTTTTGTGTGAGTGCATGTATGAGAATGTGCATGTGCATATGTGTGAGTGTGGACTCAATGCTGACTTCCTCCCTTACTCTCCACCCCCTATTTACTCTCCCATCACTTTCTACTTATCTTATGTATAGGAATCAGTGCATAAAGTCAATGAACAGTTAAGAGCTATATTCTGAACTAAAACACAACATGGCTATCAGGAAACAAAGAGACACAAAAGTTAGGGGAACACCCAGCTCACAGGAAATTAGTATAAGTATCTAGCTCTAAGTACCAGATTTAGGAGCCTAGCTCAACTACCTATCAGCTTCATGACAACCTATTTGTGCCTCAGTTTTCCCATTTTTAAGGTGATCAAGAGAATAACACCTACCTTATAGACTAATATTGCGGATTCAATGAATTAAATTCATAAAGTACCTCAACAGTGCCTGACACTGAGAAGCACTGAATAAATGTCAACTATTGTATCAAAATGTATCCACCCACCCCACCTCTAAACTCCAGCTTCCTTTTGTGCCAACTTCCTTACACTTCGTTCTGTTGAAAGAGAAATCACAGAAAAAATATCACACAGACGCTTAGTGCAATATACATATACGTATCACTCTAGAAATTGTTCCAAGGAGAGGTTTAGAGCCATTTCAGGCACCATCTGATTAGATGCTGTAAGCAGTGGGCATGGAATCCCTCTGGACTTTTGAAATCAGATGGGCATTTGTTCAAGACATTCCTGTAGGGGTAGTTTCCAAAATTAAACTAACACGGCAAAAGGACCCAGCAGTCCAAGAACTTGCCCACCTAAAATGGTCATCGTAGGCAGAGCAAATGTTTAAAGTGAGGATACAGCGTTTAATTGCCCCTTGTCTTACTGAAAGGTGTTATTCACATATTGCTCAGCAATCACTGAGAACATGTGCCAATGAGGGCCGATAACTCCTGTTTGGAATGTGCTGCTTGTTTCTGAGACTTTACAACAATGACTGGCTAGGATTTTACTCTCCAGACTCACGTAGAAATGAGTGTGTCCTGTGTGATGTCTCCAACAGAGAACAATCAAAAGGAATCAAAAAGATGTTAGCCATTGGGCTCTGGAAATCCAGCTGCCTTCTCCCGGCCTCCGGACACACAACAGCTTCATTGTATGAGGAGAGAGCATTGAACTGAAGCTTTCCTGCAAGCATATTTGAACTTGGACCTTCAGTGCACAGACCAGCAGCCAGCTTCCAGCCCAGGCACCCCCTCCTCTCCTCCCTTCTCTTCTCCATCTCTGCAAGAGAATTTAGTTCCATTTAAGTCCAGGAGATATGGCAAAAACAACACTCCAAACACCACTTCCATTTATGGCAACGGGATCCTCTAAACCAGTGAGAAATAGCCCTTCAGCTCATAAGTCCTTTAGCTTCTCCTGTGCCTCATACATTTGTTTTCTCTGCTCACATCAGAGTGAAGAAATAGGCCTAAAGAGTTGGGGTTTATTTTTTAAGTTTTTTTTTTTTAAGGAGAAAAAAAACACTGATATCAACAAAAAGAAGAGTCACTCATTATTAATATTAGAAGGACATTAGCTAGACACAGATGAACTTCCACATTTTTCAGTGAGGAAACTGAGGCCAAAGAAGCCAAAAGCCTGAGCAGCACTTCGGGAAAATCCCTAGGATGAGCCATCTTAGGACACAACATTGAAAGCCGTGCCCTCATTTCCCTTACTTACTTGCACCATTAACTTCCTATTAATGATTACGATAAATTGCTGTATACTAAGTCCTATACTCAGGAGAAGGAAGCAAAACTGTACCCAGCAGGAGTTTACCAGGACAGAGTGAATTTCTTTTTCTTTGAACCCATTTCATCGCTCATACCCCCAATCCCTGTCAATGCAATGATAAACCATTTTTTTGTCACTTATGTTCAAATCCTTAGAGTCATAGCCATGCTTCATGTTCACTCCTTTTTTTGATACTTCAAGTCCTGTTAATTATCCACTTAAATATTCATTCTCTCAACAGGCATGTATTCATCTCCTTCCCTGTGCCAAGCCCTGTTCTTCCTTGTGGTGTCCCTTCCTTTCCTCTCCAATCCTTCATTCATCCCCCAGGCCCAAGCTTTTTCACCTTCCAATGACTGGTGTTGCAAGAACTACATGGTTGCCTCCAGGCCACCTGTCTCCAGTACATTATGTCTGGCCAATTTTCCTTCAACATTGCACCAGTCATGCCATCAGGAAGTCTGCAGTTGACTGCTTCCTAGTACTTAGCAATTCAGGTTCAAATTCTTCCCCCTGGTTTTCAAGTTTTCCAGCAACCACCTTAGCTACCCAAACTTATGTCCCCACTATTTTCACCTAACTCTTCTTTAACTGGTGAAATTGCACTCATCCTTCAAGGTCTAGAGTCATGTATCACCTGCTCTCTGAAAAGTCCCTCTTCCCCACCATTGGAGCAATGCCTCCCTCTTACTCCTCCCAGGGCACTCACTTCTAGCACAAGGCTGTCCAAATTGCTGTATGCCTATTTGTTCACCTGGATTCTGAGCTTTCTGAACATAGGGACTATCCTTTTAAATGTTGTATTCCAATGTCCAACAGAGTGGAGGAGCTCAATAAATATCTTGTGTTGGATTCCTTTATAGCTCCTAGCACAGCACAGAGCTCTCCACGGTGCTCAGTGAAGACTTGCTGAGCATCTGACATCAGGGCATCATTCAGTGATGCAGGCAGGTGTATAAACAGCAATTATGACACAAAAGATATGTTCATAAAGCACTCTTTTTTAAAGAAGAAATTTCCCTTTTTGAGAAAATGAGACCAAAGAGATCAAAAGTCCAAGCAGTACTTTAAAATTTATCTTAGAACATCAGAAAGGACACCAGAGATTTCATCTTTAAAGAGGAGCTTTCCCTTTTATTATTTTAAAGGAGTGGCCCCATTATTTTAAAGAATTAGAAAGAAGGTAGTCTGGATTCACTCCATAATTGCTAAGGAATAAAAATATTACATCTCTGAAAGAGCAATCTTATTTTACCGAGCCTAAAGACATACCTAATCTAGAACAATACATTTTAAGTAAAATTAAAACAATTATAATTAGCAATATGAAACATATGGGGGCTATGATGACCAGGATGAAAACAGATGTGATCTTTTGTGTTGGACCACTTTACTATTCATTTATTTAAGGGCATTTTCCTCCCTGTACCCTTACTACTAAAATGGCCCTCTTACTATTTTTTTTAAATACTTTCCTTAAATTCCTAAGCATTTAGGATATCATACCACTTATTTGCTATTTGTTAGCTCATATGGCATCTTCACAGTTTTTAAAAAGAGTTGGCTCAGAAAACTGAGCATATCAGGATGATGTTATGGATGATACCAGCCATGAAAAATACACTTCCTATGACGTGCAGAAAACCACATCAATTTCACCAAAAAAACACAATTTGTGCCTCTGGAATTGGATCTCATATCAAACATTTATCAAATACATATGATGGACAAGATCCTGTGCAGAAAACCAGGTTGTACCTGGGCGACTCCTTGCTCTCAAGTTGACCATACAGGGAAGGGGCATTTGAGCTGGGAAGTTTTTCACTCACTCCCTTCCATGTGTCTACAGAAATGGCAAGGTCTTTCTAGTACCAGGCTCACTGTTTAGAAACACTACACATCTGTGTGTGACTAAGGGCTCTGAAAGCGCATGAGGAGGAGGTTCTGGTGAGGATGTCTCTCTTTTGTTGTGGCTGCTGAGTCAGCCTACTCCCCACATCTGACCCTTCATGGGGGCATCTACCACTATCCATTTTGTCCTAAATGCATTTGTTTACCTTTGATGTGCCAGGAACCAAGCCCACTGAGTCTCCTTTGGGTTTAGAACCATATTGTCTACAAAACAATCGCAACATCTATAGTCATTGAAAGGCATTTGGAGAAACATTCTCAAGAATTCGAGAATTGAAGTTACGTAAAGCATGTTTCCATCTAAATGCACTGGTGAATAAAAAAGGGTTCACAGGGCCTCTGGCATTGTTCCAGGAAAGGACTATTACACCACAGAGGAATTGGGTTTTTGCCCAGTGGCCTTTGGAATGACCTGAACTTTATATACTTTTTAAAATAGATGCCCTGTATATTCATCACCTGGCAGCAGAGAAATTTCCCAAGTCTACTCTATGGAGTACATGTGATACTTACATTCTTCTGCAAGCATTCATATATTCTACACCCCCAATGAGCCTGATCCCCAGGACCTACACTAAAGGATCTCTCCCACTTGCCAATGGTAGTGATATCCCACCCTTAGCAATAGGTCCTCGCCTTGGAGACACTGAATTCCTATCAGTTGTGTTAGGTTTATTTTTTTTAATTCTTTAAAAAATAATTTCAACTTTTATTTTAGATTCATGGAGTACAAATGCAGGTTTGTTACTTGGATATGTTGTGTGATGCTGAGGTTTGGGATACAGAGAATCCCATCACCCAGGTAGTGAGCATAGTACTTGATACTATGTTCTTCAGCCCATGCCTGCCTCCTCTCCCCGGTCTAGTAGTCCCAGTGTCTATTGTTCCCGTCTCTTTTCTTTCTTTCTTTTTTTTGAGACGGAGTCTCACTCTGTCGCCAGGCTGGAGTGCAGTGGTGTGATCATGGCTCACTGCAACCTCCATCTCCCGAGTTTAAGCAATTCTCTTGCCTCAGCCTCCCGAGTAGCTGGGACTACAGGCATGCACCATCAAGCCCAGCTAATTTTGGTATTTTTAGTAGAGATGGGATTTCACCGTGTTGGCCAGGATGGTCTCCAATTCTTGACCTCATAATCTGCCCGCCTCGGCCTCCCAAAGTGCTGGGATTACAGGCATAAGCCACTGTGCCTGGCCTATGCTATTATATTTTACCACAATTAAAAAACACAAGGAAATACAGAAAAAGCAAGGAAGCTACTCATAACCTTACACAATATCCTCCTACTCCTAGTCTCCACTGTCAATCATAACTTTCTGGAGAAGTAAATGGAGAAAGCATATTGCAGGTCAATTTATGTTTGAGGCAGCTTATACCAGCCATAGAAAGGGGACAGATTTAAGCAGGACAAAAGGAGAGGCAGGGAGGCTGGTGATGCAGCGACAGCAATAAGACAAAAGATAATGAAAGCCTTAACTAGCTAGCTCCCCGCTAAAAGACAGACATTAGAAACACATTGAGAACCTAAATATGTTTGGTGAGTGACTAATGATAAAGATGAAGAGGAAGAAATCTAGGTACTTAGCTTTAGAAACTTAGCGATGCACCATTACTTGAGACCAGATACACAGGGAAACTGAAATTTAATAATTTAATTAGAAATTTTAAATATTTTAAATTTTAAATAATTTGATTACAATTGATAATTGGGAATGTGATTATGGTGGTTTGTAATTTGTTAACTTGGTTAAAATGGCTATTTCCCAGACTGCTCTTCCTTATATGTTTCTGGCTGGGGTAAACCATAAGAGACATTTTGTGTGAGTTCTGCAAGGTGGAAGTGAAGCAGCACCCAGAATGTTTTGACATGCAAAGGGTTGGTGCAGGAGCACTAGGCACTGATGCAGCTCACGTGTACGTGATGTCATTTATCTGCTGCTTCATCTCCTTGGCATGGGGCAGCAGCCAGTCCTGCAGTTAGCTTCTCCACCTCCTCCTGGATCTTCCTTCAGCTTTTCTAACTCTTGAGCTGGGGAGTATTTAGCTCCAAGACAAAGTGCGCCAGCTTCTCCTGTAGACACCCATATCATCAAAGTTAGAGGTGAGAGAGGCTGACACAGGATCCATCCGTCTTTCTGGGTTCCAGTTGGTGGTTCTAGGATTCAGCTTGTTCCTCCTCCTTTTCTCCATTTACATGCGTCTTCCCACTTCCTGACTGCCAGTCATACAAACTTCATGCTCCAGCATGAGACACAAAGACAACAGCCTTACAGAGACTAGCTAATCACATCTCACAATTGTGTAAGGTTCAACTTCTGGTGGTTTTGCTTCCCTGACAAACCCTGATAAAGAATTTGGTAGCAGACAAGATTCCAGGGGTATAGAACCTGAAGAATGAGTTGTCTAAACAGGTTCCAGGTTACTTGGAATTCATCCTCTGATTTTCCTAATGCCCTGTTTCCAGTGGTTAAGAGGACATTAGCATTATGCAGTGGCAAACAGTTACACAAATTATCACACTGACATCTTTAATCAAATGCCTATAGAACGAAGGCTGGCAAACTTTTTCTGAAAAGGGACAGATGATAAATATTTTTGGCATTGGAAGCCATATAGTCTCTGCTGCTTACACTCCACCTAGACTCTGCATAGTCTCTGTCTCTATTCAACTCTGTGGTTGTAGCACAAAAACAACCACAGACATATGTGTATGAATGAATGTGGCTATGTTCCAATAAAACTTTATTTACAAAAATAGGGGCAAGCCAGATTTGGCCCAGGAGGCATAGCTTGCTGACTTCTGCCATAGAAGGAAAGCTTTGGATGAACAAGTATTTGCTGCCATAGAATATTTCAGTGAAAATACAAACCATAATGGGATTGATTAATTGCTTCTAAGTGTGCTGGAGAACTTCAGAAAAGAAAATGATGAGCTCTGGGCTTTACATTCTCAGCTCAAGGTCTATATAAGGAAGCTAAACTCTTCTATGATTACCCTAAAAGAATTCTGACTGATACAGTGATGACGGAACTAAAATCAGTAGATGTTTTGCAGGCTAACTTTAAAAAGGAGCAATAAATTTGTAGGGGAGGTAATTTGGGACATGCCAAGTTGGAGGTGTCAATGAAGTGTCCAAGTGGTGATGCTTGGCAGACAGTAGGATGCATAGTCTGAAACTCTGGGAGAAATGTCTCTTTGGAAATCACTCACACGTACTCAATTGTTATAATCACAAGATTAAAAGAGTAACAAGGAAAATGAGACAGAGAGAGAAAGAGAGAGAGAGAGAGAAAGTGTAGGAGGCTAAAGCAGACCCTAAGAAACCCAACATTCAGTGGAGGGACAGGGGACGAGGGGCCCATAAAAGAGCCTGAGAAGTTGAAGACCCCAGAAGAGAGTAGCATCACCAAGAGGAAGGAACTGCAGAGTATCAAGAAACTGTGAGTGACTGCAATAAAACTGCACATGGCAGAGGATGAGAAAGTCCTAAGTCAAAATTGAAACAAAAGATCCACTGCCTTCAAGAGAAACAACTGGAGAGGAAAGGCAAGGTGATGAATTTTTATGAGGTGTGTCACCAGGAACACCATTCATTCCATAAGCATTCCTTTCTTTAAAGAGGAATACCTCTCTTAACAGCTTAACTCGGGGTGATGCAAAGAAGTTTGTTTGTTTTTTTTTTGAAGGGTTTTTTCAAATGTTTATTTTATGTACAAAGAACTATCATGGTTTTTCATTGAGTAGATGCCTTGGATAATCCTTTGAAGGAAGATCGTTTAGACCAACTTAATGAAACCGACATCCTTCACGTACTGACGGAAACACTGGCGGCACATATTGAGGCCATATTTCAGGATAAGACCGTGCCGGTTCGAACAGACGCGACAAGAGCAAAGAAGTTAAAAGAGAAGTGTCTGTGTGGCTCCTTCCACGTGGGTGAAGGACTGTGCCAGCTGAGTGGTGGTAGAGCAGGAAGCTGCTTGAGGACCTCCATTAGTTTGGTAAAAAACTGGACTCCGTCCTTGAGAGAGCGAGTTGAGGGCTGTGTAGGAGTTGGAGGAGAGAAATGAAATTTTGGAAGAGTCAACAGAAGGTGGGAAATTTTTATTTCATTTACAGCAGTACAGACTTCATGCAGCTGAAAGTATGAATGCCCTTTCTTCTGTGACTTACGCTGTAAAGGGAGCATTTCTCTTATGTGCAAACTAACCATAGTGGACATGTTTGTCTACATCCAGACCAGTTCCTAGATTCAAAACTTGTCTTTGTTTTTTTTGTTTTTTTTTTCTTTTTTTGAGATGGAGTCTCACCCTGTCACCCAGGCTGGAGTGCAGTGGTTCTGTCTTGGCTCACTGAAACCTCCGCCTCCCGGGTTCAAGTGATTCCCCTGCCTCAACCTCCGGAATAGCTGGGACTACAGGCACGAACCACCATGGCTGGCAAGTTTTTGCATTTTTAATAGAGATGGGGTTTCACCGTGTTTGCCAGGCTGGTCTCGAATTCCTGAACTCAGGTGATCCTCCCACCTCGGCCTCCCAAAGTGCTGGGATTACAAGCGTGAGTGAGCCATGGCGCCCGGCCATGTATTTGTTTTATAACCATGAGAAACAGAAATCAAAAGTCTGTCTGTAGATTCTCCCAGTGGGTTATAAAATCTGGAATATTTCTGAAGAAATTATTTCTGCTACACACACACAGACACAGACACATACACAGAGAGACACACACAGTGCAGGTGACAGCTCTTTGGTAACTCAACTGTGAAGTATAGGGTTTTAGAATATTTTCACTGATGAAAGATCAAACTACAGTGATTCTGTGTGAACTCTGGTGTGCGTGCATGTTTCTGTGTGTGTTGTATAAATATATATATATATATATTTAACCTTAAAATCAGAGAAGAACCTGATTTTGAAAGAGCAACTGACAAATTTTATTTCCAAGGAGATTCACTGCCAAAAGGGAAAAACCATCCTGTCCGGTCTCACCAAATACCATCTCCTGTCTATTCGCCACTCAGCAACCAGAGTGATCTGTTAGAAACATCATTGGGTCATATCACTCTTCTGCTGAAAACTCCCAATGGAGAGTATTCACCAAAATGTTAACACAATCCTTTCTAGGTGTCTTAATGCTTTGAGAAAATGAACAGTAGATTTTCCTCATTAAAAGATTAGGCTCTCTGTCTTAAAGAGGAGGAGGAAGAGAAGGAGGAAGAGGAGGAGGAAAAAGAGGAGGAAAAAGGAGAGGAGGAGGGGGAGAGGGAGGGGGAAGAGAGGGAGGAGAAAGAGGAGGAAGAAGAGGAGGGAAGAAGCCCTACCGCAGATTGGACAGCTTCAAACAAAAATAGCATTACCCCTACTCCTACATTTCCTTCATTTTGTTATCCCACGGTGGGCCATTTTGAAGTTGGCAAGGGTTTATCTTAAAGGATTGGGCCTTCTCAGAGAGAGAGTAGATGGTGATAGGCAAAGACGGGGCTCTCTTCTTAGGAGGCATTTCATACTCCCAGTCGCTACTAGAGTCTGTGTTGAAGGTTTCTAAATTTTATTTCTAATCCTGAAGTCTCACTAGGCATCTATTGGAAGTCATAGTTTCCAATCAAATGTAGAGCCTTCAGTTTGAAGCATTTGAACATGTTTAAAGTCAAATTTGCCGTTTGTCCTAAAATAGCAGGCTCCTTTTCAAACTAACTCATCTCTGTTAATGCAATATTATTCTCTAAATTTATGCAGGCATAAAATCTAAAGTGGAGTCACTCATCTTTGATTTATCCCTTTTTTAAAAAGTTGAGATCAAATCCACATAATATAAAATTCAGCATTTTACCAACTTTAAGGTGTACAACTCAGTAATTTTTAGTATATTCACAATGTTGTACAACCATCACCACTATCCAATTCCAGAGTATTTCCCGTATTTCCCAATTTCCTCCTCCCCTCATCCTGGCACTACCAATCTACAATCTGTCTCTATGGATTTGACTATTTTGGACATTTCTATAAATGAAATAATAGAATATGCAGTCTTTTGTGTCTAACTTATTTCTTTCAGCATAATGTTTTGAAGGTTCATCCATGTTGTAACATGTATTGTATCAGTATATCAGTCATTTTTGTAGTTGAATAACATTCCATTATATACCACGTTTTGTTTATCCCCTTATCAGCTGATGAACATTTGGTTTGTTCCATTTTCAGGCTATTATGAATAACACTGCTATGAACATTGGTGTACAAGTTTTTGTGTGAACATATGTTTTTGAATTATACATTCAAAACGTACATGAACATCCATTTTTGAAATTACCCAATTTCTTGGGTATATACCAAGAAGCAGAATTGCTGGATCATACAGTAACTTTATGTTCAACTTTTTGAGGAGCTACCAAACTGTTTTCCATAGCAGCTGCACCATTTCATTCCCACTGGCAATGTATGAGGATTCCCATTTCTCCCTATCCTTGCCAACACTTACTTTTCCTTTTTTTTTTTATTAAAGCCATCCCGGTGGATGTGAAGTGGTATCTCATTGTAGTCTTAGTTTACATTTGTGTAATGACTAATGATGTTAAGCATCTTTTCACATGCTTATTGATCGTTTGTATATTTTCTTTGCAGAAATATCTGTTCGAGTCCTTTGCTCATTTTTAAATTGGATTATTTGTCTTTTTATTGTTGAATTTTTTTTTTTTTTTTTTTTTTTTTTTGAGACGGAGTCTCGCTGTTGCCCAGGCTGGAGTGCGGTGGCGCGATCTCGGCTCACTGCAGGCTCCGCCCCCCGGGGTTCACGCCATTCTCCTGCCTCAGCCTCCCAAGTAGCTGGGACTACAGGCGCCCGCCACCTCGCCCGGCTAATTTTTTGTATTTTTAGTAGAGACAGGGTTTCACCGTGTTAGCCAGGATGGTCTCGATCTCCTGACCTCGTGATCCGCCCGCCTCGGCTTCCCAAAGTGCTGGGATTACAGGCGTGAGCCACCGCGCCCGGCCTTATTGTTGAATTTTAAGGGTTCTTTATGTATTCTGGCTACTAGACTATTATCAGATATATGATTTACAAATATTTTCCCCCGTTCTCTGGTTTGTACTTTTACTTTCTTGGTAGTGCTCTTTGGTGCATTATAGTTTTTAATTTTGATGAAGTCCAACTTCTCTATTTGTCTTTTGTTGCTTGTGCTTTTTGTGTCATATTTAAGAAACCATTACATAATCTAAGGTCACAGAGATTCACACCTGTTTCCTTTGAAAAGCTTTGTTATTTTAGCTCTTATAGTTAGTTATTGAATTCATTTTGACTTAATTTTTGTATACAGTGTAAGCTAGGAGTCCAACTTCATTCTTTGATATGTAGGTATTCAGTTGTCCCAGCACCATTTGTTGAAAAGACTGTCCTTTCTCCCCTGGAACGGTCTTGGAAATCTGTTGAAAATCAATTGTCCACAGGTGGATGGATTTATTTCTGAACTTTCAGTTTAATTCAGTTAGTCTATATGTCTAGCCTTATGCGAGTACCATACCCTTTAGAATACTGTAGCTTTGTAGTTAAGTTTTAAAATATGGAATTGTGAGTCTTTCAATTTTTTCTTTTTCAAAACTATTTTGGTTATTCAAGGTCTCTTGCATTTCCATATGGATTTTAGGATCTACTTGTCCATTTCTGCAAAAAAAAAGGAGGCAGTTTGAATTTTTTTAAGTTTTACATTAAAACTGCAGAGCGATTTAGAAAGTACTGCCATCATTTTTTCCTCTCTTCTTGTTTCAATTTGTTTGGTGTTTTGTTTTACCATTTTAACTATTTTAAGTATTTTAACTGTACAGCTCAGTGGCCTCAAGTACATTTACATTGTTGTGCAACCATTACCACCATCCATCTCTAAAACTGTTTTCCTCTTCCCAAACTGAAACTCTGTACCCATTAAACAGTAACTCCCCATTCCTTCCTCTCCCAGTCTTTGGGAAGCACCATTCTCCTTTCTGTCTCTGTGAATTGGACTACTCCAGGTACTTCATATAAGTGAAATCACATAATACTTGTCCTTTTGTGACTGCCTTATTTCACTTAGCATAATGTCCTTAAGGTTCATCCATACTGTAACATGTGTCAGAATTTTCATCCTTTTCAAGGCTGAATATTATTCTATTGCATGTATATACCACATTTTGTTTATCAATTCATCCATTGATAGACACTTGGTTGCTTCCACCTTCCAGCCTATTGTGAATAAGGCTGGTATGAACATGGGTGCACAAATATCTACTTAAGTCCCTACTTTTAATGATCTCAGATGTATACCCAGAAATAGAATTGCTGGATCATATGGTAATTCTATTTGTATTTTTTTGAGGAATTGTCATATTGGTTTTCACAGTGGCTGCACCAGTTTACATTCCTACTAGCAGTTCCCAAGGAATTTAATTTCTCCATATCATTACCAACGTTGTTATTTTCTGTTCTGTTTTTTTTTTTTTTTAATAATAGCCATCCTAAAGAGGGTAAAGTGGAATAATGCCCAAAGATTGTGTTCTTTTTGATGCTGTTGTACATAAAATTATTTTCTTACTTTCATTGTTGGATTGTTCATTGCTAATATATAGAAATACAACTAATTTTTGTATATTGGTCTTGTATCCTTCAACTTTGAATAGAAGTAGTGAGAATAGTCATTTTCGTTTTTTTTCATGATATTAGGGAGAAATTTTCAACCTTTCACCATTAAGTATAATGTTAGCAGTGGGTTTTTCAAAGATGACCTTTATGAGATTGAAGAATTTCCTTTCTTTTTCTGGTCTGGTGTGTTTTTAAATCATGAAAGGGTACTGGATTTTGTCAAATGCTTTTTCTGTGTCTATTGAGATGATTATTTTTTTCCCTTTATCCTATTAATATTATATTGATTAATTTTTATAT
Organism: Pongo pygmaeus; assembly: GCF_028885625.2. Lineage (NCBI taxonomy): Eukaryota > Metazoa > Chordata > Mammalia > Primates > Hominidae > Pongo > Pongo pygmaeus. The sequence goes on along the minus strand of NC_072373.2, from coordinate 118,177,493 downwards.
ATCAAATCAATCTTTCATTTCTGGAATAAACTCCACTTGGTAGTGATGTACAAGGAGACTTCAAATGTTCATGAAAATGGAGTTAAAAAATATAAAATATAAACTAATTTCTCAACATTAAGCTCCATCAATTCAAGACACTTTGGTAGGTGATGATAGTAGCCACTTAGTTCATCCCTAGAGAACTGAGGGTCCTGGAAATCTGAAGTCAATGCCATTTTTTTACATTATTAACTGAAGAAAAATTGGTGCCTTTTACAGATTTTTTAAAGATTAAGATATAGGAAGAAGTCAGAAGGAGCCAAATCAGGCCTGTAAGATGGTTGCCTAATGATTTCCCTTCAGAACTTTCACAAAACTGCCCTTGTTTCATGAGAGGAATGAGCAGGAGCATTGTCATGGTGGAGAAAGCCTCTCTGGTGAAGCTTTCCTGGGTATTTTTCTGCTAAAGCTTTGTCTAACTCTCTTAAAACACTCTCATAATAAGCAGATGCTATCATTCTTTCGCCCTCCAGAAAGTAAACAAGTAAATGCTTTGAGCATCCCAAAAAACTGTTGCTGTGACCTTTGCTCTTGACCAGTTCTCTTTTGCTTTGACTGGACCACTTTTTTTGTTTGTTTGTTTGTTTGTCTTTTGAGACAGAGCCACACTCTGTTGCCCAGGCTGGTGTGCAGTGGCGCAGTCTCGGCTCACTGCAACCTCCACCTCCTGGGTTCAAGAGATTCTCCTGCCTCAGCCTCCAGAGCAGCTGGGACTACGGGCATGTGCCACCACACCTGTCTAATTTTTGTGTTTTTAGTAGAGATGGGGTTTCACCATGTTGCCCAGACTGGTCTCAAACTCCTGGCCTCAAGTGACCCACCCACCTCGGCCTCCCAAAGTGCTGGGATTACAGGCGTGAGCCACTGCACTTGGCATGGACCACTTTTTACCCTTGGTATCCATTGCTTTGATTGTGCCTTGTCTTTAGGATCATACTGGTAAAACTATATGTCATCTCCTGTTATAATCCTTTAAAGAAATGCTTCAGGATCTTGATTCTGCTTGTTTAAAATTTCCTTTGAAAGCTCTGCTGTTTTGTGCAGCTGATCTGGGCACAATGGTTTTGGCACCCATCAAGTGGAAAGTTTGCACAGCTTTAATTTTTCGGTCGGAACTGGGTAAGCTGAACAAACTGAGATGTTTATGGCATTGACTATTGTTTCTGCTGTTAATTGTTGATCCTCTTCAATTAGGGCACAAACAAGATTAATTTTTTCCTCATAAATGGATGTGGATGGTCTGCCACTGTAGGCTTCATATTCAATATCATCTCATCCTTTCTTAAAATGAGTTATCCATTGCTGATTTCTTTGGGGCGTTGTCCCTATAAACTTTTTGTAAAGCACTGATGATTTCACCATTCTCCAACTCAAGCTTCACTACAAATGTGATGTTTGTTCTTGCTTCAATTTTAACAAAATTCATGTTGCTCTGATACGGGCTCTTTTCAAACTGATGCCTTATCCTTCTTAGTGCCTCAATCTAGATCCTGTTCAGACATGTTATAAGTTAGTACAAGTTTATTTTAGTGCAAAAAATTGAAATCCATGCATTCTCTTCTCATATGTGTTTTCCATGAACTTTTGAAGATCCCTCAGATAATCATTTTCATATGCTACTGAAGTCAATTTGTTAGTATTCTGTTGAAGATTTGTACATCCATATTCACAATGGATATTAGTCTGTTATTTTCTTTTCCCTGTTGTCTTTGTCTGGTGTTAGTATTAGGGTAATATTGGTCTCATAGAAGGTGTTAGGAAGTATCCCCTGCCCTTTATTTTGTTAAAAAAAGTTTGTGAAAGCTCAAGGATAATTATTTGAAAATTTGGCAGAATTTATCAGTGAAGCCATCTAGTCATGGGCTTTTTTTTTTTTTCTTGTCTTTTTCCTTTTTTTCCCCCTTTTAAGACATGGTCAGGCTGGGCATGGTGGCTCACGCCTGTAATCCCAGCACTTCGGGAGGCTGAGGCGGGTGGATCACCTGAGGTCAGGAGTTCAAGACCAGCCTGACTAATATGGTGAAACCTCGTCTCTACTAAAAAATACAAAAATTAACCCGGTGTGGTGGCATGTGCCTGTAGTCCCAGCTACTAGGGAGGCTGAGACAGAAGAATCGCTTGAACCAAGGAGGCAGATGTTGTGGTGAGCCGATATCATGCCACTGCACTCCAGCCTGGGCAACAGAGTGAGATTCTGTTTCAAAAAAAAAAAAAAAACAGGGTCTCTCTCTCTCTCTGTCACCCAGGCTGGAATGCATTGGACAAATCATAGCTCACCGAAACCTCAAACTCCTGGACTCAGGAGATCCTTCCACCGCACCCCCCATGTATCTAGAGCTACAGGTGCACACCACCATGCTCAGCTAATCTTTTTTAAATTTTTTTGTAGAGACAGGGTGTTGCTATGTTGCACACACTGGCCTTAAACTCCTAGCCTCAAGTAATCGTCCTGTCCCAGCCTACCAAAGTGCTGGAATTACAGGCATGAGCACCACAGCCCGCCTTGTTTTGGGTTTTTCTTTGTTGGAAGTTTTTTGATTACTGATTCAATTTGTTTACTTTTTATATATCTATCCAGATTTTCTAGTCTTTCTTGAGTGAGTTTTAGTACTTTGTGTGTTTTTAGAAATTTGTCCATTTTCTCTAGATTATAAAATTTGTTGTCATGCAATTGCTCATAGTATTGCCTTATAATTCTTTTTATTTCTTTAAGATTGATAGTAAGGTGCCTGCTCTTATTCCTGATTTTTGTAATTTCAGTTTTCTCCCTATTTTTCTGGTCAGCATAGATAAAGGATTGCCTATTTTGTTGACCTTTTAAAAGAACCAACTTCTGGCTTCATTGATTTTCTCTAATATTTTTCTAATCTCTTTTTTATTTACTTTCACTCTAATCTTTATTATTTTCTTCCTTTTTCTTGCTTTGGGTTCAATTTGCCCTTCTTTTTCTAGTTTCTAAAAATGGAAGATTATGTTGTTGATTTGAGATCTTTCTTCTTTTTTAATGAAGGTGTTCAACTAACTGTAAATTTCCCTCTAAGTATTCTTCCAACATTCCCTGTATCTCATACATTTTTCTATGTTATGTTTTCATTTGTATTCACCCCAATATTTTCTAATGTCTCTTGCAATTTCTTCTTTGACCCATTGGTTGTTTAAGAGTTTATTTGTTTAATTTCCATATATTTAGGAACCTTCCTGATTTACATCTGTTATTGACTTCCAACATTTTTAAAGATGGGGTCTCACTATGTTGCCCAGCAGGCCTTGAACTCCTAGGCTCAAGCAGTCTTTGCACCTCAGCTTCCTGAGTAGCTGGGATTACAGGCACATGCCACCACACCCAGCCCAATTTCATCTTAATGTGGTCAGAGAACATATTTTATATAATTTCAACATTTTAAAATTTATTCAGACTTGCTTTGTGGCCTGTCTTATAGTTTAACCTGGAGAATGTTCCATATTGTTAGATGTATACATGTTTATCATTGTTATATCTTCATAGTGAAGTGACTCTTTTATCATTATAAAATGTCCTTCTTTGTCTCTCACGACAATTTTTGTCTTAAAGTCTGATACATTTGTCTGGTTTTAGGATAGCCACTTCAACTCTCTTTTTGCTACTGTTTGCAGGAAATACTTATCTTTTCTCATTCTTTTACTTTCAACCTGTTTGTGTCTTTAAATCTAAAGCGAGACTTTTACAAAGAGCATATAGTTGGATCATGTTTTTTTTTTAATTCATTCTTCTAACCTCTGCCTTTTGAGAGTTAATTCATTAATATTTAATGTAATTACTGAAAAGAAAGGGCTTACTTTTACCATTTTGCTATGTATTATGTATATGTCTTATATCTTTTTTGCACCTCAGTTCCTCCATTACTAGTTTCTTCTGTGTTAAACAGACACTTTTCTAGGGCGCCACTTTAATTCCTTTACCATTTCTTTTACTACATACTTTTGAGCTATTTTCTTGGCGATTTCCCTGGGAATTATAATTAACATCTTAATTTATAACAATGTAATTCAGATTAATACCAACTTACTTTTAATATTATACACAATTTTGTTCCTATATAGTTCAGTTTCTTGCTTTATGCTGTTACTGTCACAAATTACTTCTTAATACATTGTTTTTCCATCAATATAAATTTATAATTATTGCTTTATGTAGCTGTCTTTTAAATCAGATTTTAAAAAAGGGAGTTACAAACAAAAATACATTAATAACATCTTTTATATTTATCTATGTAGTTATCATTACCAGTGGCAGTGGTTTTTTGGTTTTGTTTTGTGGTTTTTGGTTTTGTTTGTTTTGTTTTTTTGTTTGAGATGGAGTCTTTACAGAGGGATTCTGTGACTTTATTGGGGCATGCCTTCAGCACTCAGCAGAGCGGTTTACAACTCGGCCTTGGCCTTCACTTACTGTTTGCTCAGGTAAACTAGAGGGGAGAAATTGGGACTTTCTCTGGTCTTTCTTGAGCATGTGAACAGTTCTCGGCATGCACATGGCCTTCTAAATTTCCAGAAATGTAAGAGCTTTTCAAAGTCCTTATTCGCCAAAGCATCTCATTTAGGCTTTTCTCCCAAGATATTCGGTTTATCTATTGTTTGCCCCAACTGTTATCCATTGTCTCAGTAGCAAAGGCTAAAACATTTACTTGTGTTTTCAACAAATGACTCCAGATAGTGACTTTAGGGCTGGGCAAGCTCTGAAACAAGACAAAACATGACTTTTGAGCCCATCTCTTAGGGAGTCACCAGACAATCAACCAAGGACAAATATTTCCAAATGACGACATTCATTCTCCTTCTTCTGGTACTGGTGCTAGAATGCAGGCTGTTATTTTCAAGTGGCTATCTGCCACTGAGCTGGGGAGCTAGAGATGGAACGAAGGAAAGTTATCATGTCACAAGTCTGTCTCTCCTATGAAGACTCGGCTATTTTTCCTGAATACGTGTTCCCTGAGTTGCTGCAAGCATTTGGTTAATTTCCAGGGTTCTGAAAAAGTAGATTCTGGTCATTTTTGGCGAATTTGTAGTTGCTTTTATGTTGGAGTTCATTTTCAGAGTACCTTACTCTACCATCTTCACAGAGACCATAACTCACCATTTTTTAAATCCACTGTATCCAGAAAATCACCAAAGCCAGCCAGTTATTCCTTTAAAAGTCATCTTTATCTATTTTTCTTAATCACTACCACCACCAGGCAGGCCTTGAGAGGCAATTTATTATACTATTTAAAACCACCAGTTCTGGAATCATATGTTGGTGTTTGAATACCAGCTCTACCACTTCCTATGTGTATAACCTGGAGCAAGCCATTTAAAATTTTTTATGCCTCAGTTTTAACATCTGTAAAATGAGATAATAAAAGTATTGCTATGAGGATTAAATGAGTTAACACTTGTCAAGTGATTAGTACTAGGCCTGCATATAGTGAACACTCAAAAATTGTTAGGCACTAAATGCATCCAGCAAACATTTATTAAAGCTAAATTTATTAAGATTATATACTCATCTCTAGGACTATTACAATGAGCAAGACTAACAACAGGTAAATCTCTACTTTTGTGGAGCTTACATGCAATGTCCCAAACACTTCATATTCAGATTACTATTTCTCAGATGACTTTTACTGGGAAACAATTTCTCATGAATTTCTTATGTTTCTTCCCATCTTGTAAGCAGAGGCACAGATGGCCTTATTTTTGGACTGTCTTCCTCTGGAGCAGAGAACAGATTTGTTTGTTGTAAAGTATAATAAAAATGTCTTTCTCCAAGGCAAAGGCTAGGCAGGTATGTATACATTCCATTATAGAAGATTTGAGTTTCCTAGGCTTGGGATTCCTCAGCTCTGGCAAAAACTCATGACATATACAGCATTCATTCTGCATCACCTCTGTGGAATTCGAGGAGCATGCGGAATGGATATGAAACTGACATTCATGCTGCCACTATGCTATGATTAATAGAGTCGTTTGTCTCTGACTCAGGAGTCTCACGTCTTCCACCATCATCCATGCAACAGGATAACTTTTTAGCTTACATGCAGAGTAAAATCTCAGGTGTTTCAGTTTTTGACAACTTCTAGCCGGTATGCTGTTACAAAGGCATCTTCCTTAAACCTAATTTCTACTGATTACATCTAAATTTCTTTATCTGGCTTTCAGGCTCCTTCCTACCTACTCAGCTGAATATCTATTTCTTCTTGAAGAAGACTTTCTGCTTCATAGACCAGTATTTTCACACATATACTGTGATGTTCCTTTCTACCTCTGACATTAGGCTCAAATTCCACTCCACCCCCTTTTGTTGGAATTCCTTTCCTTTTCCCTTTTTTCCTATTTAGTCAACTCAAATCCATCTCTTAACACCTGTATCAAGTCCAAAACTGTCAAGAAATTTCCTAGTTGATCACTCTTTCTGAAAACATCTGTAGAACTTAAGAACCTATACAAAGAGTTTGAATATATATTGTGTTATTTTCTAGTGGTTCCATGTGGGCATGCATTGCTTCCCCATTCTGACTGTAAGCCAGAAGGAGGAGTGCAGGCACAAAGCAGAAATGGAATGTGACTTATTGGAATGGTTACGTGCATATGCACTAAAGCCAGAATTCCCAGATTTAGATTCCCACCACTTATTAGCTATGTGACCTTGGGCTTATTACTTAACTTCCCTATGCCTCAGTTTCTCCATCTTTAAAATGGAAATAATTATAATAATAATACCTATCTCATAGACTTCTTGTGAAAATTGAATTAACACACATAAAAACATAGACCAAGTTAGAAACATCCCGGAGTTTAGAACTGTAAGAACCTGTGGAGGTATATAGTATTACAGAGCAATTTGAAAAACCTTTCTTAAAAACCTCTCAAAACTACCAGATAAAAAATTAAAAACATCTTTTGTCTGACAAGAAAATATAGGAAATATTCAAAAGTCAAAGGTGGCATGGCACAAATCTAAAGAGGAGGGTGAATGCTGAAGCTGGTAGCTGTTCTAGAACATTTGCTGGTCCACAGTAATCCAGAGCATTTGTTTCAGTGGCCACTTGGCTGCAGGACAGTAAGTCTCAGGTCTATGCAAATTCAAAAGTAAGATTAGAAACCCAAACATTTATCCAGGATTGCAAAGGATCATATGCTCAGTGAATAATTAAAAGAGACACACATATACCCCTCAAAGGAATATGGTGAAAAAAATAATGGCACTTGGTACAAGGTCCAATAGTCTTCTCTTGAGAATTTTTAACCACCTGTGAGACTTCAAATAAGGTTACAGCCTGAATTCATATTTCCTTCATGTTTCTTCAAAGTGATTCAGGTTGGTAGACCCCAAGCCCCTGGCAAAAGCAAACACAAATTCTCTCCACTCAGGAATCTAAGAATCTAAAAAAGTTCCAAAGAATGTTAGCTCACAATTTACAAAAGTCACAAAATACACAAGGAAACAAAATTCCCTGAGTAAGGGACGGCAGAAACACCATGTAAGGAAAAAATGACCTACCGAGACTTTAAATGTAGTTATTAACGGCTACAGAATATTTTTTAAGTATATATAACACATTTAAAAGTAAGAGAGCTAATTGAAAATAGGAGAAAAGAAAAAGAGGCTATCAAAAATGATCAGACAGGCGGTGCACAGTGACTCACACCTGTAATTCCAACACTCTGGGAGGCCGAGGCAGGAGGATCAGTTGAGGCCAGGAGTTTGAGACCAGCCTGGCCAACATGACAAGACCCTGTCTCTACTAAAAATACAAAAACTAGCTGAGTGTGGTGGTGCATTCCTGTAGTCTCAGCTATTCGGGAGACTGAGGCACAAGAATTGCTTGAACCCGGGAGGCTCAGGTTGCAGTGAGCCAAGATTGTGCCACTGCACTCCAGCCTGGGTGACACAGTGAGACTCTGTTAAAAAAAAAAAAAATTACCAGACATATTTGAAAAATAACCAAATAGATCCAGAAAAAAAATTTTTAATGTAATAATTAAATTTAAAACTCTGTGGACAGGTTAAATAGTAGACTCACCCAGAATAATTAGTAAATTGAAGAATAGCTGAAGAAATTTTACAGAATTCAGCTTAGAGAAATCATGAAATGGAAAATATTAAGAAACATGGAGAATGAAGTGAGAGCTACATATGTATCTATTCACCTTCCCAAAAGAGGGATTAAAAAGGTAATATTCAAAGAGATACTGTCTTTTCAACAAATGGTGTTGGGAAAACTGGATAATAACAAAAGAATAAAGTTGGATGCTTACCTTATACCATATACAAAAAATAGCTCAAAATGGGTTAAAGGCCTAAACATAAGAATTAAAACTATAAACCTCTTAGAAGAAAACATAAGGGGAAAACTTCACGGCATTGGATTTGGCAATGATTTCTTGGATATGAAACCAAAAGCAAAGGCAACAAAAGAAAAAAATCGATAAATTGAACTACATCAAAATTTAAAACATTTGTGCATCAAAGGACACTATTGATGGATTGAAAAGGAAACTCACAGAATGGGAGAAAATATTTGTAAATCATGTATGTGATAAGGAATTAACATATAAAATGCACAAGAAACTCCTGCAACTCAACAATGACAACAACAAAATACCCTTGATTTTTAAAAGGGGCAAAGGACTTCAGTAAACATTTCTCCAAAGAGATATACAAATGGTCAGTAAGTACATAAAAAGATATTCAACATCACTAGTTATTAGGGAAATGCAAATAAAACCCGCAATGAGATATCACTTTACACTTATAAGTATGGCTATTACCAAAAAAAACACTCTCACAGATAACAAGTATTGGTGAGGATATAGAGAAATTGAAATTATTGTGCACTGCCGATGTCAATGTAAAATTGTATAAGTGCTATGTAAAATAGTATGGCAGTTTCTCGAAAAATTAAAAATAAAATTATCATATGACTCCCCAGAAGAATAGAAAGCGGGGACTTGAACAGATATTTGTACACCCTTGTTTATAGCAGCATTACTCACAGTTGCCATAGGGTGGAGGCAACCCAAATGTGTATAGATGGATGAATGGACACACAAAATGTAGCATTTACATACAATAAAATATTATCTAGCCTTAAAAAGAAAGGAAATTCCAACACAAGCTACGACATGGATGAAACTTGAGGACATTATGCTAAGTGAAATAAGTCAGTCACAACAAGATGAATATTGTATGATTCCATTTATATGAGGTACCTAGAGTAGTAGAATTAGGACAGAAAGTATAATAGGTTGCCAGGGGCTTGAGGGAGGGAGGAATGGATAGTTAGTGTTTAATGGGTATAAAGCTTTACTTTGGGAAGCTTTTTAAAAAGTTCTGGGGATGAATGGTAGTAATGATTGCACAACAATGTGAATGTGCTTAATGTCACTGAACTGTACACTTAGAAATAGTTAAGATGGTACATTTTACATCATATATATATATATATATATATATATATATATATATATATAACCACAGTTTTTTCAAAACTTGGGGAAAAATAATGGTTGAGAATTTTCCAGGACTGAAAAAAGATGCAAATATTCTACTTAAGGAATTACAAACAATCCCTCATAAAAGAAATACATATCTAGACACTTTGTAAAATGTCTTTGTAAAACCACAGATCTACAAAGAGAAATGTTAAGAATAGTTAGAAAGATATTACCTACAGAGGAATGATATTTAGACTGACAACTGATTTTTCAACACCACAGTGGAAGGCAGATGGAAAAGCATCATTTCTTCAAAAGACTGAAATGAAAAATAAGTTTACCTAAAAATGTATATATTTTAAAAATCTTACAGAAGGCCAGGCGTGGTGGCTCACGCCGGTAATCCTAGCACTTTGGGAGTCCGAGACAGGCAGATCACGAGGTGAGATCAAGACCATCCTGGCTAACACGGTGAAACCCCATCTCTACTAAAAATACAAAAACAATTAGCTGGGCGTGGTGGCACCAGCCTGTAGTCCCAGCTACTCGGGAGGCTAAAGCAGGAGAATCGCTGGAACCCGGGAAGAGGAGGTTGCAGTGAGCCGAGATCGCACCACTGCACTCCAGCCTAGGCAATAGAGTGAGACTCCATTAAAAAAAAAAAAAAATCTTACAAAAATAAGGAAGAAAATAAAGAAAATTTTGGATAATTAAAAATTGGAACTTTACTAATAGACCAAATGAACTTCTAATGAATACATTCTGAGAAGTAGAATGATATCAGAAAAAAGGTTTGAGATACTAGAAGGGATACTAAACAAATAGCCTGACAAATATACACACATAGACAGAAATCTAAAAACAATTGATTATATAAAACAATAAGTAAAATAGCTAATTTATGGGATAAGAAGTAAAACAAACAGAAATGTGAACAGTGACAGCATAGAAATTGGGGGAGATTAATCTGAGTAACAGCACTCTAAGCTTCCTTAAATTGTTAGAAGAGAAATGTATCAAATAGCTTTAGCCTGTATTAAGAAAATTATGCATGTTAAGATTTCTAGAGTAACTATTATAAGAATAGAACATCTATTAAAGGGGAAAAAATTGAATAAAGGCATAAAATCTGAATCCAAAAGAAAGAGAGAAAGGAATGGGAATAAGCAAACAGAAAAAGCAGAAGAAATAGAAAGTGCACATTTAGATAACAGAAATTAATCTAAATAGTAATTACAATAAACAGACCAAATTCTTTGGGTTAGAAAAGTCAATATGGAAATTTTTTTCTTTTTATTTTGAGACAGGGTCTTACTCCGTTGTCCAGGCTGGAGTGCAGTGGCATAATCTTGGCTCACTGCAACCTCCATGTCCCAGGCTCGAGTGGTCTTCTCACCTCAGTTCCCTGAGTAGCGAGGACTACAGGCAGGTGCCACCACTCCCAGCTAATTTTTCTATTTTTTTTTTTTGTTCTTAAGACAGGGTTTTGCCATGTTGCCCAAGCTGGTCTTGAACTCCTGGGCTCAAGCAATCCGCCTGCCTCAGCCTCCAAAGTGCTGGGACTACAGGCATAAGCCAAAGCACCTGGAGGGAAATAATTTTTAAAAAGCACTTTTTAAAATCCACATTTGCTATTTATAAGGTGAACACTCAGAACAAAGAGACAAAGAAAGGTTGAAACTTAAAGAATGGCAATGTAGTAACTGAAAGAAAGCTTGTGTAGTTATAATACATGACTATCAGACAAAAATTTTGCTAAAATAAATGGGTTACTACATAACCATCAATGTTTTTATTTCCCAGGAAGATATAAACTTCTAAACTCTTATGTACCTAATAAAATTTAAACTATATAAAGTAAAAAATGACAAACTTACAAAAAAATTGACAAATACACCACCATTGCGACAGATTCTAGCATACCTCTTTCAGGAACTGATAGAATCGCTGCTTAAAACATCTACAGGGGATTATTTAAACAACACCATAAGTTTGATCCAACTGATTATATGTAAAACATAGTAACAAGTGAAAAGGATACTTTTACAAAAATCTAGCATATATGAGGTCATAAATTATATTCTAACATATTAAAAATAATCAGTTTCACAGAGACCAAGTTCTCTGAACATAATGCAATTAAATTACCATATATATCCAGTTTTAAAAGATAATTTTTAAAAAACATGTATTGAAACTTCTTTAGAATTTGAAAATATTTAGAACTAGGTGATAAATAATAATAATGAAAATACATATCAAAACTTGTGGGATACAACTAAACTAGTACTTAGAGAGAAATGCACAGTCTTAATTGCCTATATTAGCAAGAAAAAACACAAATATTAATGAGATAATCAACTAACACAAGAAATTAGGAATAAAGCAATTAAAACAGATTCAAAGAATTGGAAGGAAGGAATTTATTCACACATTAAACTAATGTTTATTGAACACCTACTATTAGGCATTTACAATTCAGCAGTGACCTAAAAAAAATCCTTTTCCTTATGAAACTTAGTGCCTCCAAAACCAAATATGGAAGTCAGCATAATACTGGTCATCAAGAGATTTGAGTTGCAGTCCAATTTTTCCAGTACCCAGCTGTGTGTCTTTAGGTAAATCATTTTTTCTCACTTTGCTTCCTTTTTCTTATCTGGAAAGGAGATCATAATTTCTATCCTATCTATCATGATATAATCAAATGGTATCCAACGACACAAACTATATTTTGGAAAAGTATAAGCATTATACAAATATAAAATTATTATTATTAATATTTAAAACATCCATGTTCCTTTTGCTATCACTGCCTTCCTAGTCTTAGGGAAATAAAATGACTGCTTCATTTAAAACTTTTCTTCCTTCAATTGGCTAAAAGCCATAACATGAGTCTAGCTATGAGGTGGCTTCAAATCTTAATGCTGGGAGAGACTGAGTGTTGGGTCACCTGTCACTGTGAAATCAAAGATGCAGCATAAATTACTAAGTCTACTCTCATGTATGCCTTGTATTTCTGCAACTCTGAACAGTGGAATTTTCACAGTAGGATTTAGCACTTATCAGTTTGTCCTGTCCCACACTTCAAGATCAAAGGTCCTTGACACATCAAACACTGAGTTAAAAATTGCCGCTCAGAGTAGGCGATTTTTTTCATTCAACACTCTTTTACTGAGCATTGCTTATGTGTTAGGTAATAGACTGAGCACTGGAAACTCAGAGATTACAATTTAGTTGGTGAGGCTGACAAAATTGTCTAGCATTCTCTTAGCATACTTATCTAAACACATGAGATCACAAGAGAAGACTCCTCCACCCACACACAAGCCCAGCCTCGTCTTACCATCTTTAGAGCTGAACTAACAAAGAGAGTGAGGTCAATTGTTCTCAGCCTTTTGGCTAAAATCAAGAACGGAGAGTGAGGGCAGAGGTAGATGGTCCTGGTCTCATTTATTGTTTCTGTATTTCTAAGGCCTAAGGCAGGGGCTGATATTCACTAAGTTCTTAACAAATATTTGTTGGGTAAATGAATAGACTGTGTGGAACAGATTGAAAGAAGCCCTGGCAGCAGGTACACAATAGCCAATAAATACTTTTTAAATGTTTTACTTATTAATTAGAGACAGGGTCTTCTGTCACCGAGGCTGGAGTGCAATGGCACGATCATAGCTCACTGCAGCCTCAAACTCCTGAGCTCAAGCACTCTTCCTGCCTCAGCCTCCCATGTAGCTGGGACTACAGGCATGCCTCACCACATCCAGCTAATTTTTTTTCCATTTGTTGGAGAGACAGGGACCCACTTTGTTGCCAGAGCTGGTTTTGAACTCCTGGCTTCAAGTAATACTCCAGCCGCAGCCTCCAAAAGTGCTGGGATTACAGGCATACACCACAGCACCTGGCTGGGTAAATACTTCTTGATTGTCTTAGAGACCAAGGAAAATGTATCCAGCCAATTTCCCTCCATCCTCCCAAACCCTTGCCAGACCTTTCTTCTTGCCTCAGGACCTGTAGCCCAATTTGCTCTTCCTCCTGTAACAACCGCACCAGATCTCTGGCTGGTCCAGAAGTCAGGTGAAAGAGTGCTGTCATCCTCTGAAAGCCCATCCTATACTAGGCTGAGTTTCGCCTTGTGTCCAGTGAACAAGGCTGACTTGAAAGAGGACCATACCCTGAAGAAGAAAATAATAGGACTTTCCGTCTTCAAAGCTCTTCCCTACACAATTTTGTTTGTTGGTTTGTTTGTTGGTTTGTTTTTGAGACAGGGTCTCCCTCTGTCACCCAGGCTGGAGTACAGTGGCATGATCATGGCTCACTGCATCCTCAAACTTCCAGGCTTAGATGATCCTCCCACTTCAGCCTCCCAAGTAGCTGGGAGTACAAGTGCACACCACCACGCCTGGCTAATTTTTGTATTTTTTGTAAAGACAGGGTTTTGCCATGTTTCCCAGGCTATTCTCAAAGTCCTGGGCTCAAGTGATCCACTCGTCTCAGCCTCTCAGTGCTGGGATTACTGGCGTGAGCCACCGTGCCCAGCTCTAATCATTAATTTTAGATGGAGGATCTGGTGACCAGCTGGCAGCTATTATTAATATGTGACACAGAAGCAGACTGTGTGTGTATTGGGGGAAGGAGGGAGGAAGGGAGGAGGAAATACAAACTGAGATGCAGAGGTCATAGTCTCCACATCAAGGCCACATGGTCAGGTCAAACACAGAGCAGAAGGTCACAGAATTTTATTCAATCATAGGCAATTACTCTTCTCTCCTACTGCTCACTACAATAGAATTTTTTGTAATTTTTCATTCTCATTTATGGAAATGTCTCTTAATGGAGTCTTTCTCTCATACATGTATGTATTTGTGTGTACGCGTGTGTACGTATAATTGGAAGAGGGCCCTGTGTTGGGTCCGTTCTGTCAGAAGTATGTCTGAATTTGATCCCCTTTCTCCATTCCCATGGCTATAGTCCTAATTCAGGGCCAATCATTTTTGGCCTGGACTTTTTCGACACTCCTCCTCATCTTCTCCTTGCCCCTGGCCTCTCCCTACTGCATTTACCCTCCCTACTGACACCAGGTCATCCCTAGTTTAAATTTCTGCTTACAATAGAATTCAAACCCTCCACACTCTGAACCCAAACTAACTTTTCAATCTTTTTTCTCAACTGCGACAGCCACCCCACCCTGTGATTCAATAACATCACATGTGTCTCCAGGTCTTTGCTTGTGCCATTTCTTTTCTATGAGATTGTCTTTTCTTGTGCGCAACGTGGACAAATCTTAGCTATTCTTCAGATATGCCATTTCCTCTGTGAAATTTGTTCTGACTCCACCACATCTTCCCCTGTCTTCCACATCCATATCATTTTGTACGCAACCCTTAGAACAGCACTTCAGCATTTCAGTACAGTTATGTGTCTGTTTCCTCAACCATAATAGGAGGTCAAGAATTATACCTTATCTTTGACCCCTAGAACCTGTTGGTAGAGTTCAGTAAGAGTTTTAAAACTGTTGTCTGTGTGATTAAATTAAACAAATAACCATAGAAATAAAATGTTAATCGTTATTGGTCATGTACATCTGCATTTGTGTCCATCAGATTTCCTGAACAAAAATCAAAATGTGTGGTTTGAAAATGTGACAGATGATTTGAAAGTGGAAAATGTCCTAGAAAATTTGTGTCATGCTGCCCCATACTTGTGTCCCATAAACATCCCACCAACATTTCAGGACTAAAATTGCCAATATTCCCTTACTTTACCTAAACCCACTGCCATGTTTCAAATGAAATTTATCCATTGTGAATCCAAGAAAATAAATTGCCTCTATATTGATGTTTACTTCTCTGCCTGGATCAGAAGGCCATACACCTTTCAGTTCCTCTTGATAGGCTGGAAGACTAAAACCAAGGTTAGCTTTGAATTACTCTGCTTCTTTGGCTTGCTTTTAGTTCTCAATCAATCAAGTATTTTAGAAAAGCCCAATACTGGTAGATGCTTATCCTTGTGCTGATAGCTATTGCCAAGAAGAT